>NC_090336.1:71411408-71710745 GCF_035084215.1 Heptranchias perlo | reverse complement strand
TTTTCCCCTCCAAGCCGCCCGCACACCCTCCTGACTCGGATGCCTCCTGCGTTCCTTCATCGTCACCGTGCCAATGCATGGAAAGAACGAACTTGCATTTTTACAGTGCCTCAGGATGCCGCAGGCCGCTTGCCAGCCAATGAAGTACTTCTGAAGTGCAGTCACTGTTTGAAACCCCGGCAGACAATTTGCGCACAGCAAGATCCCACAAACAGCAATGTGATAAACGTCTGTTTTAGTGACGTCGGTTGAATGTCCTGGAATTCCCAACCTGACTCCATCGGACCGCTGTGGTTTAAGCAGACGGCCCACCACCGCCTTCTCAGGGCCACAGGGGAGCGGGCGATAAATGTAGCCAATGCCAGCGTCACCCACATCCTGAGGGCAAATAAACCCTCCAGTCTGCTGGAACCTTCCGTCTAACCAACGACCAGACCGTAGGTGACTTGATGACACGGGCGTCTTACACATTCAGTGGGAACACCAAAGTAAACCTCCTGAGCTTGTCAAAGGCCATTGGCATTAAAATTGGCACTAACACATAGAAACATAGAAAATGGCCTGCTCTTGCTCCGATTTTCTATGTTTCTATGTAACACGGTATTAATGCATCTCCTAGGTTTATCACTCGGATTTATTCGTGAAAGTACCAGGAACCAGCACACGAAAAGCCAGTCTTCCAGAACCACTATTTTTTATATTCGTTCATGGGATGTGGGCGTCGCTGGCGAGGCCGGCATTTATTGCCCATCCCTAATTGCCCCTTGAGAAGGTGGTGGTGAGCCGCCTTCTTGAACCGCTGCAGTCCGTGTGGTGAAGGTTCTCCCACAGCGCTGTTAGGAAGGGAGTTCCAGGATTTTGAGCCAGCGACGATGAAGGAACGGCCGATATATTTCCAAGTCGGGGTGGTGTGTGACTTGGAGGGGGAACGTGCAGGTGGTGTTGTTCCCATGTGCCTGCTGCCCTTGTCCTTCTAGGTGGTAGAGGTCGCGGGTTTGGGAGGTGCTGTCGAAGAAGCCTTGGCGAGTTGCTGCAGTGCATCCTGTGGATGGTACACACTGCAGCCACAGTGCGCCGGTGGTGAAGGGAGTGAATGTTTAGGGTGGTGGATGGGGTGCCAATCAAGCGGGCTGCTTTGTCCTGGATGGTGTCGAGCTTCTTGAGTGTTGTTGGAGCTGCACTCGTCCAGGCAAGTGGAGAGTATTCCATCACACTCCTGACTTGTGCCTTGTAGATGGTGGAAAGGCTTTGGGGAGTCAGGAGGTGAGTCACTCGCTGCAGGATACCCAGCCTCTGACCTGCTCTTGTAGCCACAGTATTTATATGGCTGGTCCAGTTAAGTTTCTGGTCAATGGTGACCCTCAGAATGTTGATGGTGGGGGATTCAGCGATGGTAATGCCGTTGAATGTCAAGGGGAGGTCGTTAGACTCTCTCTTGTTGGAGATGGTCATTGCCTGGCACTTGTCTGGCACGAATGTTACTTGCCACTTATCAGCCCAAGCCTGGATGTTGTCCAGGTCTTGCTACATGCGGGCTGGGACTGCTTCATTATTTGAGGGATTGCAAATGGAACTGAACACTGTGCAATCATCAGTGAACATCCCCATTTCTGACCTTATGATGGAGGGAAGGTCATTGATGAAGCAGCTGAAAATGGTTGGGCCTCGGACACTGCCCTGAGGAACTCCTGCAGCAACGTCCTGGGGCTGAGATGATTGGCCTCCAACAACCACTACCATCTTCCTTTGTGCGAGGTATGACTCCAGCCACTGGAGAGTTTTCCCCCTGATTCCCATTGACTTCAATTTTACTGGGGCTCCTTGGTGCCACACTCGGTCAAATGCTGCCTTGATCTGTGGAGAGTATTCCATCACACTCCTGACTTGTGCCTTGTAGATGGTGGAAAGGCTTTGGGGAGTCAGGAGGTGAGTCACTCGTCATTGGCGTCACCGCCTGTCAGATTCTGGACCGGGATTGGTTCGAGTGGAATTGTAGACTGAAAGGCCGTTCTTTTTTATTGATTTAAATTGAAGCCCATCCCTTTCCGAAGTGACACTGGGCTGTTGAGGCGTTCAGTGAGTTTTCAGCAAACAAAACATCAGAACTCTGTGACCCCACCCCCTCTCGTACACCACCAGCCTCCCCTGCACCTGTAATAATCCAGAAACACGAGTTCAAATCCCATCACAGGCAGTTTGAGAATTTGAATATCGTTTCAAAATTTTAATTCCGGAAACAAAAAGCTGTTTTCGGTAAAAGTGACCGTGAAGCTGTTGGACAGGTTCGCCAATGTCCCTTTTGGGAAGGAAACCTGCCGTCCTTTACCGGGTCTGGGGCCCATATGTGACTCCAGTCCCCCACACCAATGTGGTTGACTCTTAACTGCCCCCTGAAGCGGCCCAGCGAGCCCCTCAGGTTGGCCCATCGCCACCTCCTCGGGGGCAACCCGGCGATGGGCAATAAATGCCGGCCTTGCCAGCGACGCCCACGTCCCCCAGAATGAATAAAATCGACCCTTCCTGAGATTCCTCAGGTTTGCACTCCATAAAAGCTCTCGGCAGCGGGGTTCGCAGTCCCACCCGCCCAGCTTTCCAACGCAGATTTGTTTGCGTACTCCTCGCTCGCTCGCCCCAGAGTGTTTCTAAAACAACTCTGGAAAATCTGCACCTTTCCGGTAAATACCGATGTGAAATATTCATTCAGGATCTCACCCATTTCTTGTGGTTCCGCACATAGATGACCTTGTTGATCCTTAAGAGGCCCTACTCTCTCCCTAGTTACCCTTTTGCCCTTTATGTATTTGTAGAAGCTCTTTGGATTCACCTTTGCCTGATCTGCCAAAGCAATCTCATATCCCCTTTTTGCCCTCCTGATTTCTCTCTTAACTCTACTCCGGCAATCTCTATACTCTTCAAGGGATCCACTTGATCCCAGCTGCCTATGCATGTCATATGCCTCCTTCTCTCCCTTCCCTCGGAGAAAAGTGTGAAGCAGCGGGAGGATTCGCAGGCTGATTAACAGTCTGTCAGGCCGCGACACGAACACTCCTTCCAGGGCCGTAAACATCTTTATACCGGCCGATGGGGAGTGGGGAAGGGTTTTCTGGGCTCCTACAACACATAAGATGAGGGGAGGGAACCACTGGACATGAGGATCCTGATGGATGTCAACTGGCCTCCACCCGCAGGGAGCGTCTGGCGCAAGGGTTTAACAGAAGCTCCATTTTGCATAGTTGGACAATAGCCCAGGGATTATGGGAACCAAAGTCAAGGCATCGTGCAAACCAAATCCTTTTTAAGAGGCCTTCATATGGAAAGAACCGGAAAGACCTGCACTTGTGACGGCGCCTCAAATCAGTAATTTCCCAAAACACTTCCCATCAGTCCGGCATTTCATGAAGTCACCATTACGTTGGCGAATGTGGCAGCCATCTTGTGCACAGAAAGATCCCATAAGCAGCAAGGTGAGGAACGACCAGATCACCTGTTCTTGGTGGTGCTGATCAAAGGAGGCATGTTGGCCGTGACATTGGGAGGACTTTACTGCTCTTCTTCGAATGGTGCCATGGGATTTGTTTAAACAGATTGATGGGGCTTACGTTTTTAAAATCTCGTCGACTGAAAGCACCTCCGACAATGCAGCACTCCCTCAGTGATGCACTGAAACGTCAGCCTGGCTTATGTGGTCAAGATTTACTAGGATGCTACCGGGACTTGATGGTTTGACTTATAGGGAGAGGTTGGATAGGCTGAGACTTTTTTCCCTGGAGAGTAGGAGGTTTAGGGATGATCTTATAGAAGTCTATAAAATAATGAGGGGCATAGATAAGGTCGACAGTCAAAATCTTTTCCCAAAGGTAGGGGAGTCTATAACGAGGGGGCATAGATTTAAGGTGAGAGGGGAGAGATACAAAAGGGTCCAGAGGGGCAATTTTTTCACTCAAAGGGTGGTGAGTGTCTGGAACGAGCTGCCAGAGGCAGTAGTAGAGGCGGGTACAATTTTGCCTTTTAAAAAGCATTTGGACAGTTACATGGGTAAGATGGGTATAGAGGGATATGGGCCAAGTGCAGGCAATTGGGACTAGCTTAGTGACATGGACATGTTGGGCCGAAGGGCCTGTTTCCATGTTGTAACTTCTATGATTCTATGATAAGATAGAAAGTCAAAACTGGAGGGCCTTGGCCGATGAGTGCAGATGATACAAAGATGGGAGGGAAAGTAGAGAGTGAGGAGGACATAAAAAAACGACAAGGGGATATAGACAGGCTGGGTGAGTGGGCGGAGATTTGGCAGATGCAATACAATATTGGAAAATGTGAGGTTATGCACTTTGGCAGGAAAAATCAGAGAGCAAGTTGTTATCTTAATGGCGAGAAACTGGAAAGTACTGCAGTACAAAGGGATCTGGGGGTCCTAGTGCAAGAAAATCAAAAAGTTAGTATGCAGGTGCAGCAGGTGATCAAGAAGGCCAACGGAATGTTGGCTTTTATTACTAGGGGGATAGAATATAAAAACAGGGAGGTATTGCTGCAGTTATATAAGGTATTGGTGAGACCGCACCTGGAATACTGCATACAGTTTTGGTCTCCATACTTAAGAAAAGACATACTTGCTCTCGAGGCAGTACAAAGAAGGTTCACTCGGCTAATCCCGGGGATGAGGGGGCGGACATATGAGGAGAGGTTGAGTAGATTGGGACTCTACTCATTGGAGTTCAGAAGAATGAGAGGCGATCTTATTGATACATATAAGATTGTGAAGGGGCTTGATCGGGTGGATGCGGTAAGGATGTTCCCAAGGATGGGTGAAACTAGAACGAGGGGGCATAATCTTAGAATAAGGGGCTGCTCTTTCAAAACTGAGATGAGGAGAAACTTCTTCACTCAGAGGGTAGTAGGTCTGTGGAATTTGCTGCTCCAGGAAGCTGTGGAAGCTACATCATTAAATAAATTTAAAACAGAAATCGACAGTTTCCCAGAAGTAAAGGGAATTAGGGGTTACGGGGAGCGGGCAGGAAATTGGACATGAATTTAGATTTGAGGTTCGGATCAGATCAGCCATGATCTTATTGAATGGCGGAGCAGGCTCGAGGGGCCGATTGGCCTACTCCTGCTCCTATTTCTTATGTTCTTATGTACTGTGTGACCTACATAACAAGTGCGTGCCTGAAGACATTAACACTCAGTCAGATGGGTCATTCTGGTTAATTAATGCTTAGAAGCCAGTTTCGAAACAATTAATTGGCTGCTAAACTGGAATAATTGGTTTGATGGGTTGGAAATGGGTGGAATTTATTTTTCTTTGCTTCTAAAGTGACTAATGCAAGCTGAAAATAGTTATGCAGTAAACCAACTGAAACTTCTTACTGATGTTTGGTGCCCAGAGCTCCCCAGTTGCTAAATGTACTTCATAGTGAGGATCATGAGACGTACAGATCAGGATGGTCCGGGTTTGGTTTCTGGTCTATTATTGAGTTAGCTGCTCTCGAACAGGGGGTGCGAGTGGAGGGAATACATAGGAACAGGGGGAGGCCGTTTCGCCCCTCGAGCCTGTTCCGCCATTTGATGCGATCATGGCTGATCTGTGATCTAACTCCATATACCTGCCTTTGGCCCATATCCCTTAATACCTTTGGTTAACAAAAATCTATCAATCTCAGATTTAAATTTAGCAATTGAGCCGGTATCAATTGCCGTTTGCGGAAGAGAGTTCCAAACTTCTACCACCCTTTGCGTGTAGAAATGTTTCCAAACTTCACTCCTGGAAGTCCTGGCTCTAATTTTTAGACTGTGCCCCCTACTCCTAGAATCCCCAACCAGCGGAAATAGTTTCTCTCTATCCACCCTATCCGTTCCCCTTAATATCTTATAAACTTCGATCAGATCACCCCTTAACCTTCTAAAATCCAGGGAATATTGGCCTCACTGTCTCTGGAGCAAGGAGAGGAATGTCAAACACTCCTGATTATTCCCAGGTGACTTCCGCTGGAATGGGGCGAGGGGCACGCAGGAGTGAGGACAGAATTGAGCTCAGTTGCGATGTCTGACATTGTTGAGTCGCCTGCCAATGTTTGCCATGGATGATCTCCCATGAAGAATGGTCACTTTAGATACTCCAGAAGACTTTTTGAACTGTGCTCATAAGAAATAGGAGCAGGAGTAGGCCATACGGCCCCCTCGAGCCTGCTCCGCCGTTCAATAAGATCATGGCTGATCTTCAACTCCACTTTCCCGCCCGATCCCCTGATTCCCCTAGAGTCCAAAAATCTATCTATCTCAGGCTTGAATGTACTCAACGACTGAGCATCCACGGCCCTCTGGGGTAGAGAATTCCAAAGATTCACAACCCTCTGAGTGAAGAAATTCCTCCTCATCTCAGTCTTAATTGGCCGACCCCTTATCCTGAGACCATGCCCCCTAGTTCTAGGCCTCTCCAGCCAGGGGAAACAACCTCTCAGCATCTACCCTGTCGAGCCCCCTCAGAATCTTGTATGTTTCAATGAGATCACCTCTCACTCTTCTAAACTCCAGAGAGTATCGGCCCATTCTACTCAATCTCTCCTCATAGGACAACCCTCTCATCCCAGGAGATTCATCATGGGGGAAGGGGACAAGAACAAATGCAGATTTTCACTGAGGTTGCCTTGGCAGAGTGAGCAGTGTAGAAACATGGGGGGTGCTACTAATCTGCTTCTTGCTACGAATATCGCATCACGAGTGAAACAACCTTGCGTTTCCCGTTCCCCTCTTGCCACCTCCCTTTCTCTTTGCACGTACCCCTTCCAATAACTCCTGGGATCCTCCTGTGTAATTTGTGCTGTCGGTTGCTTGTCAATTTCAAGCCTGTGACACTTGCTGCCCCAATGGCTCGGTGACTGTCATGCCCCCCCGGCGACCGGCTCGGGGAGGCCGCCGGCGACCGGCTCGACCGCCTCTCCCCTGAGTTGGGGCTGAGTTGGCGAATCCCGACCAGGGCAGTGACGCCATTGGTCTGAAAGACGGGGAAGGAGAGGGCAGTGGGTCAGTGCTCCTGCTCCTGTCGCCACCCGCTAATTGGATATTGAGCGAGACGGAGTTGGACTCCCATATTCGGTGATGAACCCCTCCCCCCCGCCTCCTCCTCTCACCTGATTTCCCCCCTCCGCCCCACCCAGTCAAATAACCTGCAAGACATTCGCTGAATATGGACGTGCGAAATTGACAGGCAGGAAAAGACTATCTGGTCCTTCCATCCTGCCCCTTCACACCATGATGGCCAGACCATCGTGACTAAATCCTCCCTCCCTCCATCCCTGAGGTAATCTCCTGGGAGAGGAAAAAAAAACCAGAGAAAAATCCAGGGCCAATAGTGGGGGGGGAAAGAAAATCTGGAAAATTCCTCTTTTTTTTTTCCCCCCCCCGCCACCTTCCCCAGCCGATCGAGACCTGTCCAGGAGATCACATGGACCATGCTTACGTCAACTGTGAAATCACTTACCTTTTAAAAGACGCAATCTTCGCCCCAATCAAGGGACCCCTTTTGAAGAATGAGCGATGGTCTCTTATGCGAGCCACTGCAGGGCTCTGGGCACGGGTGGGACCCTGTGCCCCAGGAAGGAGTCAAGGTCTTTAGGAGCGGAGTGGGCGAAAGCTGGTGAGAAGCTCTCATAAGGAAAGTCTACCACTTGTCTCTCTTTGCACGTCCGGCTGCATATTTTGCTTTTTTGAGAAGTTGCAAATGTCCCGTTGGGTTCTCTCCTTGTCGTGCTGTGTGATGTGAAACTCAGGGACCCCCAACCTGAGGTAAAGTGTAGTCTTGATTAACGTTGACCCTCTGCTCCTTATCGTCCGGGTAAGCTACCCTCACTTTATTTACCTTTCCCTGATCTCTCTCTCTCTCTCTCTGTGTGTCTCTCTCTCTGTGTCTCTCTCTGTCTCTCTGTGTCTCTCTCTGTCTCTCTGACGTTAGATGACTGTGGGGAAAGTATCGACTGTGATCGGTGCAATGGCAGAAATCCTGGTCACCCTTTACCAGACTGATCACAGGCCCAAAGCAGTGGGAATCTTGCCTGACCTGGTAAGCTTTGAACTAGGTGTGGTTAGACATGGCTAACTACCCGTTTGGCATTCGGAGCATGTTTGTGTAATTGTGGTCAGATTTCAGGTCACAAAGGAGATGACTGCTTTTATTTGTGACCATTCCGGATTGGATTGTGTAAGGTTGATCCTGAAAATTGCTGTGAAAGATGCTTCTAAAATAAGTTGAATGCTTTGTATAATTATACCTAATCCAAACTACTCTCCACGATATTAATAATCGTACAAATTACTGTCAGTGATATTAATCTAATAGGGTACGGTAGCATAGTGGTTATGTTACTGGACCAGTTATCCAGAGTCATGAGTTCAAATCCCACCACAGCAGCTGGGGAATTTAAATTCAATTAATTAAATAAAATCTGGAATTTGAAAAACTGGAATCCGTAATGGCGGCCATGAAACTACCAGATTGTCGTAAAAACCCATCTGGTTCACTAATCCCCGGAAGGGAAGGAAACCTGCCGTCCTTACCCGGTCTGGGCCTATATGTGACTCCAGACCAACAGCAATGTGGTTGATTCTGAAATGGCCTTGCAAGCCACTCGGTTGTAAAATCTCGCTTAAAAAAAACTCATCTTAAGAATCGAACCGGACGGACCACGAGGCACCGGACACAAAGGCAAACCAAGCCCAGTCGACCCTGCAAGTTCCTCCTCGCTAACATCTGGGGACTTGTGCCAAAATTGGGAGAGCTGTCGATGATATTAATCTAATAGCATAACTTACTGTCAGTGACATTATTGTTCCAATATTCACCAAATTTATCCCAACAGACATGAGACTCTTGAAACAACAATTCCATATAAATAATGGATGGAGGAACTTTTAACGAGAGCTTTGGGCTTTTGTACAGTAACATTGTCAACAATGGTTTCTACCCAAATATTATTTAATAGTGTCAGCTTGGCTCGGTGAGTCGCACTGTCACCTCTGAGTCAGAAGGTCGTGGGTTCGAGTACCATCCACAGGCTTCTTCGACAGCACCTCCCAAACCCGCGACCTCTACCACCTAGAAGGACAAGGGCAGCAGGCGCATGGGAACAACACCACTTGCACGTTCCCCTCCAAGTCACACACCGTTGGAAATATATTGGCCGTTCCTTCATCGTCGCTGGGTCAAAATCCTGGAACTCCCTTCCTAACAGCACTGTGGGAGAACCGTCACCACACGGACTGCAGCGGTTCAAGAAGGCGGCTCACCACCACCTTCTCAAGGGGCAATTAGGGATGGGCAATAAATGCCGGCCTCGCCAGCGACGCCCACATCCCGTGAACGAATAAATAAAAAAAAAATAATCCAGGCCGACACTCCCAGTGCAGTACTGAGGGAGTGCTGCACTGCCGGAGGTGCCGTCTATCGGATGAGACCTTAAACCGAGTCCCCGTCTGCCTGTCCAACGGATGTGGGAGAGGACTCGGGGATCTTTGTGCAGAGGCGAGGGAACGGAGCGGGAGAGAGACGGAGTTAACCGTTCAGGCGGAACGGAGAAGATCCCCGCGGCACGACTCAAAGAACAGCAGGGGGTTCTCCTGGTGTCCTGGTCAACATAGAATCATAGAGTGGTTACAGCACAGGAGGGGGGGGGGGAGGCCATTTGGCCCATCGAGCCCGTGCTCAACATTCCACCCTCGACCAACACCATCGCAATGCAGATGAACCGAGGCTGCCCATCTTGCTGCTGCATGTGGGATCTTGCTGTGCAGTAAATTGGTGGCGGAGTTTGTGACAGGCCAGGCAATAGGCGAAATGCTACAAACAGCAAATCGCTGAGGCATTGTTTGGAATGCTCTTGGATGATTTATTTATTTTTTTTTGTCTTTTTTTTTAGGGGTCCCTGCGGAAGGAGTTCCCCCAGAACCTGGGGGGCAGTGACATCTGCTACTTCTGCAAAAAGCGAGTCTACGTCATGGAGCGGCTGAGCGCGGACGGTAAATTCTTTCACCGCGAATGCTTCAAGTGCGAGTTCTGCAGCACCACACTGCGGCTCGGAGCCTACGCCTTCAGTGTGGACGAAGGTAATCACAAACCGCCAGCACTCGTAGGGTTAAATGGGTTGCATTCACGAGGACTGGTCGCGTGGACTCGGCTTGTATTCCCTTGAGTGCAGAAGATGAAGGGGGATGATCTGATTCATAGTTGGATGCAGCACAGATGCAGTCCCTTCTGCTCCAACAAGTGTGGGTCTCATTGCACGGGTCACAATAAAATCCTTGTCCTCAAGATTCCCCATACCAACGGCAGGAAAAGACCCACTGGCCCGTCCAGCCTGTCCCACGCAATTGTGATGAATTATGGTACAGACGCTCCCCTTCCCAACCATGTGATCTCCTGGGAGATAAAATTAGCTCCAAACCCAGGCCAATTGGCGGGGCGAGGGGAGGGGGGGAAAGAGGGGAATGAAAAATTCCTCTCCCACCCCTGAAGTCAGAGGAACAGGAGTAGGCCATTCAGCCCCTCGTGCCTGCTCCGCCATTTGATAAGATCATGGGCTGATCTGTGATCTAACTCCATATACCTGCCTTTGGCCCATATCCCTTAATACCTTTGGTTGCCAAAAAGCTATCTATCTCAGATTTAAATTTAGCAATTGAGCTGGTATCAATTGCCGTTTGCGGAAGAGAGTTCCAAACTTCTACCACCCTTTGTGTGGAGAAATGTTTTCTAATCTCGCTCCTGAAAGGTCTGGCTCTAATTTTTAGACTGTGCCCCCGACTCCTAGAATCCCCAACCAGCGGAAATAGTTTCTCTCTATCCACCCTATCCGTTCCCCTTAATATCTTATAAACTTCGATCAGATCACCCCTTAACCTTCGAAACTCCAGAGAATACAACCCCAATTTGTGTAATCTCTCCTCGTAACTTAACCCTTGAAGTCCGGGTATCATTCTAGTAAACCTACGCTGCACTCCCTCCAAGGCCAATATGTCCTTCCGAAGGTGCGGTGCCCAGAACTGCTCACAGTACTCCAGGTGCGGTCTAACCAGGGTTTTGTATAGCTGCAGCATAACTTCTGCCCCCTTGTACTCCAGTCCTCGAGATATAAAGGCCAGCATTCCATTAGCCGCCTTGATTATTTTCTGCACCTGTTCACGACACTCAGCCATCTTAACCCCAAACCCTCGGAGGGCCTTCACTCATTCGGGACTTGCTGAGGTTCTGGCAGTTCATGAATTGGCTCCAAAGGGAATCCCTCAGATTGGCATCAGGGTCAGTCAGTCTTAGAGGTCAAGCAGGAAACAGGAAAGTTCATTAAACAGCAGTGTTGGCAGTGGCTGGTCTCATTCACCACCCGCAAGACTGGCACAGGATGCCCACATTCGGCATCATACTGGAGTTGCCCCATAGGTTGCCAACCCTCCAGGATTGTCCTGGAGTCTTACATGAATTAAAGATTAACGGTCCAGGACACTGCTGCCAGCAAAAAAAAAAACCAAGGAAAAAATTGTAAGGGCACTAAAAAAAAAAATGTTTTAAAATTTTCTTTAAGAATATAAGAAATAGGAGCAGGAGTAGGCCATTCGGCCCCTCAATAAGATCATGGCTGATCTTCGACCTCAACTCCACTTTCCTGCCCAACCCCCATATGATTCCCCGAGACTCCAAAAATCTATCTACCTCAGCCTTGAATGTACTCAACGACTGAGCATCCACAGCCCTCTGGGGTAGAGAATTCCAAAGATTCACAACCCTCCGGGTGAAGAAATTCCTCCTCATCTCATTCCTTTGAACGTTTCCGTTTAGTAGTTATAAAAATATATAGGGGAAAGTTTGACCGGCAGTCAGGAATCATCCAACCGGCCAATGAAGCTTCTGATCACTTTCCGATTGGCCATGGTAAGGTGAGGGTGGTTGCGTTGGGCGACCAATGGCAGGAGTGTGGGGGGCGGGGCGGTTGGAGGCGGGAGGGTCATGTGACGATGCCTCCGGGGATACGTCCCAACCAGAGTTAGCGACCCCCCGGTGAGAGGTGAGGCCTGTTCACGTTGCTGAAAAGTAAAGGGATAAATAGGAATACTTAAGAAAAGACATGCTTGCTCTCGAGGCAGTACAAAGAAGGTTCACTCGGTTAATCCCGGGGATGAGGGGGCGGACATATGAGGAGAGGTTGAGTAGATTGGGACTCTACTCATTGGAGTTCAGAAGAATGAGAGGCGATCTTATTGAAACATATAAGATTGTGAAGGGGCTTGATCGGGTGGATGCGGTAAGGATGTTCCCAAGGATGGGTGAAACTAGAACTAGGGGGCATCATCTTAGAATAAGGGGCTGCTCTTTCAAAACTGAGATGAGGAGAAACTTCTTCACTCAGAGGGTAGTAGGTCTGTGGAATTTGCTGCCCCAGGAAGCTGTGGAAGCTACATCGTTAAATAAATTTAAAACAGAAATAGACAGTTTCCTGGAAGTAAAGGGAATTAGGGGTTACGGGGAGCGGGCAGGAAATTGGACATGAATTTAGATTTGAGGTTAGGATCAGATCAGCCATGATCTTATTGAATGGTGGAGCAGGCTCGAGGGGCCGATTGGCCTACTCCTGCTCCTATTTCTTATGTTCTTATGAATGTCCCCTTCAGTGCTTCAATCTCCACTGGTGTTCTGTCCTGCTATAGAATCTTACAGCACAGAAGGGGGCCGTTCGGCCCATCGAGACTGTGCCGACTCGTTGAGAGAGCTATCCAATTAGTCCCACTCCCCCCTGCTCGTTCCCCGTAGTCCTGCAAATTTTTCCTTTTCAAGTATTTATCCGATTCCCTTTTGAAAGTTATTATTGAATCTGCTTCCACCGCCCTTTCAGGCAACGCATTCCAGATCATAACAACTCGCTGCGTTGAAAAAAAATTCTCCTCATCTGCCCTCTGGTTCTTTTGCCAATAACACAAATGTCAAGTGTATAACTGAACTGTATCTCATTAGGAATACACGTCCCAGAGGAGCAGATAGAATGTGTTCTCGGATTAGAACACTATTCATGCATGGTGTTACCACTTGGACAAAACATTCCCTGCAGAGGGTGTTAGCTGAACCTGGAAAACAACCAAGAGCCAGTACGTCCAATGGGACCAGTAACCAGCAATTGCTGAGATGTCTACTGCATGTGGTATCGGACTCCCGTGCCTTAGCGATCAGGTGACTTTCTCTCTGGTCACTCCCTGTACAACTCCTCCAGCCCATCCTGATGGTCCCAACGAGCGAACGACTCATCCAATCTTATCCCAGGAATTTCAGCACAGAAAGAGGCCATTCAGCCCATCGTTCCACACCGGAACTACCTACTCTAATCCCATTGCCTTTTAAAGGGATTGGCGAGGGACGACGATGCAGAGAAACTATTTCCTCGAGTGGGGGGAGTCCAGAGCAAGGAGGCATAATCTTAAAATTATGAGCTCGGCCGTTCAGGGGTGACGTCCGGAAGCATTTCGTCACGCAAAGGGGAGTGGGAATCTGGAACTCTCTCCCCCCCCCCAATAAACTGTTACGTCTGGGGGACAATCGAAGCTTTCAAGACTGAGATCGATGACATTTTTTATTGGGTGGGGACATCAAGGGATTTGGAGCAAAGGCAGTTAAATGGCAGAACAGGCTCGAGGGGCTGAATGGCTACAAAATTCACAGGAGGAAAGCAAGCAAATCTCTCCATCCAAACAGAAACAGGAATTGCCCTTCAGTCAAAGGCATTGGGTTTGGGCTCAAAGATATGATTTTTGAACCTTCTCCTGCAGGTCCTCCAACTGAACCCTACAAAAAGCCTCCAGTCATTCTGTGCTGGAACATGCTGCACTTTAATTTGTGATTTTAGCGTGACTTAACCTGACCTCTTGTTCACCCAGGAAAGTTTTACTGCAAACCTCACTTCGCTTACTGTAAATTGAACAACAAGGCAAGAAAGAGGCGAAGCGATCCGACTGCATCAACACACAGAAAGGTAGGGGCGTTAGAAGCAAAGGTACATTACAGAAAGGTAGGGGCGTTAGAAGCAAAGGTACATTACAGAAAGGTAGGGGCGTTAGAAGCAAAGGTACATTATAGAAAGGTAAGGGCTTTATCACCTGCCGGCATCGCACGCATCTTTATAAACAGTGGATATTACGCTGCTCAGCACAGGGTCTAAGACTTGGGCCAAGGGCTCGCTGCATTCAGAGTCCAGATAAACTTTACGCCAAACTTTGCTGTGTGGGAAACCCCTGCAAATGTTGAGCTATCCTGGGGACAACCCTCTACAAGTATTGTCACACTCAAAGGGACTCCCCTCGACAAGTATTGTCGCACTCCCAGGGACTCCTGTCCACAAGTATTGTCACACTCATAGGGACTCCCCTCTACAAGTATTGTCACACTCCCAGAGACTCCCTCTACAAGTATTGTCACACTCACAGAGACACTCTCTACAAGTATTGTCACACTCCCAGAGACACTCTCCACAAGTATTGTCACACTCCCAGAGACTCCCTGTACAAGTATTGTCACACTCCCAGAGACTCTGTCTGCAAGTATTGTCACACTCCCAGAGACTCCCTCTACAAGTATTGTCACACTCCCAGAGACTCTGTCTGCAAGTATTGTCACACTCCCAGAGACTCCCTCTGCAAGTATTGTCACACTCCCAGAGACTCTGTCTACAAGTATTGTCACACTCCCAGAGACTCTGTCTACAAGTATTGTCACACTCCCAGAGACTCCCTCTAGAAGTATTGTCACACTCCCAGAGACTCTGTCTACAAGTATTGTCACACTCCCAGAGACTCCCTCTACAAGTATTGTCACACTCACAGAGACTCTGTCTGCAAGTATTGTCACACTCCCAGAGAATCTGTCTACAAGTATTGTCACACTCCCAGAGACTCCCTCTACAAGTATTGTCACACTCCCAGAGACTCTGTCTACAAGTATTGTCACACTCCCAGAGACTCCCTCTACAAGTATTGTCACACTCCCAGAGACTCTGTCTACAAGTATTGTCACACTCCCAGAGACTCCCTCTACAAGTATTGTCACACTCCCAGAGACTCCCTCTACAAGTATTGTCACACTCCCAGAGACTCCCTGTACAAGTATTGTCACACTCCCAGAGACTCCCTCTACAAGTATTGTCACACTCCCAGAGACTCCCTCTACAAGTATTGTCACACTCCCAGAGACTCTGTCTACAAGTATTGTCACACTCCCAGAGACTCCCTCTACAAGTATTGTCACACTCCCAGAGACTCTGTCTACAAGTATTGTCACACTCCCAGAGACTCCCTCTACAAGTATTGTCACACTCCCAGAGACTCTGTCTACAAGTATTGTCACACTCCCAGAGACTCCCTCTACAAGTATTGTCACACTCCCAGAGACTCCCTCTACAAGTATTGTCACACTCCCAGAGACTCCCTGTACAAGTATTGTCACACTCCCAGAGACTCCCTCTACAAGTATTGTCACACTCCCAGAGACTCCCTCTACAAGTATTGTCACACTCCCAGAGACTCCCTTTACAAGTATTGTCACACTCCCAGAGACTCCCTCCACAAGTATTGTCACACTCCCAGAGACTCTGTCTACAAGTATTGTCACACTCCCAGAGACTCCCTTTACAAGTATTGTCACACTCCCAGAGACTCCCTTTACAAGTATTGTCACACTCCCAGGGACTCTGTCTCCAAGTATTGTCACACTCCCAGAGACTCTGTCTACAAGTATTGTCACACTCCCAGAGACTCCCTGTACAAGTATTGTCACACTCCCAGAGACTCCCTCTACAAGTATTGTCACACTCACAGAGACTCCCTTTACAAGTATTGTCACACTCCCAGAGACTCTGTCTACAAGTATTGTCACACTCCCAGAGACTCCCTCTACAAGTATTGTCACACTCACAGAGACACTCTCTACAAGTATTGTCACACTCCCAGAGACACTCTCCACAAGTATTGTCACACTCCCAGAGACTCCCTTTACAAGTATTGTCACACTCACAGAGACTCCCTTTACAAGTATTGTCACACTCCCAGAGACTCTGTCTACAAGTATTGTCACACTCCCAGAGACTCCCTCTACAAGTATTGTCACACTCCCAGACACTCTGTCTACAAGTATTGTCACACTCCCAGAGACTCCCTCTACAAGTATTGTCACACTCCCAGAGACTCTGTCTACAAGTATTGTCACACTCCCAGAGACTCCCTCTACAAGTATTGTCACACTCCCAGAGACTCTGTCTACAAGTATTGTCACACTCCCAGAGACTCCCTCTACAAGTATTGTCACACTCCCAGAGACTCCCTCTACAAGTATTGTCACACTCCCAGAGACTCCCTTTACAAGTATTGTCACACTCCCAGAGACTCCCTTTACAAGTATTGTCACACTCCCAGAGACTCCCTGTACAAGTATTCTCACACTCCCAGAGACTCCCTTTACAAGTATTGTCACACTCCCAGAGACTCTGTCTACAAGTATTGTCACACTCCCAGAGACTCCCTGTACAAGTATTCTCACACTCCCAGAGACTCCCTTTACAAGTATTGTCACACTCCCAGAGACTCCCTCTACAAGTATTGTCACACTCCCAGAGACTCCCTTTACAAGTATTGTCACACTCCCAGAGACTCCCTTTACAAGTATTGTCACACTCCCAGAGACTCCCTTTACAAGTATTGTCACACTCCCAGAGACTCCCTCTACAAGTATTGTCACACTCCCAGAGACTCCCTCTACAAGTATTGTCACACTCCCAGAGACTCTCTCTACAAGTATTGTCACACTCCCAGAGACTCTGTCTACAAGTATTGTCACACTCCCAGAGACTCCCTCTACAAGTATTGTCACACTCACAGAGACACTCTCGACAAGTATTGTCACACTCCCAGAGACACTCTCCACAAGTATTGTCACACTCCCAGAGACTCCCTTTACAAGTATTGTCACACTCACAGAGACTCCCTTTACAAGTATTGTCACACTCCCAGAGACTCTGTCTACAAGTATTGTCACACTCCCAGAGACTCCCTTTACAAGTATTGTCACACTCCCAGAGACTCCCTGTACAAGTATTGTCACACTCCCAGAGACACTCTCCACAAGTATTGTCACACTCCCAGAGACTCCCTCTACAAGTATTGTCACACTCCCAGAGACTCTGTCTACAAGTATTGTCACACTCCCAGAGACTCCCCTCTACAAGTATTGTCACACTCCCAGAGACTCCCTTTACAAGTATTGTCACACTCCCAGAGACTCTATCTACAAGTATTGTCACACTCCCAGAGACTCCCTCTACAAGTATTGTCACACTCCCAGAGACTCTCTCTACAAGTATTGTCACACTCCCAGAGACTCTGTCTACAAGTATTGTCACACTCCCAGAGACTCCCTCTACAAGTATTGTCACACTCACAGAGACACTCTCTACAAGTATTGTCACACTCCCAGAGACACTCTCCACAAGTATTGTCACACTCCCAGAGACTCCCTTTACAAGTATTGTCACACTCACAGAGACTCCATTTACAAGTATTGTCACACTCCCAGAGACTCCCTTTACAAGTATTGTCACACTCCCAGAGACTCCCTGTACAAGTATTGTCACACTCCCAGAGACACTCTCCACAAGTATTGTCACACTCCCAGAGACTCCCTCTACAAGTATTGTCACACTCCCAGAGACTCTGTCTACAAGTATTGTCACACTCCCAGAGACTCCCTCTACAAGTATTGTCACACTCACAGAGACTCTGTCTACAAGTATTGTCACACTCCCAGAGACTCCCCTCTACAAGTATTGTCACACTCCCAGAGACTCCCTCTACAAGTATTGTCACACTCCCAGAGACTCCCTTTACAAGTATTGTCACACTCCCAGAGACTCTGTCTACAAGTATTGTCACACTCCCAGAGACACTCTCTACAAGTATTGTCACACTCCCAGAGACTCCCTGTACAAGTATTGTCACACTCCCAGAGACTCCCTCTACAAGTATTGTCACACTCCCAGAGACTCCCTCTACAAGTATTGTCGCACTCCCAGAGACTCTGTCTACAAGTATTGTCACACTCCCAGAGACACTCTCTACAAGTATTGTCACACTCCCAGAGACTCCCTCTACAAGTATTGTCGCACTCCCAGGGACTCTCTCTACAATTATTGTCACACTCATAGGGACTCCCCTCTACAAGTATTGTCACACTCCCAGAGACTCCCTGTACAAGTATTGTCACACTTCCAGAGACTCTGTCTACAAGTATTGTCACACTCCCAGAGACTCCCTCTACAAGTATTGTCACACTCACAGGGACTCCCTGTACAAGTATTGTCACACTCACAGGGACTCTCTCTACAAGTATTGTCACACTCATAGGGACTCTCTCTACAAGTATTGTCACACTCATAGGGACTCCCCTCTACAAGTATTGTCACACTCCCAGAGACACTCTCTACAAGTATTGTCACACTCCCAGAGACTCTGTCTACAAGTATTGTCACACTCCCAGAGACTCTGTCTACAAGTATTGTCGCACTCCCAGGGACTCTCTCTACAAGTATTGTCACACTCATAGGGACTCCCCTCTACAAGTATTGTCACACTCCCAGAGACTCCCTGTACAAGTATTGTCACACTTCCAGAGACTCTGTCTACAAGTATTGTCACACTTACAGGGACTCCCTCTACAAGTATTGTCACACTCACAGGGACTCCCTGTACAAGTATTGTCACACTCATAGGGACTCCCCTCTACAAGTATTGTCACACTCCCAGAGACACTCTCTACAAGTATTGTCACACTTACAGGGACTCCCTCTACAAGTATTGTCACACTCACAGGGACTCCCTGTACAAGTATTGTCACACTCATAGGGACTCCCCTCTACAAGTATTGTCACACTCCCAGAGACTCCCTCTACAAGTATTGTCACACTCCCAGAGACTCTGTCTACAAGTATTGTCACACTCACAGGGACTTTTTTTTTATTCGTTCATGGGATGTGGGCGTCGCTGGCGAGGCCGGCATTTATTGCCCATCCCTAATTGCCCCTTGAGAAGGTGGTGGTGAGCCGCCTTCTTGAACCGCTGCAGTCCGTGTGGTGACGGTTCTCCCACAGCGCTGTTAGGAAGGGAGTTCCAGGATTTTGACCCAGCGACGATGAAGGAACGGCCGATATATTTCCAAGTCGGGATGGTGTGTGACTTGGAGGGGGAACGTGCAGGTGGTGTTGTTCCCATGTGCCTGCTGCCCTTGTCCTTCTAGGTGGTAGAGGTCGCGGGTTTGGGAGGTGCTGTCGAAGAAGCCTTGGCGAGTTGCTGCAGTGCATCCTGTGGATGGTGCACACTGCAGCCACGGTGCGCCGGTGGTGAAGGGAGTGAATGTTTAGGGTGGTGGATGGGGTGCCAATCAAGCAGGCTGCTTCATCTTGGATGGTGTCGAGCTTCTTGAGTGTTGTTGGAGCTGCACTCATCCAGGCAAGTGGAGAGTATTCCATCACACTCCTGACTTGTGCCTTGTAGATGGTGGAAAGGCTTTGGGGAGTCAGGAGGTGAGTCACTCGCTGCAGAATACCCAGCCTCTGACCTGCTCTCGCAGCCACAGTATTTATATGGCTGGTCCAGTTAAGTTTCTGGTCAATGGTGACCCCCAGGATGTTGATGGTGGGGGATTCGGCGATGGTAATGCCGTTGAATGTCAAGGGGAGGTGGTTAGACTCTCTCTTGTTGGAGATGGTCATTGCCTGGCACTTATCTGGCGCGAATGTTACTTGCCACTTATCAGCCCAAGCCTGGATGTTGTCCAGGTCTTGCTGCATGCAGGCTCGGACTGCTTCATTATCTGAGGGGTTGCGAATGGAACTGAACACTGTGCAGTCATCAGCGAACATCCCCATTTCTGACCTTATGATGGAGGGAAGGTCATTGATGAAGCAGCTGAAGATGGTTGGGCCTAGGACACTGCCCTGAGGAACTCCTGCAGCAATGCCCTGGGGCTGAGATGATTGGCCTCCAACAACCACTACCATCTTCCTTTGTGCTAGGTATGACTCCAGCCACTGGAGAGTTTTCCCCCTGATTCCCATTGACTTCAATTTTACTCGGGCTCCTTGGTGCCACACTCGGTCAAATGCTGCCTTGATGTCAAGGGCAGTCACTCTCACCTCACCTCTGGAATTCAGCTCTTTTGTCCATGTTTGGACCAAGGCTGTAATGAGGTCTGGAGCCGAGTGGTCCTGGCGGAACCCAAACTGAGCATCGGTGAGCAGGTTATTGGTGAGTAAGTGCCGCTTGATAGCACTGTCGACGACACCTTCCATCACTTTGCTGATGATTGAGAGTAGACTGATGGGGCGGTAATTGGCCGGATTGGATTTGTCCTGCTTTTTGTGGACAGGACATACCTGGGCAATTTTTCACATTGTCGGGTGGATGCCAGTGTTGTAGCTGTACTGGAACAGCTTGGCTAGAGGCGCAGCTAGTTCTGGAGCACAAGTCTTCAGCACTCACAGGGACTCCCTCTACAAGTATTGTCACACTTCCAGAGACTCTGTCTACAAGTATTGTCACACTCCCAGACACTCCCTCTACAAGTATTGTCACACTCACAGAGACTCCCTCTACAAGTATTGTCACACTCCCAGAGACTCCCTCTACAAGTATTGTCACACTCCCAGAGACTCCCTGTACAAGTATTGTCACACTCCCAGAGACTCCCTCTACAAGTATTGTCACACTCCCAGAGACTCCCTGTACAAGTATTGTCACACTCCCAGAGACACTCTCTACAAGTATTGTCACACTCCCAGGGACTCCCCTCTACAAGTATTGTCACACTCCCAGAGACTCTGTCTACAAGTATTGTCACACTCCCAGGGACTCCCCTCTACATGTATTGTCACACAAGTGTGCAGCGATATTACAAATTCTCGAGATACATTGAATACAAATCGCAGCTGTTGGTTTTTTGTTTTTTCAGGGCGAGGTCGTGCCTTTTAGCGACCCGGACGCCGAGGCGTCGACGAGGGCAGAAAGCGTCTGCACTGTCAGTTCTGCGGCCGACACGCCCCCAGGTATCGTGACCTCCTTGTCTCGGAGAATCGTAAGCTGGCCCCTGCGTGCCACGAGCGGGCTGCTTGATCTCCCTCGGCGCCTGTCTAACTGGATGCATGGTGTTCTGCATGCCACCAGTCGCCACTTGAGGGACAATGCGTACAACTATGCCTACCTGTATGAGTTGCTGAGTTTGAGTGTGCCCCTGCTCTATGTGCAGTACGAGATTGTCCTCCACATGTGCCGAGAAGCAGGTCCGTCACCAGACTGCCTGATCGAATGGGTGCAAAACGCCCTGGGGTTTAAAATGAATTGAAGTGCCTTTTTTTAAAAAAAAACTTCTTCCAACCCTGCAGATACTAGCGGCAGATTGTGCAGGTGGGGCTTTAACATGAGGCGAGAGAAAGCTATTTATTTTTTTTCCAAAAAAAAACCAAATGACTGTATTTACAGCGTTCGGTAATCAAACTGTGTATCAGGTACACAAGAGGGTTTATGCAATATAGATTTACAGTCACAGCAATGCATTGTGTTTGTGGTAAATGTGTTTCCAAAATCTTGTCGTTTTTACGATTCAAATTTATATTGTTCTGCTTTAAACTGTTTACATTTTTACATAAGGCTTGTTTTTAAAGAAGGCAGAAAAGGTTTTTTTTTTATAATCCTGTGACAGGGAAATATAGCTTTAAAAAAAATCCAATGAATATAAATTTCCTCACTGTTTACTGCCTTAAGAAATTCAAGGGGCAGACGTGCCTTTAACAAACAGTACTGGTTTACTTAGTTAGACAACTGTTGACAATTAAAATGGTTCACTGTAATTAGACTAAGAATTCGGAGTGGGCAAGGGGATAAACCAGCCCAGTGATGTCCAGTATTAGTTACAGCTGTCGTGCATTTATCAGTATGCGTTTACATAGCAAGGTTACTGTTGGAGTGAAGCAATTCCCGCTCCGCACTGATGCTAAACTGATGTAAAGTGAATCCAGAGTTAGAGTCTGGCCGGACTCCGTGGTGAAGTCGAGTGAGACTCCCCTCCTCTTCGCTCCACGGTGAAACAGAGTGGGACTCACTCCTCCCAGATAGGCTGCCCCCCCGCCCCTCCTCTTCACTCCAGAGTGTCTCAGGCCGTACGTTACTCTGGGTCTCGGCCTTGTCTATGTTGTGACTGCAACTTCAGTGCCACTTTCCTGAAGGGCGAATGCAGCCAAAGTCTTCCGTTATGTTGTGAGCGACCTTGACGCTGTCGTGGATGATTTTTAATATTTATCCGTAGCTTTATTTGAAGTGAATGTTATTTCGTTCCCTCTTTGTGCCTGGCGTCACAAGTGCCTTTTAACGATGGAACCTTCGAGGCCCGTGCAATTGTTTTTTTTAAATGTGTTTGTTTACAAGTTGTTTTTCCAGAGACTGCCGGTAGGACAATTGACGAGTGTTTGATTTGTCCCCGAGTGTTGTGTCAAAAGTCCCTCGGCCAAAAAAAAACAAAGCAATCGTGAACGTGAAGCGCCTGAAGTGCGAGGTTGAAACGTACAGGGGGACCCCTCTTGTCACGATAGGGTTGGCAATGAGAAGGTGGAATCTGTTGGCTGTAATCAGGATAGGGTCGACTTGTACCTGGATTATTTTGGTAAAAGATGACAATCAGAAGTGGCGCCTTGCACTGATTGGATCTGCTGTTAATGTATGTTTTTTTTAAAATTATAATTGCTTGAACCTTTCGTAAGACGGAGTTATGTCTTAATATCAGCGCCCTCCTCTTTTCCATTACATAATTGCGATTTTGCTTGTTTTTGTAATCTCTCTCCGCCTTTTCCCATTGCTTGTATTTTGTCGCCTCTCCTCAGTGCTGCACCCACTGAACAAATATTTATCTCTCGTCATTGGCGATCGACCTGCTTGTGAGCCACTTGACTTCTCAGTAAACCGCATGCCTGATCACACCCTGAACCTTACCACCGCCTCTCTCTCTCTCTCTCTCTCACTCTCTGTAATCCCTTCTCTCTAACCTCTCCCCGTTCAGCCATGACGGCCTTAACCAAAAAAAAAAATGACAAATAGCTTCTGACCCTTTGAACTTTGGAAAGTAGAGAGAAGACGTCTCACAAGAATAGCTTTCAAACTTTGCACATTCTGATAGATTATAGCCAACTGGTAATGAGAGCCAATTAACAAAATCCCTGTTAATGAAGATTAATCAGTCTTTTCAATTTGAAAAAAAATTAAAATGACAATGGAAGCCTTTCAGTTGATATGAAATATGCAAAGCATTAACCTGATGCAAGACTTAACTAAATATTTTATACCAGTAACTCTGCTTTCCGCAGTATTTTTTAAATTCGCTAAAATTGAAACCTTAATTCACTTTATTTCAAAAAAATATAAATCATGTTTTACATCCTGAAACTGAAGAAAAATTTGTTTCAAAAAAATACTTTTCCAAGTTTTAAATTCTGAAGTTAAAAAAAAAATCAATAAATAAATTTGATGTGTCTGAGCGCTTCTGGTCAACTCTTCAAATTTAACAAACAACGCACGCAAAGGCCATAAAATTCCTCAGTGCGATAGTTTGCTGTACGAGCTTTGTGTGAAACTTCGCTATCTGAACCCACTCGTTACGAGCGAGGTTGTTTGAACCCCTTCCGCAGAGTAACGGAGAGAGGAATTTCAGACCTGCTTGGCCGTACCTCCCCCAAAGACGGCACGATTTTCGTGACTTCAAACTCCTCCCGAGTTTAGCAGAGACGGCCTTGTCTCAAATTCTTTTCTGAGTGGATATTTATCGACCAAAGCAAATCGACACATGAAAAGAAATCCTTTTTTTTTCGCTAAGTGGATTTAATGATCAGGCACGTTTAACAGCTAAAAAAAAAAGCACCCTGTGTCCTTACTAACAGACTAAAAGAGCTTGTATCCTGACCCCATGTTTTAATAATACAAATCCACCCATTGCATGGTCTGGAAATGCACACCTTGATTTATAATTAATCCTTCGCACTTTCAGCTGGAGCTATATTCTCCTGTATCTTCTGTTACAGACTCCGCATATCTTTAAAGGATGCGAATCAGAGGATAATTTTAATCGCAATCCATCTGAAAAAGGTTTAACAGAAGGTTCCTATTTCATAACAGAATACAATTAAGGAAAATGTTTGTGAATCCATTTTTTTTTTGAAAAAAATGTGTTTTTTTTTGAAGTCTCACAATCCATCCTGTATTTTGCACAAAATGGAATAATGTCGAGAGTTATTTATGAAACCCAAGGCTGTAAGCAAATAAATAAATTAAATAGATGCTTTGTAAAGTACTCCCTGTCTCTTTCTCTTTCTTTCCTCAAGAGTTTTGTTCTCCTGTGGGCTTTCCCCAAAGCCGTGAGTGAGCGCACTCTCTGTTACAAACGGCCTTTTGAAGAATGGGATTTCTGTGTTGGGGCTGAGTCATCGAGGTGTGAGATTTGCCCGAGATTCAGTTGTGACTTAATAACTGTTAGACACATGCCTGACATTTTAATAGTGCAGAGAAACGGGTTGAAATTGGGGAATTGGGATTGTGACAAGCTCTTGGACTCATTTTGAGGTACATTCCCACACCCCTCAACTCCCCCTGACATGTTTTCCATCCCTCCTGATGCGCTACTATATATCCGTAGGAATATGTACAGATGCAGGCCATTCAGAACCTCCTGCCTGCTCCAACATTCTCTTGGATCATGGCTGATCTCTGCCTCAACCCCATTTACCAACGTTTGCTCCACGTCCCTTGATTCTCTCACCCAACAAAGACACCTATCAAAGATACAGAAGACAGAGGGTGGTTGTAGAGGGTTGTTTTTCAAACTGGAGGCCTGTGACCAGCGGTGTGCCTCAGGGATCGGTGCTGGGTCTGCTGTTATTTGTTATTTATATCAATGATTTGGATGAGAATTTAGGAGGCATGGTTAGTAAGTTTGCAGATGACACCAAGATTGGTGGCATTGTGGACAGTGAAGAAGGTTATCTAGGATTGCAACGGGATCTTGATAAATTGGGCCAGTGGGCCGATGAATGGCAGATGGAGTTTAATTTAGATAAATGTGAGGTGATGCATTTTGGTAGATCGAATCGGGCCAGGACCTACTCCGTTAATGGTAGGGCGTTGGGGAGAGTTATAGAACAAAGAGATCTAGGAGTACAGGTTCATAGCTCCTTGAAAGTGGAGTCACAGGTGGATAGGGTGGTGAAGAAGGCATTCAGCATGCTTGGTTTCATTGGTCAGAACATTGAATGCAGGAGTTGGGATGTCTTGTTGAAGTTGTACAAGACATTAGTAAGGCCACACTTGGAATACTGTGTACAGTTCTGGTCACCCTATTATAGAAAGGATATTATTAAACTAGAAAGAGTGCAGAAAAGATTTACTAGGATGCTACCGGGACTTGATGGTTTGACTTATAGGGAGAGGTTGGATAGACTGAGACTTTTTTCCCTGGAGAGTAGGCGGTTTAGGGGTGATCTTATAGAAGTCTATAAAATAATGAGGGGCATAGATAAGGTCGATAGTCAAAATCTTTTCCCAAAGGTAGGGGAGTCTATAACGAGGGGGCATAGATTTAAGGTGAGAGGGGAGAGATACAAAAGGGTCCAGAGGGGCAATTTTTTCACTCAAAGGGTGGTGAGTGTCTGGAACGAGCTGCCAGAGGCAGTAGTAGAGGCGGGTACAATTTTGTCTTTTAAAAAGCATTTGGACAGTTACATGGGTAAGATGGGTATAGAGGGATATGGGCCAAGTGCAGGCAATTGGGACTAGCTTGGTGGTATAAACTGGGCGACATGGACATGTTGGGCCGAAGGGCCTGTTTCCATGTTGTAAACTTCTATGATTCTATGATTCTATTCGATGGAAATTTCAATTGACCATTTTGGTGGGGGGGGGGGGAAGAGTGTTTCAGATTTCCACAACCAGGGACTGAGAGAGGCTAGACTTGCGATTCATTGTAATTCTCTTCCCCCCAACCCTGGGCCGCTGATGCCAAGTTCCATCGCCACCATCTGGTATCCAAGTGACTATCCTTCGCAAGGTGGGCCCACACTGAAACCCAGCAGCCTCTCCCGCTCTGCCACCTGAGCCTAGCTGACGTGGAGCTGGAGAGGGAGGTTCCCGAGGGTCTGTTTTCCAGCTGAGTCCTGGACGAGTGGACTCTATTTTTGAAATCGTTGCTGGCCGACCGTTTTCATTTCTTGCTAAAGTAGCAAGAAAGAAAGATTTGAATTTATACAGCGCCTTTCACGACCATCAGGACGTCCCAAAGCGCTTTACAGCCAGTGACGTCCTTTTGAAGTGCAGTCACCCTTGTCATGTCGGAAACCCGGCAGCCAATTTGCGCACAGCAAGATCCCACAAACAGCGACGAGATAATCACCAGATAATCTCGTTTTATTAACGTTGGTTGAGGGATAAATATTGGCCGGGACACCGGGGAGAACTTCCCACTGCTCTTCTTCGAAATATTGGCCGTGGGATCTTTTATGCCCACCTGAGAGGGCAGACGGGGCCTCGGATTAACGTCTCATCCGAAAGACGGCACCTCCGACAGTGCAGCGCTCCCTCGGTGCTGCATTGGGAGTGTCGGCCCTGGATTACGGGCTCAAGCCTCTGGAGTGGGACTCGAGCAAGTTTTATTGAGAACATAAGAAATAGGAGCAGGAGTCGGCCAATCGGCCCCTCGAGCCTGCTCCGCCATTCAATAAGATCATGGCTGATCTGATCCGAACCTCAAATCGAAATTCATGTCCAATTTCCTGCCCGCTCCCCTAATTCCCTTTACTTCTAGGAAACTGTCTATTTCTGTTTTAAATTTATTTAACGATGTAGCTTCTACAGCTTCCTGGGGCAGCAAATTCCACAGACCTACCACCCTCTGAGTGAAGAAGTTTCTCCTCATCTCAGTTTTGAAAGAGCAGCCCCTTATTCTAAGATTATGCCCCCTAGTTCTAGTTTCACCCATCCTTGGGAACATCCTTACCGCATCCACCCGATCAAGCCCCTTCACAATCTTATATGTTTCAATAAGATCGCCTCTCATTCTTCTGAACTTCTTTTACATCGGCCACTGACGATTTTACGAATTTACGCCTTGCTGATGTGACAATCTGGAATAATAAAAAGTCTAAGACTGATAATAATCTAGCCTATAATTGACCACTTGCCCAGAGGGAATGGCTGAACAATGCCTTAAACGGACAGGCCAGGTTAGCAGCTAAACATCGCAAGCACATTCCAAACCACAGCCTTAACAACAGACGCCCACCCCGATAATATTATAAAACGTTTATTTAATGTGTGACCCCCGTCCACCGTTGACTGATATCGCTGCTTGGCACTATGGTGTATTTATTATTAAGTCATGACTGAATCTAGGCTCACCTTGCCGTACGTCACTCTTGTGATGGTATCAGAACTGGTTCACGTTCACTCGCGTCTTTTAACAACAGCGACCCGAAGGCTCTGTTGTTATTAATCTGTGTTCCTTCCCTCCTGATTCAGGTGACCTCAGCGTGCTGCGCTCGATCTGCATGAGATACCTGCGAGCAGATCAGGGTAACGACTTTACTGGTTGGGTCTGTTGAGTGCTTCCTTCTGTTTGGGCTTTCCTTCCATCGCTCTCTGTCTCGCGTCACGGAGCGATTTCTATAAGTAGATCGCGCCTTCTCTGGGCTGAAATCTCACCCCTTGCACCAGCCGTGTGAGACCACGCGGAGGATAAACAGTCGTTGAATCGTACGGCGCAGAAGGAGGCCATTTGGCCCGTCGTGCCTCGTGCTGGCTCTTTGAAAGAGCTATCCAATTAGCCCCACAGCCCTGCAAATTTTTCCTTTTCAAGTATTCATCCAATTCCCTTTTGAAAGTTACTATTGAATCTGCTTCCACCGCCCTTTCATGCAGCGCGTTCCAGATCAGAACAAAATTCTCCGCATCTCCCACTCTGGTTCTTTTGCCAATTATCTTAAATCTGTGTCTTGTGGTTACCGACCCTCCTCCCTATCTGCCCTATCAGAACCTCTCATGATTTTGAACACCTCTATCAAATCTCCCCCCTTAACCGTCTCTGCTCTGAGGAGAACAATCCCAGCTTCTCCAGTCTCTCCACATTAACTGAAGTCCCTCATCCCTGGTACCATTCTGGTAAATCTCCCCTGCACCCTCTCCAGGGCCTTGACGTCCTTCCTAAAGTGCGGTGCCCAGAACTGGACACAAAACCCCAGCACAATGATCCCTTAATCATGGTACTGAGCACAGGATATCACAAAAGACCATGATTCAAGAAGGCGGCCCACCACCACCTTCTCGAGGGCAAGCAGGGATGGGCGATGAATGCCGGCCTCGCCAGTGATGGCCACATCCCGAGAATGAATCTTTTCTTAAAAAAAAAAGGATGCCCACTCCCCTCTCCTGACTCGACGGCAGAAACAACCATACTGTTGAACAGGCTAAACCAAGGGATTTCTTTATAAGTTGAATGATATAGGGAAGCAGCAATATATTGAGAGTGCAATTCTTAATAACGATAAAAGCGCCATTGGTCTACAATGGGTTAAAATTCCATTTGCAGAGTAGAGTTCTCGCACAGTTGAATTAGTGATGGGACTCCTGCGAGACAGTTGTTTGTTTTGTAAACCATTGCGATGCGATCAGTGCGGACGATGCAAATTGCCATTGCACCCGTGGAATTCAGATCTCCAGCCAAAATGAATGCCAGTAGGAACATTCCTGAGATTGAAACGGTCCAAAAGTAGGAGTGCCTGCCCCTCGTCCGAGGTCTCTTGTGCCTTTAACCGTGTATAATTTAATTATCCCCTGGAAGAACGCCCACATATCTGACTAGTTTCTATAGCAATGGAAGCCCCATAGAGGTCTTGTGTCCTGGCCTCCATTTTAGGTAAGGGACGATGGTGTCCATTTTAACTCAGACACTACAAACTACTTGGAGGGAAACAAAGACAGAAATTTCCCTATTTGTCACAGAACGAAAATATCTTTTCACCACAAATTAGTATTCTAACTATCCACAAAGATAACATAAGAACATAAGAAATAGGAGCAGGAGTAGGCCATTCGGCCCCTCGAGCCTGCTCCGCCATTCAATAAGATCATGGCTGATCTGATCCTAACCTCAAATCTAAATTCATGTCCAATTTCCTGCCCGCTCCCCGTAACCCCGAATTCCCTTTACTTCGAGGAAACTGTCTATTTCTGTTTTAAATTTATTTGATATATTAATTTAATATATAGAGGCACTGGAGAAGGTGCAAGAAAGAAAAGATTTACATGGATGATACCAGAACTGAGAGGTTAGACCTACCAGGAAAGACTGAACAGGCTGGGGCTCTTTTCTCTTTAAAAAAAACAAGAGAAGGCTGAGGGGTGACCTGATCGAGGTCTTTAAAATTATGAAAGGGTTTGATGGGGAAGATGTAGAGAAAATGTTTCCACTTGTGGGGGAGACCAGAACTGGGGGCCATAAATATAAGATAATCACCAATAAATCCAATCGGGAATTCAGGAGAAACTTCTTTACCCAGAGAGCGGTGAGAATGTGGAACTCGCTCCCACAAGGTTGAGGTGAATAGTGTAGAGGCATTTGAGGGGAAGCCGGATAAACACATGAGGGAGAAAGGAATAGAAGGATATGCTGATAGGGTGAGACGGAGAGGTGGGAGGGTGCTCGTGTGGAGGATGAATAGTAGCTCAGGCCTGTTTCTGTGCTGCAAATTCCACGTAATAGTTTCACGTCTCATCCGATAGACGGCATCTCCGGCAGTGCAGCACTCCTTCAGTACTGTCGAACTAGATTTTGAGCTCAAGTGTCTGGAGTGGGACTCGAACTCACGACCTCCTGACTCAGGTAAGAGTGCTACCCACTGAGCCAAGCCTGACACAGTTGCTGGGAGAAGTCTATATGTTAAGAGAGAGTTTGAATATGGTCGTGTCGTGGTTTTGATGCTCGACCCAGCAGCCCCGAGATTAAGTGTTCAAATCTCACCATCTATGAATCTGGCAATTTATGGAGCGATGCCAAAATAAACTGGGGCAGAATTTATGCTGCAGCTATACAAAACCCTGGTTAGACCGCACCTGGAGTACTGTGAGCAGTTCTGGGCACCGCACCTTCGGAAGGACATATTGGCCTTGGAGGGAGTGCAGCGTAGGTTTACTAGAATGATACCCGGACTTCAAGGGTTAAGTTACGAGGAGAGATTACACAAATTGGGGTTGTATTCTCTGGAGATCGAAGTTTATAAGATATTAAGGGGAACGGATAGGGTGGAAAGAGAGAAACTATTTCCGCTGGTTGGGGATTCTAGGAGAAGGGGGCACAGTCTAAAAATTAGAGCCAGACCTTTCAGGAGCGAGATTAGAAAACATTTCTACACACAAAGGGTGGTAGAAGTTTGGAACTCTCTTCCGCAAACGGCAATTGATACTAGCTCAATTGCTAAATTTAAATCTGAGATAGATAGCTTTTTGGCAACCAAAGGTATTAAGGGATATGGGCCAAAGGCAGGTATATGGAGTTAGATCACAGATCAGCCATGATCTTCTCAAATGGCGGAGCAGGCACGAGGGGCTGAATGGCCTGCTCCTGTTCCTATGTAACCCAATAACTGGTTCACTACTGCCCTGCAGGACAGCGAACCTTGCAAGCTTTGGCCAGCTTGACCGTGTTACCCCAGAGCTGCCCCACACGGCTGACTCTTAATGCCCTCTGAGGTGGCCTCGCGATGCTCCGTTGTACAAAGGCCCCACCACTCGAGGCAAGTCGGGATGGAGACTCGACCACATCGTGAGATGCGAAAGCTTTTATTTACACACCAGATCGATCGGGATGAGCAACAACAGCAACTTGCATTTATATGGCACCTTTAATGTAATAAAACGTCCCAAGGCGCTTCACAGGAGCGATTATCAGACTCAATTTGGCATCGAGCCACGTAAGGAGATATTAGGACAGGTGACCAAAAGCTTGGTCAAAGAGGTAGGTTTTAAGGAGCGTCTTAAAGGAGGAGAGAGAGGCGGAGAGGTTTAGGGAGGGAATTCCAGAGCTTAGGGCCCAGGCAGCTGAAGGCACGGCCGTCAATGGTGGAGCGATGGAAATCGGGGATGCGCAAGAGGCCGGAATTGGAGGAGCGCAGAGATCTCGGAGGGTCGCAGGGCTGGAGGAGGTTACAGAGATAGGGAGGGATTTGAACACGAGCATGAGAATTTTTAAACCGAGGCGTTGCCAACCGGGAGCCGATGTAGGTCAGCGAGCACAGGGGGTGGTGGGAGAACGGGACTCGGTGTGAGTTAGGAGTTAGAGGTCGCTGTTACGTCAGAATCCTGGTACGAGCAACAGGTGTCTCAAAGCAACAAGTTCTGCGTATCTCCACGCTGTTCCAGCAATGTCCTGGATCTAACTTCATTCAAACCAATGCTGACGCTTCACTGAAGGTAAGTTATCGTTTATGAGTGCAGCTGTGGAATGTCTAAATTTATCAGGAGTATTAAATTGCTTTGATTTGCTGAAACTGCCTAACTGCAGTCGTTAGAGTAATATTTCATATCAATTTAATATTGACCGAAGCAAACTTTGACCTATAAAATGTCCTTAATTGGTTTCCCAAACTGTGAATTGGGCATATCAGAAATTCATGGTTCAAGATAAACACAGGTGAAATTTCAGTAAGAATGATAAAGTGTAAACAATTACATAAGAACATAAGAAATAGGAGCAGGAGTAGGCCAATCGGCCCCTCGAGCCTGCTCCGCCATTCAATAAGATCATGGCTGATCTGATCCTAACCTCAAATCTAAATTCATGTCCAATTTCCTGCCCGCTCCCCGTAACCCCTAATTCCCTTTACTTCTAGGAAACTGTCGATTTCTGTTTTAAATTTATTTAATGATGTAGCTTCCACAGCTTCCTGGGGCAGCAAATTCCACAGACCTACTACCCTCTGAGTGAAGAAGTTCCTCCTTATCTCAGTTTTGAAAGAGCAGCCCCTTATTCTAAGATTATGCCCCCTAGTTCTAGTTTCACCCATCCTTGGGAACATCCTTACCGCATCCACCCGATCAAGCCCCTTCACAATCTTATATGTTTCAATAAGATCGCCTCTCATTCTTCTGAACTCCAATGAGTAGAGTCCCAATCTACTCAACCTCTCCTCATATGTCCGCCCCCTCATCCCCGGGATTAACCGAGTGAACCTTCTTTGTCCTGCCTCGAGAGCAAGTATGTCTTTTCTTAAGTATGGAGACCAAAACTGTATGCAGTATTCCAGGTGCGGTCTCACCAATACCTTATATAACTGCAGCAATACCTCCCTGTTTTTATATTCTATCCCCCTAGCAATAAAAGCCAACATTCCGTTGGCCTTCTTGATCACCTGCTGCACCTGCAAACTAACTTTTTGATTTTCTTACATTTTTAAATTTATTTTCATTCACACAGTGTTCTGATGATCTACTCTGATGTGTTGCTAGATTTGAAGTGTCAGCCATGGCTCAGTAGTTAGCATCCTCGAGGGGCCGATTGACCTACTCCTGCTCCTACTTCTTATGTTCTTTTCCTCGCCTCTGATTCAGAAGGTCCATGGGTTCACAATCCCACTCCAGAGACTTGGGTATTCTCGGTGCAGCACTGAGGGAGTGTGGCACTGTCGGAGGTGTAGTTTTTCTGAATGAGATGTTAAACCGAGGCCCTGTCTGCCCTCTCAGGTGGACGTAAAGGACCTCGTGGCACTATTTTGAAAGAAGAGCAGGGGAGTCCTGGCCAATATTTATCCCTCAACCAACATACCTAAAAAAAGAAACCCCAGATTATCTCATTGCTGTTTGTGGGATCTTGCTGTGCGCAAATTGGCTGCTGCCTTTCCTACATCACAACAGTGACTGCACTCCAAAAGTACTTCGTTGGCTGTGAAGCTCTTTGGGACATCGTGAGGGCATGAAAGGCGACAGAATCGCTTCTCGTTTGTTGCCAAAATAATGGCGAGTTTAATGGCGTCCAGCAGTTTGCGGTGAGGAAGAGATTTCCCCGTGAGTTGTGAATCGCCACAAATCGCTGGACGATTTGCGCCGCTCCGCCGTGAGCCTCGCGAAAATGGCCGCTCGTCCTCAACCTCCCCGTTCGTTCGTTCGTGGGATGCGGGCGTCGCTGGCGAGGCCGGCATTTATCGCCCATCCCTGATTGCCCCCTTGAGAAGGTGGTGGTGAGCCGCCTTCTTGAACCGCTGCAGTCCGTGTGGTGAAGGTTCTCCCACAGTGCTGTTAGGAAGGGAGTTCCAGGATTTTGACCCAGCGACGATGAGCGAACATGAAGGACGATGAAGAGTTTCAAGATATTGGTGCATTTGCCCATTAATTGCGCGTTAAACTCGCTGCAGAATGTTAGGGCTGGTACTTAACAGCGTAAGGACCCTTTTAATGACGGGACTTATATTCCTGCAATGCCAATCAAACTCTCTGGTCCAGAAAGGGAATAATTAGAATCATAGATTCATAGAAGTTTACAACATGGAAACAGGCCCTTCAGCCCAACATGTCCATGTCGCCCAGTTTATACCACTAAGCTAGTCCCAATTGCCTGCATTTGGCCCATATCCCTCTATACCCATCTTACCCATGTAACTGTCCAAATGCTTTTTAAAAGACAAAATTGTACCCGCCTCTACTACTGCCTCTGGCAGCTCGTTCCAGACACTCACCACCCTTTGAGTGAAAAAATTGCCCCTCTGGACCCTTTTGTATCTCTCCCCTCTCACCTTAAATCTATGCCCCCTCGTTATGGACTCCCCTACCTTTGGGAAAAGATTTTGACTATCTACCTTATCTATGCCCCTCATTATTTTATAGACTTCTATAAGATCACCCCCTAAACCTCCTACTCTCCAGGGAAAAAAGTCCCAGTCTATCCAACCTCTCCCTATAAGTCAAACCATCAAGTCCCGGTAGCATCCTAGTAAATCTTTTCTGCACTCTTTCTAGTTTAATAATATCCTTTCTATAATAGGGTGACCAGAACTGTACACAGTATTCCAAGTGTGGCCTTACTAATGTCTTGTACAACTTCAACAAGGCATCCCAACTCCTGTATTGAAACTGTGGAGTCTGATTCCTGCAGGTGGTAAATTGTTCTTAGAGATTTTTAAAGTTTATAGTTTTTTTTTTCTTACTTTTCCTTTCTGTCTCTTTTTTCTCTCTCTCTTATTCCAATCTTTCTTTCCCTCTCTTTCTGTACCTGATTTGACTCTAATTCACCCACTTTCCTTCTCTGTCACTCCTGTTTCTTTCTCAATCTTTAAACCTCATCGGTTTAAGTAGACGGACAGTCGGTCCCGTCGTTCACTCAGGGTCCCAGATGCCTCCTTTCCCTCGCTGCCCCGTGATCAGCTCGCACTTCCAGCGAGTAACGGCGCGAAAAGATTTCAAGCTGAAGGGTGAGGTCGAACTCTCGGGGCCTCGTCATGAGATGCCCCACTCCAGCAAATTCTGGGCCAATGATTTCTTAAGGAACAACACATGGGGAGAAAGTTCCAATAATAACCAAACATGTTCCTCCCCTCCTGCTTCGGGATTTATGATTTTCCTCTGATGTTAATTCTTCCCCTTGAAGCTATTTTTTCACAAGCTGCATCAGACACGTGTAATTATTACTGATAAAAGTTGTAGAATTGTAACAGAACAGTTTACAGAACAACTTGTACAATCGAACAGAACAAGCCTTTGAGATTACGAGTCTCCCAGAGTCATGAATTTATTTAGAGGGAGAATAGAAGGCGTTTGCTTTTCGACTCGAGTTGGCTGAATCGCAGAGAATGTCACGGACAGTTCGTTCCTTCTCTCTCTCCCTATAACATTCATCTTACCTTCTTCAAGTTCCAAGCATTCAGGAAAACATGTCAAATTTTGATTGCTTCAATAAAATTCCCCTCCAAGTCACACACCGTCCCGACTTGGAAATATATCGGCCGTTCCTTCATCGTCGCTGGGTCAAAATCCTGGAACTCCCTTCCCAACAGCACTGTGGGAGAACCGTCACCACACGGACTGCAGCGGTTCAAGAAGGCGGCTCACCACCACCTTCTCAAGGGGCAATTAGGGATGGGCGATAAATGCCGGCCTCGCCAGCGACGCCCACATCCCATGAACGAATAATTTAAAAAAATGTTCTGTGCCCTCACATTGTGGGAGATGTCGAGGCCCTGGGAGGGTCACTCGATCAATACCTAGTTTAAAAGCCCTTAATTTAGAGAGTTACAAAATTGGCGGGCAGGAAAAGACCAGTTGGTCCATCAAGCCTGCCCTCACACACCATGGCGGCCAGAGCATCCTGACTAAACACTCCCTCCCCCTCCCTCTACCCTCGCTTCCACCGCCCCCCCAACTCCCACTGCCCCCACAACCATGTAATCTACTGGGAGAGGCAGAAAAAGCAGAGTAAACACATAGAAAAATAGAAAGTAGGAGCAAGAGTAGGCCATTCGGCCCTTCGGGCCTGCTGCTCCATTCAAAATTATGATGGCTGATCGTCTAACTCAGTACCCCGTTCCCGCTTTTTCACAACACAAGGTCAATCATGGAAAGAAATACACTGGAAAATTCCTCTCCACCACCCCCACCAGGAGATCACATGGACCAAGTGTTATGTGCAAGGACACTTACCTTCTAAAACAAGTTGTGTCTTTTTACTCTAGAAAAAGGGAGATCAGATTGAGATATTTAAAATAATGAAGGGGCTGGACTGTGTCCGAGTGAATAGACAATTTGAGTTGGATGGGGTGAGGGAGAACGAGAGGACGCGAGGATATTATGTCGGCACAGAACGAGGTTAGACGTCAGGAGGAGGTTCTGTTCGCTCAGGGTCGTCGACCTCCGGAACAAGTTGTTGGGTTTGAGAAGCGAGTGTGGATTCACTGCAAACGTTGAACGGGGAGTTGGGCGAGCTCCTGGCCGAGCCTGATATCGCTGCGGACAGAAGGTGGGCGGGATGTTGGCTGGTGTTCCTCACGGTCGCTGTGGGCTCCTTTTGGGGATTGGAGAGGAATTTCCTAGAATCCTTCCTTGAGTTGGCCTTGGAGGTTTTTCTTTTCCCCTGGTTGATTTTTGCCTCTCCCAGGAGATTACGTGGTTGCTGATGATGGGTGGGAATCATTGGGTAGGTGGTCATGATACTTAATTGCAGCGTGCCGGTATGGGACAGGCTCGATGGACCAGCAGGTCTTCTCCTCAGGCCTTGTTTTCATATGTCAGTCTGTGCAGTGACTTACTTGGAGTACTGGGTACAGTTCTGGTCTCCATATTATAAAAAGGATATAGAGGCACGGGAGAAGGTGCAAAAAGGATTTACAAGGATGATGCCAGAACTGAGAGGTTATAACTATCAGGAAAGACTCAACAGGCTGGGGCTCTTTTCTCTAGAAAAGAGAAGGCTGAGGGGTGACCTGATAGAGGTCATTACTTTTATGAAAGGGTTTGATAGGGTACCCTTAGAGAGGATGTTTCCACTTGTGGGGGAGACCAGAACTCAGGGCCATAAGTATAAGATAGTCACTAATAAATCCAATCGGGAATTCAGGAGAAACTTCTTTACCCAGAGAGCGGTGAGAATGTGGAACTCGCTCCCACAAGGAGTAGTTGAGGCGAATAGCATCGATGCATTTAAAGGGAAGCTAGATAAACACATGAGGGAGAAAGGAATAGAACATAAGAACATTAGAAATAGGAGCAGGAGTCGGCCAATCGGCCCCTCGAGCCTGCTCCGCCATTCAATAAGATCATGGCTGATCTGATCCTAACCTCAAATCTAAATTCATGTCCAATTTCCTGCCCGCTCCCCGTAACCCCTAATTCCCTTTACTTCTAGGATATGCATGATAGGGTGAGATGAAGTAGGGAGGCAGGAGGCTCGTGTGGAGCATAAATACCGGCATAGACCAGTTGGGCCGAATGGCCTGTTTCTGAGCTGTGCATTCCATGTAATTCTAAGAATCGCAGTGAATGCCATGTGGGAAAAAAGTAGCAGCCGTTTTGCGCGGATCGAAGAGATTAATGACCGTGAGATTAATCTATTTTTTAACCAGTGTTGGTTGAGGGAGGATTGTTGTCCAGGGCTTCAGTCCCTCAGTACTACACTGGGAGCGTCAATCCGGGTTACGTGCTTGTGTCCTGGAGTGTGGGACTTGACCCCACAACCTTTTATGGCGAGAGGCGAGAGAGTGCTACCCACTGAGCCAAACTGGCACTTTCGGAAGTCCACGAAGAAAATTAGTTCATTGGGAATGAGTCACGTTGACATTCAGTCGCACGAGAGTCACCAGCTCTGCTCCACTTCTCCCAACGGGCCGTTCCACCAAGCAAGCATTGCCTTGAGTGTTTGCCCACTGGCCTTTCACGCTCTACCTGCGACCTTTGTAGCGTGAATCACCCGATGACTATCTGGAAAATTCCTCTCCCACCCCTCCCCAAAACCAGGTGACTGAAACCAATCCAGGAGAGCACATGCATACCTTAACAGTTCAATCTTTTACAAGGTGCAATCTCCACGTTCTACCGACTCAGCTAAACTCTGGGTCCTTCCTGATCTGGGAGGCGCGGGCGGGGTTTAAACTCGCCTCCGGCGGTAACGCTAAACGGGCGATGGTATATCGGACGCCCGTGTTACACCCCGCCCCGTTCCTGATCGCCCAAGGCCGCGGTATACCCCAGTGTCACTCTGCACGGTTCATTTAACCCCAGCGAGACATCGGGGGGCGCGTGCCATCCATTTTGTGATCACCACTTGTCCTGTTGTAGCTGCTAGGTCGGTGCGGAGCCTTGATAGATGCCATGTTTACATTAGGAACAGGAGGAGGCCATTCAGCCCCTCGAGTCTGTTCCGTCATTCAGTTGGATCATGCCCGATCTGTATCTCGACTCCATTTAGAAGTAAAGGGAATCTAGAAGTAAAAGGGAATTAGGGGTTACGGGGAGCGGGCAGGAAATTGGACATGAATTTAGATTTGAGGTTAGGATCAGATCAGCCATGATCTTATTGAATGGCGGAGCAGGCCCGAGGGCCGATTGGCCAACTCCTGCTCCTGTTTCTTATGTTCTTACCCACCTTTGCTCCAGATCCCTCGATACCCTCACCCAACAAAAATACATGTTGTAGGCCTGAGGTCCATGTCTGACCCACGCTCGGGCCTCGAGTCCACGCTAAATGATGCGCCCTACCGAAAGCAGAGAAATCACTCTCCGCGATCAGACTCTGTGTTAACCCAGACGGCACTCGCTGATCAATGACAAGACTGTGAGCATTATTTTTCGAAGCTGGCCTTGCACATTCCTTTCAGGCAATTTGGTCGCTTCCAGATGCTGAACTGTGCAGCCTCCAACATATCTGTCTCCTCCCACCAACGGGCATGCCTTGTGTCAGCGAAATGCGAGATCCGTCTAGCTATCAGAAACCCCTCCACCAGCGAAGTAATTCCTGCCTTTAGGTTATTGACTCTCCTCCCCGTTTGAAGGAGAGACCAGACGTACAAACACAAAGAAAGTTGGATCTTTTTTCGTTCCGACAAAAGCAGCTCACTGAGCAGTGCGTTCGAAATGATGAAAGGGTGGGACAGGGCAGATAGAAGCAGAGAGTTTCCAGTAGTTCAGGGATCACGAACGAGGGGCCGTTGATACAAGACGTAAGAGATTGAGGGCAGAGAGCAGGAGAAACTTCCTCACTCAGAGAGTTGTGAGGGTGGGGGATTCACTTTCAGGGTTAGTGGTTGAGACAGAAACTATTGTCAATATTGAAGATTAGATCGGATGGGGGGGAATGAAGGAAAAGGGGGTTGGAGGGGATATGGGAACGGGGGTGTGGGGGGAATAAATGTGATTAGAACTATTTGCTTGTATGGAGGGTAAACACCAACACGGACAGGTTGGGCCGAACGGCCTGTTTCCATGTTGTAACTTTGATGTATTTCGAGGGGAACGACATAGAGCCAAGTTACTGTTCTATTTAATGAATACCAAGCTCTTTATCGGCGAGGAGCAATAATGATCGATATCGTTGACTCCCGCTGCCCCCAGGGTCAGGTCAGGTCAGGTCAGGCTGGGTCAAAGTCTTGATTTATGCCGAAGTGACTTCAGTCACGAATTCGATCAGCAACCCCATGGAGAATTGGCATCCTTTTCAATCCTGGATTTAATCAGGAACTGCTGTCCTTTGATCCGTGAACCCGGTGCGAGCTGTGGTTTTGGGTTGGAGCTGGGTTTTTTTTTTATTCGTTCATGGGATGTGGGCGTCGCTGGCGAGGCCGGCATTTATTGCCCATCCCTAATTGCCCCTTGAGAAGGTGGTGGTGAGCCGCCTTCTTGAACCGCTGCAGTCCGTGTGGTGAAGGTTCTCCCACAGTGCTGTTAGGAAGGGAGTTCCAGGATTTTGACCCAGCGACGATGAAGGAACGGCCGATATATTTCCAAGTCGGGATGGTGTGTGACTTGGAGGGGAACGTGCAGGTGGTGTTGTTCCCATGTGCCTGCTGCCCTTGTCCTTCTAGGTGGTAGAGGTCGTGGGTTTGGGAGGTGCTGTCGAAGAAGCCTTGGCGAGTTGCTGCAGTGCATCCTGTGGATGGTACACACTGCAGCCACTGTGCGCCGGTGGTGAAGGGAGTGAATGTTTAGGGTGGTGGATGGGGTGCCAATCAAGCGGGCTGCTTTGTCCTGGATGGTGTCGAGCTTCTTGAGTGTTGTTGGAGCTGCACTCATCCAGGCAAGTGGAGAGTTTTCCATCACACTCCTGACTTGTGCCTTGTAGATGGCAGAAACAAAAGGATGTTCAACAAATCCATTGGAATTCAATCCGGAGAAGTGTGAGGTAATGCATTTGGGGAGGGCAAACAAGGCAAGGGAATACACAAGAAATGGGAGAATACTGAGAGGTGTAGAGGAAGTGAGGGACCTTGGAGTGCATGTCCACAGATCCCTGAAGGTAGCAGGACAGGTTGATAAGGTGGTTAAAAAGGCATACGGGATACTTTCCTTTATTAGCCGAGGCATAGAATATAAGAGCAGGGAGGTTATGCTAGAACTGTATAAAACACTGCTTAGGCCACAGCTTGAGTACTGCGCACAGTTCTGGTCACCACATTACAGGAAGGATGTGATTGCACTAGAGAGGGTGCAGAGGAGATTTACGAGGATGTTGCCAGGACTGGAGAATTTTAGCTATGAGGAAAGATTGGATAGGCTGGGATTGTTTTCTTTGGAACAAAGGAGGCTGAGGGGAGATTTAATTTGAGATATATAAAATTATGAGGGGCCTAGATAGAGTGGATTGGAAGGACCTATTTCCCTTAGCAGAGGGGTCAGTGACCAGGGGGCATAGATTTAAAGTAATTGGTAGAAGGATTAGAGGGGAGCTGAGGAGAAATGTTTTCACCCAGAGGGTGATGGGGGTCTGGAACTCACTGCCTGAAAGGGTGGGAGAGGCAGAAACCCTCAACTCATTGGATGTGTACTTGAGGTGCCGTAACCTACAGGGCTACGGACCAAGTGCTGGAAAGCGGGATTGGGCTGGTTGGCTCTTTTTTGGCCGGCACGGACACGATGGGCCGAATGGCCTCCTTCTGTGCCGTAAATTTCTGATTCTCTGATTCTGTGATTGAGTGTTCATTGGTTCTGAGCCTTTGTGTAGAACTCAGGGTTGAAAGCTGCGGAAACTGCAAGCTAACCATGAAGCACAATGTCCTAGAAATTGGTTGCACCCATCATCGGACGAGGCCATTCAGCCCCTCGAGCCTGTTCCACCATTCAGTGAGATCACGGCTGATCTGCATCTTAGCTCCATCTACCCGCCTCGGTTCCGTAACCCTTAATCCCCTCACCCAACAAAAATCTATCAATCTCAGTTTTGACATTTTCAATTGACCCCCAGCCTCAACAGCTTTTTGGGGGAGAGAGTCCCAGATTTCCACTCCCCTTTGTGTGAAGAAATGCTTCCTGATTTCACCCCTGAACGGCCCAGCTCTCATTTTAAGGTTATGCCCCCCTTGTTCTGGACTCCCCCCACCAGAGGAAGTAATGCCTCTCTATCGACCCTATCAAATCCTTTAATCATCTCAAACACCTCAATCAGATCACCCTCTTCTAAACTGAAGGGAGTACAAGCCTAGTCTGTGCAACCTGTCCTCATAATTTAACCCTTTTAGCCCCCGGTATCATTCTGGTAAATCTGCGCTCGGCCCACCCCACGGCCGATATATCCTTCCTGAGGTGCGGTGCCCACGACTGAACGCAGCATCTCCAGATGGGGTCTGACCAGAGCAGGTGCTCCAGTTGGTCATAGTGTGCTTGGCCTCAGGAGACGGGAGAACAGTCGGGAGGACTTGCTTTGGACTGTTACCCGGGGGCGGGGGGAGGCCCTTCGTGAAGTCCGCGAGGACAGACTGGGCTCGGCCGTGATCCTTTCCCACGGTTGAGGAGTGTCCTGGTTCACCCGTGAAGGACGGACACTGGATTGAGCTAGCGGACGACACGGGTGATGTAGTGGTTATGTTGCTGGACCGGTAATCCAGAGGTTCATAGATGAATAATCCAGAGAACGTGAGTTCAAATCCCACCAGGGGTAGTTGGAGAACTTAATTTAGTTTTAAAAAACCTAGAAATAAAAAGTTGGGATCAGTAAAAGTGACCACGAAGCTGTCAGAGTCAACCACGTCGGTGTGGGGGACTGGAGTCACGTATAGGCCCAGACCGGGTAAGGACGGCAGGTTTCCTTCCCTAAAGGGCATGAGTGAACCAATTGATGCCAACTAAAAAGAAAGACGGGCAGTTTGACTTTAACTGCCCTCGGAAGTGGCCCAGCGAGACCTTGAGTTGCACCAAACCGCTACCAAAGGTTCAAGAAGGCAGCCCACCGCTGCCTTCTCTGGACAACTCGAAGGACCCCGTCCCTTTCGGCGCGAGAGGTCAGAGGTTTATTGATGACCACGTCACTTGTCATTTTGATGAACTGGATTCTTTTTTCCCCCTCAGTCTGGTTCAGTAAACACTGAGTCGAATACACCTTTAAAGTTCAACACAACTTTAATAGCAGGTCTCAGTCTGTAGCTTCGATTCAGGCTCCTGAGGGAGTCCGGACGATTCTAACAGAGTAAGGAGACAAAGACACATACAGAAATTCATACCTTTATACAGATCAATAGGGGTTGGAACATCTTTAACACAAGAGTCAACACCAATCATAAGCTGGGCATCGGCTGGCCATGCTACATTACATGATTTCAAGCCAATCACAGGTAGCCCATGGCCTGATCATGCCGCAGTGACAGACACTGATGGATGCATCCTTTCTTCTCACTAGGAATGTCCCTTTTGGTCTTGCTAAGGTGTTACCAATCTTGATTGGCTCGCAACATGGAGACACTCAGACCAGACCCTGAAAAACATCATAGACTCTACACTGATAAGACAATGCAGGCCTGCTGACTGCTCAAACATATGGCCCAGCAAGGGCGGGGGGATGCCCTTTACCAACCTCAGCTATCAACGTTTTTTTTTTTTATTCGTTCACGGGATGTGGGCGTCGCTGGCGAGGCCGGCATTTATTGCCCATCCCTAATTGCCCCTTGAGAAGGTGGTGGTGAGCCGCCTTCTTGAACTGCTGCAGTCCGTGTGGTGACGGTTCTCCCACAGTGCTGTTAGGAAGGGAGTTCCAGGATTTTGACCCAGCGACGATGAAGGAACGGCCGATATATTTCCAAGTCGGGATGGTGTGTGACTTGGAGGGGAACGTGCAGGTGGTGTTGTTCCCATGCGCCTGCTGCTCTTGTCCTTCTAGGTGGTAGAGGTCGCGGGTTTGAGAGGTGCTGTCGAAGAAGCCTTGGCGAGTTGCTGCAGTGCATCCTGTGGATGGTACACACTGCAGCCACGGTGCGCCGGTGGTGAAGGGAGTGAATGTTTAGGGTGGTGGATGGGGTGCCAATCAAGCGGGCTGCTTTATCTTGGATGGTGTCGAGCTTCTTGAGTGTTGTTGGAGCTGCACTCATCCAGGCAAGTGGAGAGTATTCCATCACACTCCTGACTTGTGCCTTGTAGATGGTGGAAAGGCTTTGGGGAGTCAGGAGGTGAGTCACTCGCCGCAGAATACCCAGCCTCTGACCTGCTCTCGTAGCCACAGTATTTATATGGCTGGTCCAGTTAAGTTTCTGGTCAATGGTGACCAGAACCCTTTCCTAACCATTTTGCATTCTGCTATTTTGCCACGTCGGCATTTTAATATTTCACTGGACGCTGACCACACAGCGATTCTCAATTTCTCCTGCAGTTTATCCGCTCCGGTCTGGGTCAGTCGGCAGTAAGAGGACAAGATGTGCGTCTGGAGAATTTGGCCTGCGGGAGACGAGCGCCAGCCAGGAGAGACGCTCACCTCTAAGGTCTCCCGGCGTGGACGTGACGGAGCACAACCTCCTGGCGATCCGGGTCATTGTGGTGAGCGACGGGAGCAGGTACTTCTGACCTTAACCTCACGTTGCCCTGAAGGTGATCTGCAGCATTCCTCCTCTGTGACCTGCCGACCCCCTCAAACGCCCTCAAACTGCGTGTTTCGCACCGAGGTGAAGCGGCCTCAGCTGCGCCAACAATAACCCCCTCAACTCCAAGCCCTAATGATAAAAAAAAATCTCCATCGATGGCCGGCCACGCGATGGAACTGTAGAATCGTAGAACGATACAGCACAGAAAGAGGCCATTCGGCCCATCGTGCCTGTGCCGGCTCTTTGATAGAGCTGTCCGATTAGTCCCACTCCCCCCCCTCCCCCCCCCCCCGCCTGCTCTTTTCCCCCCCATAGCCCTGCAAAGCTGTGCAGTGGAATTTTGGAACGGGAGGAGGCCACTGGAGCCCTCGAGACTTTTCTGCCGTTCAATTAGATCAAGTCTGATCTGTATCTTAACTCCATCTACCCGCCTCGGTTCCGTAACCCTTAATACCCTTACCCAACAAAAACCTATCAACTTCAGTTTTGAAATTTTCAATTGACCCCCAGCCTCAACAGCTTTTGGGGGAGAGAGTTCCAGATTTCCACTCCCCTTTGTGTGAAGAAGTGCTTCCTGACATCACCCCTGAACGGCCCGGCTCTAATTTTAAGGTTATGCCCTCCTTGTTCTGGTCTCCCCCCACCAGAGGAAATAGTTTCTCTCTGTCCACCCTCTCAACTCCTTTAATCATCTCAAACATCTCAATTAGATCACCCTTTAATCTTCTGTACTCTCTTGGCTATTGGATGAGAGTTATACTTCACGTATAACTCTATGACAGATGTCAGGTTGATAACACAAGTGAGAACCAGGCTGAATGTAGAAAGTTCAGAGGGGAAGTGTAAAAGGAAATGAGAGGGGCAGAGAGAGAGTATGAGAGTAGACTGGCGGCCAACATAAAAGTGAATCCAAAAGTCTTCTACAGGCAGTAAACGGGTAGTAAGAGGAGGGGTGGGGCCGATTAGGGACCAAAAAGGAGATCTACTCATGAAGGGAAAGGGCACGGCCGAGGTACTAAATGAGTACTTTGCATCTGTCTTTACCAAGGAAGAAGATGCTGCCACAGTCTCAGTAAAGGAAGGTGTAGTTGAGATACTGGATGCACTAATAATTGATGAAGAGGAGGTACTAGAAAGGCTGGCTGTACTTAAAGTAGATAAGTCACCTGGTCCAGATGGGATGCATCCTAGGTTGCCGAGGGAAGTAAGGGTGGAAATTGCGGAGGTACTGGCCATAATCTTCCCAACTTCCTTAGATACGGGGGTGGTGCCAGAGGACTGGAGAATTGCAAATGTTACACCCTTGTTCAAAAAGGGTGTAAGGATAAACCCAGCAACTACAGGCCAGTCAGTTTAACCTCGGAAGTGGGGAAACTTTTGGAAACGATAATCCGGGACAAAATTAACAGTCACTTGGAGGGGTGTGGATTGATTAGGGAAAGCCAGCACAGATTTGTTGAAGGCAAATCGTATTTAACCAACTTGATTTAGTTTTTTAATGAGGTAACAGAGAGGGTCGATGAGGGCAATTTTTAAAAATTATTCGTTCATGGGATGTGGGCGTCGCTGGCGAGGCCGGCATTTATTGCCCATCCCTAATTGCCCCCTTGAGAAGGTGGTGGTGAGCCGCCTTCTTGAACCGCTGCAGTCCGTGTGGTGAAGGTTCTCCCACAGCGCTGTTAGGAAGGGAGTTCCAGGATTTCGACCCAGCGACGATGAAGGAACGGCCAATATATTTCCAAGTCGGGATGGTGTGTGACTTGGAGGGGAACGTGCAGGTGGTGTTGTTCCCATGTGCCTGCTGCCCTTGTCCTTCTAGGTGGTAGAGGTCGCGGGTTTGGGAGGTGCTGTCGAAGAAGCCTTGGCGAGTTGCTGCAGTGCATCCTGTGGATGGTACACACTGCAGCCACAGTGCGCCGGTGGTGAAGGGAGTGAATGTTTAGGGTGGTGGATGGGGTGCCAATCAAATGGGCTGCTTTGTCCTGGATGGTGTCGAGCTTCTTAAGTGTTGTTGGAGCTGCACTCATCCAGGCAAGTGGAGAGTATTCCATCACACTCCTGACTTGTGCCTTGTAGATGGTGGAAAGGCTTTGGGGAGTCAGGAGGTGAGTCACTCGCCGCAGAATACCCAGCCTCTGACCTGCTCTTGTAGCCACAGTATTTATGTGGCAGGTCTCGTTAAGTTCCTGGTCAATGGTGACCCCCAGGATGTTGATGATGGGGGATTTGGCGATGGTAATGCCGTTGAATGTCAAGGGGAGGTGGTTAGACTTTCTCTTGTTGGAGATGGTCATTGCCTTGCACTTGACTGGCACGAATGTTACTTGCCACTTATGAGCCCAAGCCTGGATGTTGTCCAGGTCTTGCTGCATGCGGGCTCGGACTGCTTCATTATTTGAGGGGTTGCGAATGGAACTGAACACTGTGCAATCACCAGTGAACATCCCCATTTCTGACCTTATGATGGAGGGAAGGTCATTGATGAAGCAGCTGAAGATGGTTGGGCCTAGGACACTGCCCTGAGGAACTCCTGCAGCAATGCCCTGGGGCTGAGATGATTGGCCTCCAACAACCACTACCATCTTCCTTTTATGCTTGGTATGACTCCAGCCACTGGAGACTTTTCCCCCTGATTCCCATTGACTTCAATTTCTACTAGGGGCTCCTCGGTGCCACACTCGGTCAAATGCTGCCTTGATGTCAAGGGCAGTCACTCTCGCCTCACCTCTGGAATTCAGCTCTTTTTGTCCACCTTTGGACCAAGGCTGTGATGAGGTCTGGAGCCGAGTGGTCCTGGCGGAACCCAAACTGCTCCTCTTCGAAATAGCGCCACCTGAGAGGACAGATGGGGTGAGGGCTCAGTTTAATGTCCCTTTGCGGGCCTCGTGACGCCTCAAAGTGCTTCACAGTTACTTTTGAGTAGTTTAGTCGCTGTTGTTATGTGGGGGAAATGCAGCAGCCAATTTTGCTGTCACAAACAGCCCCCTTATCACATCCCCAGAACAAAGTACATTCACACCAAATCCAACATTTGTGGTAGGGTTTAAACACACGGGGGGGGAATCCGCATTGGAGTCTCACCGAACCAAAGGTGAACTTGTGGTCACAGAGTTGAGCAAAGGATTGCTCGTCTCAGTGACTCACTCTGACGTTCTGTAGATTTGGTTCCAATAGTCTGAAGGTTGGTTTGAGATCAGACCATTTAGCACAGGCGCTGACCTCATCCCTGATTAAATTGATGGTAAAAAAATCAGTCATTCGGTCTCGGAACTGGTGACTTCACTCCTTAAAAATTCATCTCTCATATTCCTTCTGCGTGTACAGTCCTTGGGAGGACTTGTTGAATTTATTTTACAGACTGGACCTCAGTAAAAACCATTATTAGAAACAGAAGCTCGTAAATATAACTCTAGACACCACATTAGACGCTCGAAAAAAATACCTTCAGCAGTTTGTGCCACGGAATAGAACTGCTGCGTTTTCCATATGTTTTGCTTCTTATTAATGGATCAATTAATGTGGCATTGGTCAGATGTTGCATTATTTTGTAAGGAATGGAGCTTTCTATCGCGTAACGAGTACAACAACTTGCATTTATATAGCGCCTTTAACGTGGTAAAACGTCCCAGGGCGCCTCACGGGAGCGATTATCAAACAAAATTTCACTCCGAGCCGCATCAGGAGATATTAGGACAGGTGACTTGGTCAAAGAGGTAGGCTTTTGAGGAGCATCTTCACGAAGAAGAGAGAGGCGGAGATGCGGAGAGGTTTGGGGAGAGAATTCCAGAGCTGAGGGCCCGGCCGCCAATGGTGAGATGAAGGGAGTGGCGGATTCGCAAGAGGTCAGAATCGGTGGAACGCGGAGGGTTTTCGGGCTGAAGGAGGCTACGGAGGGGGCCAGGCCGCGGAGGAATACGATTCTGTTGCCTCGTGCGCGCGGCGGCCGCAAGATTTAATTGCCGCCCAAAGGCCAGTCCTGGCTAATTGCTCTTTTAGCAGATCCTGAGGTTAATTGAAGGTCTGAAGAGACCAACAGGAAACGACTGGCTTTTATTTTTCATTTTTATTGACGTTAATTTTTTTTGTGCGTGTGACGCCTGAGGTATGATGGGCACGTCACAAAATGGTTTATATTTACTGGCCGATCTCCCATGGTATTGCTCACGGTGAGTTGGAAGATTGTGAAGGGGAATGTAAGATAAGGAAGTGTTCATAGTATCACAGTATGGTGCAGGAGGAGGCCAATCGGCCCATCGTGCCTGTGCTGGCTCTTTGAAAGAGCTATCCAATTAGTCCCACTCCCCCCTGCTCTTTCCCCATTTTTCCCCTTCAAGTATTTATCCAATTCCCTTTTGAAAGTTATTATTGAATCTGCTTCCACCGCCCTTTCAGGCAGCGCGTTCCAGATCATCACAACTCGCTGCGTAAAAAAAATGTCTCCTCATCTCCCCTCTGGCTCTTTTGCCAATCAACTTAAATCTGCGTCCCTCTGGTTACCGACCCTTCTGCCACTGGAAACAGTTTCTCCTTATTTACTCTGTCAAACAACGTTCCTGATTCTCATCAAATCTCCTCTTAACCTTCTCTGTTCTAAGCAAGTATGTGTGACACTGTGAATGCCTTTGGCATTGCCCAAGGCGGATTGTTGAATATCATTTTTTTGTAAATATACGAACTGGCGAGGGAGCTGGGACTTGATAAACTCACTCCACATGGACACCTACCGGCCAAAGCCTGTAACTACAGTTGACATTACAATGGTATTTGTTGATGGGAAAGTGTGACCAAAAATCGTGACAACAGGAAGTAAGGATCTTGGGCAGGAAGTGTGAGCACGCTATGCACAATCTTTAATAACATTTAGGTAGATGATTAAAAGTATTGCACTTCCTGCAAGTGTCACACTTACTTTCTGTCACACTTTCCTCGTCACACATTGTTAGTCACACTCCTATTCTACAACAGTCCATCCTTCGATCCACCGTGAGCAATGCCACGGGAGATCTGCTAGTACAGGATGCACTGCAGCAACTCGCCAAGGCTTCTTCGACAGCGCCTTCCAAACCCGCGACCTCTACCACCTAGAAGGTCAAGGGCAGCAGGCACATGGGAACAACACCACCCGCATGTTCCCCTCCAAGTCGCACACCATCCCGACTTGGAAATATATCGGCCGTTCCTCCATCGTCGCTGGGTCAAAATCCTGGAACTCCCTCCCTAACAGCACTGTGGGAGAACCTTCACCACACGGACTGCAGCGGTTCAAGAAGGCGGCTCACCACCACCTTCTCAAGGGGCAATTAGGGATGGGCAATAAATGCCGGCCTCGCCAGCGACGCCCACATCCCTAGAATTACTAATAAAAAAAATCATCACATCAATTCATTTTCATCCAGATCAACTATTTTCTGAACTATTTTGATTCTATTTCTTGTATATTGTAGGAAGAATGAGGAGGGGCAATATAAACTAAATGGGACAATTTGAAAGGGGGTGCAGGAACAGAGAGACCTGGGGGGTGGACGTACACAAATCGTTGAAGGTGGCAGGACAAGTTGAGAAGGCTGTTAAAAAAGCATACGGGATCCTGGGCTTTATTAATAGGGGCGTAGAGTACAAAAGCAAGGAAGTTACGCTAAACCTTTACAAAACACTGGTTGGGCCTCAGCTGGAGTATTGTGTCCAATTCTGACTTTAGGAAGGACGTCAAGGTCTTTCAAAGAGCTAGCACAGGCACGACGGGCCAAACGGCCTCTTCCTGTGCTGTAAGATTGTATGATTCTGGTAAAGTGCTGTGCTTTGTCCTTTTGTATTCAGTAAAAGGCATCCACAGTGCAGTGAGGCTGGGTCACTGATTCCAATTTCAGACTCAGGCTGCGACGGTATTCAATTAACTGAAGTTTAATTCCAAGGAGCTGAGCTGCTTTATCTCCCCGCGTTTCTCCGTCGTCTGCACCGTACTGTAACCCTGTGCATTCGTTAACTGGGCCTCACAATTCCTTTTTCTCTTCTTGTCTTGGCCCGACCAGCTCGGAAGCTGACGCAGAGCCCTCCGATCGTGAAGGGAAGGTCACCTCCAGCCCGGGCGCCCCCGTATCAGGGCTGGAGACTAACGGACTGCGGCTGAGAGCCCGCCCGCCACTAAGTAAAGATGACGCGAAGCCCAGTCAGCCCAACTCAAACTCCAAGGCCCAGGAAGGTAAGGGGTTGTCTGGTCAACATCAAAGCTGGCGTCTCCTCCCAAATGCCTTTAACGATAGCGACCGGCTGGAATGTGCAAGTGGGCCTTTGAACGCAGACGTTATCTCATCTAATTGCTTTCCTTGCATCAACTCAAGTTGACGGGTGAAGTGGAGCTGACAGCTCCCTCGCCAGTCGTGGCCGGTCTCGCTCGGTTTGTTCAACCCCCATCCCCTGGGGACCCTTTAACGTTCACCGTCATTAGAGTGAAGTTGCTTCCCGGGTCTCTCTCATCCAATCACGTAAAAACTGCGGTTAACATAAGAAATAGGAGCAGGAGGAGGCCAATCGGCCCCTCGAGCCTGCTCCGCCATTCAATAAGATCAAGGCTGATCTGATCCTAACCTCAAATCGAAATTCATGTCCAATTTCCTGCCCGCTCCCCGTAACCCCTAATTCCCTTTACTTCTAGGAAACTGTCTATTTCTGTTTTAAATTTATTTAATGATGTAGCTCCCACAGCTTCCTGGGGCAGCAAATTCCACAGACCCACCACCCTCTGAGTGAAGAAGTTTCTCCTCATCTCAGTTTTGAAGGAGCAGCCCCTTATTCTAAGATGATGCCCCCTAGTTCTAGTTTCACCCATCCTTGGGAACATCCTTACCGCATCCACCCGATCAAGCCCCTTCACAATCTTATATGTTTCAATAAGATCGCCTCTCATTCTTCTGAACTCCAATGAGTAGAGTCCCAATCTACTCAACCTCTCCTCATATGTCCGCCCCCTCATCCCCGGGATTAACCGAGTGAACCTTCTTTGTACTGCCTCGAGAGCAAGTATGTCTTTTCTTAAGTATGGAAAGGTTGAAATCCTTTCTTAAGTTCGTCTGCATGATCCCAACCACTGCAGCAATTTTGTGGTCTAAAAGATTCCCAGCTGTGATACGATCTCAGTGCAGGTGCCTTTGCACTCTTAAGGTTGATGAGAAATTATTCCCTGACACTGAAGTTTTATTGCAAGTCTGGAGTTAGGGCCCAGCCCAGCCTGGGAAGAAGCAGAGTCAGTCTCCCAGGAGATAGTCTCACATCACTAAGATTTTCGTACTGTCTGGTGGCTTGCACTCTTCGCCTCTAAGTTAGAAGGTTCACTGCAGGGATTTGAGCACGTAATCCAGGCCGACACTCCACTGCAGTAACGTGGGAGTGCTGCACTGTCAGAGGTGCCGCCTTTCAGATGAGACATTAAACCGATGCCCCGTCTGCCCTCTCAGGTGGACCGTAAAAGATCCCACGGCCCTGTTTCGAAGAAGAGCAGGGGGAGTTCTCCCCGGCGTCCTGGGGCCAATATTTACCTCTCGACCAACGTCACTTAAAAAAAAAACAGATGATCTGTTCATCGTCACGTCGCTGTTTGTGGGATCTTGCTGTGCGCAAATCGGCTGCCGCGTTTCCTACATCACGGCAGTGACTACACTTCAAAAGCACTTCATTGGCTGCGAAGCCCCTTTTGGACGTCCTGAGGTCATGAGAGGCCCGATAGAAATGCACGTTCCCCCTTTAACATTCAATTTTCAGTGGGCAGCCATTCAACCGGCTTTACGGTGAGCATTTAGTGAACTATATTACCATCTAGTGGCAAAGTCGAGCATTCGCTCCCAGTGTTTGTTCATTGAAGGCCAAAGGGTAATAATGGGTGTTGTTAAAAGCTAATTATTCCACTCCATGGTCACCATTCAAGCCTCGAACAACCCCACCGAAAATAGCTGAATTGGGTCACTCGACTCGCCGCCATTTGTGGGATCTTGCTGTGCGTTATCAACGGCCGGTGCGTTTAACCCGTCCTATGTGTGGTGCTGTTATTGAGAGGGGCGATAAGACGTGGTGGGACGGGGTGAATTTCGTGGGGTTCTCTCCCAATCGTCCCCCATAACTTCGGCGGAAGAGCCCCCCCGCCCCGCTGCGAAAAGTCCCCTTCCCACCCCCACTAAAATTGCTGGACTATAACTTGGTGTTGTAAAATTGTTTACAAAAATAACAGGGACAGGAGCAGGCCATTCAGCCCCTCAAGCCTGCTCCACCGTTCAATTAGACGATGGCTGATCTGTATCTCAACTCCATTGAGCCCGCCTTTGCTCCATAATCCCTCGACACCCTTTATAACAAACCCTACCGATCTCAGTCTTGAAAATTTTCAATTGGCCCCCAGCGTCCACAGCCTTTTTGGGGGGAGAGAGTTCCAGATTTCCACTCCCCTTTGTGTGAAGAAGTGCTTCCTGACATCACCCCTGAACGGCCTGGCTCTAATTTTAAGGAAATGCCCCCTTGTTCTGGACTCTCCCCACACCCACCAGAGGAACATAAGAACATAAGAAATAGGAGCAGGAGTAGGCCAATCGGCCCCTCGAGCCTGCTCCGCCATTCAATAAGATCATGGCTGATCTGATCCTAACCTCAAATCGAAATTCATGTCCAATTTCCTGCCCGCTCCCCGTAACCCCTAATTCCCTTTACTTCTAGGAAACTGTCTATTTCTGTTTTAAATTTATTTAATGATGTAGCTTCCTGGGTCAGCAAATTCCACAGACCTACTACCCTCTGAGTGAAGAAGTTTCTCCTCATCTCAGTTTTGAAAGAGCAGCCCCTTATTCTAAGATTATGCCCCCTAGTTCTAGTTTCACCCATCCTTGGGAACATCCTTACCGCATCCACCCGATCAAGCCCCTTCACAATCTTATATGTTTCAATAAGATCGCCTCTCATTCTTCTGAACTCCAATGAGTAGAGTCCCAATCTACTCAGCCTCTCCTCATATGTCCGCCCCCTCATCCCCGGGATTAACCGAGTGAACCTTCTTTGTACTGCCTCGAGAGCAAGTATGTCTTTTCTTAAGTATGGAGACCAAAACTGTATGCAGTATTCCAGGTGCGGTCTCACCAATACCTTATATAACTGCAGCAATACCTCCCTGTTTTTATATTCTATCCCCCTAGCAATAAAAGCCAACATTCCGTTGGCCTTCTTGATCACCTGCTGCACCTGCATACTAACTTTTTGATTTTCTTCCACTCGGACCCCCAGATCCCTTTGTCCTGCAGTACTTTCCAGTTTCTCGCCATTAAGATAATAAAATAGTTCCTCTCTATCGAACAGAAAGAAGTTCCATTTCTGTAATGCCTTTCACGACCCCAGGATTTCCCAAAGTCAAGTGCTTTTTGAAGTGCAGTCCCTGCTGTAACGTAGGAAATGCGGCAGCCAAATTGCGCACAGCAAGATCCCACAAACAGCAATGTAATAATGACTCGATATTCTGTTTTTAGTGACGTCGGTTGAGGGATAAATATTGAACAGAACTCTCCCGCTCTTCTTCGAAATAGCGGCCGCGGGCTCGCTTACATCCTCCTGAAAGGGCGGAAGGGGTTAAAGATAACTCAACTCTTTGGGTCTCTTCTGGCTCTGCCCCCGCTTCCCGGTGAGGGAAAAAGGCACAGCAGCTCCTCCCCCCACCCCTGGTTAAAATCGCAGTGGGAGCCCGATCTGCATATTTAAAGGATGACTCCGCCTGATTCAGGCTTGCGAGAGTCGGTTAAAATTCCAGACGGAGGGAACGGAGCAGGTTGCAGGTGGGTACATCCCCCGGCCGATTTTAACTGCCCCTCCATACGGTTTGCACTGTTGGGGGGGGCAGGGTTAAAATCACCCCTTGATGGCCAAGGTGGTCCCGGCCGCTGTCCTGGCTGCGATCAGTGAACTCCGCACAGACTGCGAACTGAACCTGCGTCCCTCCCAGCTCTTCCGCCGTGGTTGTACACTGGGGTGCTGCTCTGCCCCACACTGCCGTCGATCAGCTATAATCATAGTATTATAGTAGGCACGGCACAGGAGGAGGCCATTCGGCCCATCGTGCCTGTGCCGGCTCTTTGAAAGAGCCGTCCGATTAGTCCCACTCCCCACCCTGCTCTTTCCTCGCAGCCCTGCAAATTTTTTCCCTACAAGTATTTATCCAATTCCCTTTTGAAAGTTATTATTGAATCTGCTTCCACCGCCCTTTCAGGCAGCGCGTTCCAGATCATCACAACTCGCTGCGTAAAAAAATGTTTCCTCATCTCCCCCTCTGGCTCTTTTGCCGATCACCTTCAATCTGTGTCCTCTGGTCACCGACCCTCCTGCCACTGGAAACAGTTTCTCCTTATTTACTCTGTCAAAACCATTCATGATTTTGAACACCTCTGTTAAATCTCCCCTCAACCTTCTCTGCTCTGAGGAGAACAATCCCAGCTTCTCCAGTCTCTCCACATAACTGAAGTCCCTCATCCCTGGTACCATTCTAGTAAATCTCCTCTGCACCCTCTCTAAAGCCGTGACATCCTTCCTAAAGTGCGGTGCCCAGAATTGGCTGAGCCCTAACCAGTGTTTTATAAAGGTTGAGCATAACTTCCTTGCTTTTGTACTCTACGCCTCTATTAATAAAGCCCAGGATCCCGTATGCTTTTTTAACAGCCTTCTCAACTTGTCCTGCCACCTTCAAAGATTTGTGTACGTGCACCCCCAGGTCTCTCTGTTCCTGCACCCTCTTTAAAATTGTACCATTTAGTTTATATTGCCAATCCTTATTCCTCCTTCCAAAATGCATCACTTCACATTTCTCTGCGTTAAATTTCATCTGCCATGTGTCTGCCCATTTCACCAGTCTGTCTCTGTCCTCCTGAAGTCTGTTACTATCCTCCTCATTGTTTACTACATTTCCGAGATTCGTGCATTAGATTACATCTGCGCACACATCCTGTCATTCCTTTTGAATTATAAATCCTGCAGCGCCTTCCTTGGCGGGAGGCTGTAATTACAGCGTGACAAGTTTACACAGGCAGTTCCCATTATAATTGTTTACATACAAATTTACAATGGCAATATAAAAATAAGGAGAGGATGTGTCACTTCAAAATTGAGATCTGAATTATATCCGTACCCCCTGGTCTCATTATCCCCCACCCACTAACCCCACTTCACCCAAAGACGACACTAGGTCCTGACTCCCCTGCATGTGAAGCTATGGAAGATTGGCTAGTTTTTTTCTCGTTCATGGGATGTGGGCGTCGCTGGCGAGGCCGGCATTTATTGCCCATCCCTAATTGCCCTTGAGAAGGTGGTGGTGAGCCGCCTTCTTGAACCGCTGCAGTCCGTGTGGTGAAGGTTCTCCCACAGTGCTGTTAGGAAGGGAGTTCCAGGATTTTGACCCAGCGATGATGAAGGAACGGCCGATATATTTCCAAGTCCGGGATGGTGTGTGACTTGGAGGGGAACGTGCAGGTGGTGTTGTTCCCATGTGCCTGCTGCCCTTGTCCTTCTAGGTGGTAGAGGTCGCGGGTTTGGGAGGTGCTGTCGAAGAAGCCTTGGCGAGTTGCTGCAGTGCATCCTGTGGATGGTACACACTGCAGCCACAGTGCGCCGGTGGTGAAGGGAGTGAATGTTTAGGGTGGTGGATGGGGCGCCAATCAAGCGGGCTGCTTTGTCCTGGATGGTGTCGAGTTTCTTGAGTGTTGTTGGAGCTGCACTCCAAGACTAGTGCTCTATATACAATTATTTTAGCCAGTTTTCATTGACTCTATTTTATAAATCTGACCCTTAGCCCTGAGACGAGCTCACAGCTTCAACACTCCAGCAGTCAACAGGCAAGAGAAATGGAGGAAGAAAATCCAGACAAGTGAGGATAGAGATATTATTAAATCACTTTTACACTTGATGTTTGCTCTTGTCCGTCCGCCAATCCCTTCCCCCCACCATTGGCGGCCGTGCCTTCAGCCGTCCAGGCCCTAAGCTCTGGAATTCCCTCCCTAAACCTCTCCCCCTCTCTCTCCTCCTTTAAGACGCTCCTTAAAACCTACCTCTTTGACCGAGCTTTTGATCACCTGTCCTGATATCTCCTTCTTTGGTTCGGTGTTAAGTTTTGTCTGATAACGCACCTGTGAAGTACGTTTTACTATCTTAAAGGTGCTAAATAAATGCAAGTTACATCGAATGTACAGCACAGAAACAGGCCACTCGGCCCAACTGGTCTATGCTGGTGTTTATGCTCAACACGAGCCTCCTCCCTCCCTACTTCATCTCACCCTATCAGCATATCCTTCTATTCCTTTCTCCCTCATGTGTTTATCCAGCTTCCCCATTAAATCCATCAACACGATTCACCTCAACTACTCCTTGTGAGAGCGAGTTCCACATTCTCACCACTCTCTGGGTAAAGAAGTTTCTCCTGAATTCCCTATTGGATTTATTAGTGACTATCTTATATTTATTATTGTTGTTTAGTGATTTATAGTAATTATATGGAGCACATGTATTGCCACTGTTCAATAGTATTTGATTTCAGTTATTGCTGTCTGCAGTATTTTGCGAGTTTGAGTTGGTTTGTCTGCATTAGGGATCCATGCTTACCAAATGCAGTCTGACCAAGATAATAACTCCGCTGTTTTACACAGCATTTGTCTTCTCTTCTCACATTGAATACAGGAGTTGGGATGTCTTGTTGAAGTTGTACAAGACATTAGTAAGGCCACACTTGGAATACTGTGTACAGTTCTGGTCACCCTATTATAGAAAGGATATTATTAAACTGGAAAGAGTGCAGAAAAGATTTACTAGGATGCTACCTGGACTTGATGGTTTGACTCATAGGGAGAGGTTGGATAGGCTGAGACTTTTTCCCCTGGAGAGTAGGAGGTTTAGGGGTGATCTTATAGAAGTCTATAAAATAATGAGGGGCATAGATAAGGTAGATAGTCAAAATCTTTTCCCAAAGGTAGGGGAGTCTATAACGAGGGGGCATAGATTTAAGGTGAGAGGGGAGAGATAAAAAAGGGTCCAGAGGGGCAATTTTTTCACTCAAAGGGTGGTGAGTGTCTGGAACGAGCTGCCAGAGGCAGTAGTAGAGGCGGGTACAATTTTGTCTTTTAAAAAGCATTTGGACAGTTACATGGGTAAGATGGGTATAGAGGGATATGGGCCAAGTGCAGGAAATTGGGACCAGCTTAGTGGTATAAACTGGGCGACATGGACATGTTGGGCCGAAGGGCCTGTTTCCATGTTGTAAACTTCTATGATTCTATGATTCTCAGTAACATCTCAATGCACTTCACATCTAATCAGTTACGATTGACGTGCAGTATCTCCTGTTACACGGACAACCATTTCTGCGCACAGCAAGATCCCACAGGCCAGGCAATGATTTCATTTCGGCGGTGGATTCCTCTTGCAGCACTTGAAGATGAGACAATCACAGCATTTAAGAAGGAATTAGAAATGCAGTTGGAGCGAAAAAACGTCGAAGAATTCAGGCAAATGGGAATAGAGGAGACAAATGGTGTCCGTACTTAAGAAAAGACATACTTGCTCTCGAGGCAGTACAAAGAAGGTTCACTCGGTTAATCCCGGGGATGAGGGGGCGGACATATGAGGAGAGGTTGAGTAGATTGGGACTCTACTCATTGGAGTTCAGAAGAATGAGAGGCGATCTTATTGAAACATATAAGATTGTGAAGGGGCTTGATCGGGTGGATGCGGTAAGGATGTTCCCAAGGATGGGTGAAACTAGAACTAGGGGGCATAATCTTAGAATAAGGGGCTGCTCTTTCAAAAGTGAGATGAGGAGAAACTTCTTCACTCAGAGGGTAGTCGGTCTGTGGAATTTGCTGCCCCAGGAAGCTACATCATTAAATAAATTTAAAACAGAAATAGACAGTTTCCTAGAAGTAAAGGGAATTAGGGGTTACGGGGAGCGGGCAGGAAATTGGACATGAATTTAGATTTGAGGTTAGGATCAGATCAGCCATGATCGTATTGAATGGCGGAGCAGGCTCGAGGGGCCGATTGGCCGACTCCTGCTCCTATTTCTTATGTTCTTATAACTCCATTTGAAGAACGAGTAGCAGCACAGGATCGATGGGTCGAATGGGAGAAATATCGGCCCCAGGACACCGGGGAGAACTCCCCACTGCTCTCCTTCGAAATAGCGGCCGTGGGATCTTTTGCATCCGCCTGGGAGGGGCAGACGGGGCCTCGGTTTAACGTCTCATCCGAAAGACGGCACCTCCGACAGTGCAGCACTCCCTCAGTGCTGGCACCGGGAGTGTCGGCCTGGATTATGGGCTCAAGTCTCTGGAGTGGGACTCGAACACATGACCTTCTGACTCAGAGGCGAGAGTGCGAACTTTTATGGAACAATTTATAGCATGTTAGGATTGAGGGGTTGGTTTTGTCCTGTCTGTTACTAGTTTAATGTTATTCTCAAAGCCTCTAATTGCCTTTGAAGTGCCTGTGCATTGTAATTTGGTTGATGACTGGAATTTACGTGAGCTTTTGTTGCTGTGTTCTTTTGGGGAATGGTCTGGGTTTAAATAAGAACAAGATGACAGGAAACCACACTTTAAAGGTGAGAATTGTAAGGAAGATTTCAGTTCCATCTTTATGTGAATCGCAAATGGATCGGGTGGTAAAATGGCTGCTACCTTTCAAAGATGGACTCCCACAGACCAGGAAAGACCCCGGTTCGAATCCCCCCGTCCCTCCTCCCGACCAACCCTGGACAACATCCCAAGTAACATTCGCGCCAGATAAGTGCCAGGCAATGACCATCTCCAACAAGAGAGGGTCTAACCACCTGCCCCTTGACATTCAACGGCATTACCATCACCGAATCCCCCACCATCAACATCCTGGGGGTCATCATTTACCAGAAGCTTAACTGGACCAGCCATATAAATACCGTGGCTACAAGAGCAGGTCAGAGGCTGGGAATTCTGCGGTGAGTGACTCACCTCCTGACTCCCCAAAGCCTTTCCACCATCTACAAGGCACAAGTCAGGAGTGTGATGGAATACTCTCCACTTGCCTGGATGAGTGCAGCTCCAACAACACTCAAGAAGCTCAACACCATCCAGGACAAAGCAGCCCGCTTGATTGGCACCCCATCCACCACCCTAAACATTCACTCCCTTCACCACCGGCGCACTGTGGCTGCAGTGTTTACCATCCACAGGATGCACTGCAGCAACTCGCAAAGGCTTCTTCAACAGCACCTCCCAAACCCACGACCTCTACCACCTAGAAGGACAAGAGCAGCAGGCACATGGGAACAACACCACCTGCACGTTCCCCTCCAAGTCACACACCGTCCCGACTTGGAAATATATCGGCCGTTCCTTCATCGTCGCTGGGTCAAAATCCTGGAACTCCCTTCCTAACAGCACTGTGGGAGAACCGTCACCACACGGACTGCAGCGGTTCAAGAAGGCGGCTCACCACCACCTTCTCAAGGGGCAATTAGGGATGGGCAATAAATGCCGGCCTCGCCAGCGACACCCACATCCCATGAACGAATAATAAAAAAAACCCGTCTCCAGCCTGTGTTAAGTTAACTAGTCTCCCCCAACACCGGCAGTAGGGACACTGCATTTAATTTCAGTGCTCTTTGTCCAGGGAGCATAGGGTGGGAGAGAAAATAATTGCCAGACTGATTGCATGTGTGTGTGTGTGTCATTTTTTTATTCGTTCGTGGGATGTGGGCGTCGCTGGCGAGGCCGGCATTTATTGCCCATCCCTAATTGCCCCTTGAGAAGGTGGTGGTGAGCCGCCTTCTTGAACCGCTGCAGTCCGTGTGGTGAAGGTTCTCCCACAGTGCTGTTCGGAAGGGAGTTCCAGGATTTTGACCCAGCGACGATGAAGGAACGGCCGATATATTTCCAAGTCGGGATGGTGTGTGACTTGGAGGGGAACGTCCAGGTGGTGATGTTCCCATGTGCCTGCTGCCCTTGTCCTTCTCGGTGGTAGAGGTCGCGGGTTTTGGAGGTGTCTGTGTGGGAGTTGGGGTGAGGATAGCCACGATGCCCCCCAAGGTCGACCAGCCTGTCGCTGCTCACCACCCGGACTCGCACACGAAAGGAATGGCCACTTGGATCTGGTACCGGATGGCGGGCAGCTATTTTCCATTGTTCAGTGCGTTCAGGATGAGGGAGAGAGAGAAAACTGTGAGGAGACAATCAGAAAGAGGAATTGTCATAATCTTCTTCACTGTTGTGCCTTGAGCTGCCTGTGGAGGGCAGCGGGGCCCTGTGTGACAGTGCTGAAATATTGTTTGATTATTGATTAGTTGATTGTCACTCCATCATTCTCTGTTCATGAATCTATATACACTATAATTTTATCTATTAATATTACAGTGAATAGGTCGTAAAAGAGTGAAATGACTGGGTTTGTTCACATACGCGACTGCACTTCAGAGCCATTGGTTGTGCGTGAAGCACTTTGTGTCATAAGAACATAAGAAATAGGAGCAGGAGTAGGCCAATCGGCCCCTCGAGCCTGCTCCGCCATTCAATAAGATCATGGCTGATCTGATCCTAACCTCAAATCTAAATTCATCTCCAATTTCCTGCCCGCTCCCCGTAACCCCTAATTCCCTTTACTTCTAGGAAACTGTCGATTTCTGTTTTAAATTTATTTAATGATGTAGCTTCCTGGGGCAGCAAATTCCACAGACCTACTACCCTCTGAGTGAAGAAGTTTCTCCTCATCTCAGTTTTGAAAGAGCAGCCCCTTATTCTAAGATTATGCCCCCTAGTTCTAGTTTCACCCATCCTTGGGAACATCCTTACCGCATCCACCCGATCAAGCCCCTTCACAATCTTATATGTTTCAATAAGATCGCCTCTCATTCTTCTGAACTCCAATGAGTAGAGTCCCAATCTACTCAACCTCTCCTCATATGTCCGCCCCCTCATCCCCGGGATTAACCGAGTGAACCTTCTTTGTACTGCCTCGAGAGCAAGTATGTCTTTTCTTAAGTATGGGTCATTGCTGAGAGATGTGATCAGGTTGGGAGGGAGGGGGAAGGGGAGTTGCCAACCCTCCTGGATTGGCCTGGCGTCTCCAGGAATTTGAGATGAATCTCCAGGACACTGCTGCAAGCAAAACCCCAGAGAAAAAATCATAGGGGCAATAAAAATAACGGTGTGTTTTTTTCATTTTCTTTGGACACTATTGTTTATTAATTATAAAAATATTGGACTTGAAATCATCCAATCGGGTAATGAAGAGTCTATTCGCTTTCTGATTGGCCGTGGGAAGGAGGAGCTCCGCGAGGATGGACATGTTGGGCGACCAATGGCGGGAGTGTTGGGGGGGGTGGGCTCAATGAGGATGGACATGTTGGGCGACCAATGGCCGGAGTGTTGGGGGGTGGGCTCAATGAGGATGGATGTGTTGGGCGACCAATGGCGGGAGTGTGGGGGGGGCTCCACGGGGATGGACGTGTTGGGCGACCAATGGCGGGAGTGTTGGGGGGTGGGCTCAATGAGGATGGACGTGTTGGGCGACCAATGGTGGGAGTGTGGGAGGGGCTCCACGGGGATGGACGTGTTGGGCGACCAATGGCGGGAGTGTTGGGGGGTGGGCTCAATGAGGATGGACGTGTTGGGCGACCAATGGTGGGAGTGTGGGGGGGGCTCCACGGGGATGGACGTGTTGGGCGACCAATGGCGGGAGTGTTGGGGGAGCTCCACGGGGATGGACGTGTTGGGCGACCAATGGCGGGAGTGTTGGGGGGTGGGCTCAATGAGGATGGACGTGTTGGGCGACCAATGGTGGGAGTGTGGGAGGGGCTCCACGGGGATGGACGTGTTGGGCGACCAATGGCGGGAGTGTTGGGGGGTGGGCTCAATGAGGATGGACGTGTTGGGCGACCAATGGCGGGAGTGTTGGGGGGGGGGCTCCACGGGGATGGACGTGTTGGGCGACCAATGGCGGGAGTGTTGGGGGGGGGGCTCCACGGGGATGGACGTGTTGGGCGACCAATGGCGGGAGTGTTGGGGGGTGGGCTCCACGGGGATGGACGTGTTGGGCAACCAATGGCGGGAGTGTGGGAGTGGGCTCAATGAGGATGGACGTGTTGGGCAACCAATGGCGGGAGTGTGGGAGTGGGCTCAATGAGGATGGATGTGTTGGGCGACCAATGGCGGGAGTGTTCGGGGTGGGCTCCACGGGGATGGACGTGTTGGGCGACCAATGGCGGGAGTGTTCGGGGTGGGCTCCACGGGGATGGACGTGTTGGGCGACCAATGGCGGGAGTGTTCGGGGTGGGCTCCACGAGGATGGACGTGTTGGGCGACCAATGGCGGGAGTGTGGGGTGGGCTCAATGAGGATGGACGTGTTGGGCAACCAATGGCGGGAGTGTGGGAGGGGGCTCAATGAGGATGGACGTGTTGGGCGACCAATGGCGGGAGTGTGGGGGGGGGGGGGCTCAATGAGGATGGACGTGTTGGGCGACCAATGGCGGGAGTGTGGGGGGGGCTCAATGAGGATGGATGTGTTGGGCGACCAATGGCGGGAGTGTGGGGGGGGGCTCAATGAGGATGGATGTGTTGGGCGACCAATGGCGGGAGTGTGGGGGGGGCTCCACGGGGATAGGCGTGTTGGGCGACCAATGGCGGGAGTGTAGGGGGGGGTTCCACGGGGATGGACGTGTTGGGCGACCAATGGCGGGAGTGTGGGGGGGGGCTCAATGAGGATGGACGTGTTGGGCGACCAATGGCGGGAGTGTGGGGGGGTGGGCTCAATGAGGATGGATGTGTTGGGCGACCAATGGCGGGAGTGTGGGGGGGGGCTCAATGAGGATGGATGTGTTGGGCGACCAATGGCGGGAGTGTGGGGGGGGCTCCACGGGGATAGGCGTGTTGGGCGACCAATGGCGGGAGTGTAGGGGGGGGTTCCACGGGGATGGACGTGTTGGGCGACCAATGGCGGGAGTGTGGGGGGGGGCTCAATGAGGATGGACGTGTTGGGCGACCAATGGCGGGAGTGTGGGGGGGTGGGCTCAATGAGGATGGACGTGTTGGGCGACCAATGGCGGGAGTGTGGGGGGGCTCAATGAGGATGGACGTGTTGGGCGACCAATGGCGGGGCAGGGCAGTTGGAGGCAGGAGGTCATGTGACCATACCTCCAGGAATATGTCCAACCAGATGTGGCACCCCCCTCGATAAGGTGCTTTATGAATGTTTTTGTTTAATTCTTCAGCTTTCTTTCCAAACACAATTAAATGTTAAATGATGAATTCTACCTTGATCGTTATGAGTTAAAGTCTTCAACACTGCCTTTCCCGTTAAAGAGCTCCCTCTGCTGCTGCGTAAGAAGATTGAACCAACGTCGAGGGAAAGTGACCTGAATCAAGTGAACTCCGCTGAGGACAGGGACCAGGGAGCTCAGGTATGGCAGCTGGTCATTATTGGCTGGTACTTGTTTTTTTAATCGATTCATGGGATGTGGGCGTCGCTGGCGAGGCCGGCATTTATTGCCCATCCCTAATTGCCCCCTTGAGAAGGTGGTGGTGAGCCGCCTTCTTGAACTGCTGCAGTCCGTGTGGTGAAGGTTCTCCCACAGTGCTGTTAGGAAGGGAGTTTCAGGATTTTGACCCAGCGACGATGAAGGAACGGCCGATATATTTCCAAGTCCGGGATGGTGTGTGACTTGGAGGGGAACGTGCAGGTGGTGCTGTTCCCATGTGCCTGCTGCTCTTGTCCTTCTAGGTGGTAGAGGTCGCGGGTTTGGGAGGTGCTGTCGAAGAAGCCTTGGCGAGTTGCTGCAGTGCATCCTGTGGATGGTACACACTGCAGCCACGGTGCGCCGGTGGTGAAGGGAGCGAATGTTTAGGGTGGTGGATGGGGTGCCAAACAAGCGGGCTGCTTTGTGAGGTTGGTTCATGATGATTTGGGGACCTGGCTAAGAACAGAAAAAGTGCACTGTGGACAGTCTGGGTGGAGAAGGGAAGGGAGGGAGAGAAGGAAAGACACTCCGTAACCAACTAATTCACAGCAGCAGCCACTTTGCACCAAATCTTCTGCACTCAAGGGACTACAAGCCAAGGGAATGCACCAGTATCTAATCTCTATACACGTGGAGAGTATTCAACGGAACTGTTCATAACATCAAAAAAAAAGCCTATGAGGTCCCCCCAAGAACTAAATGGACCAATTGGCAAGACTAGGTGGGGCCCTGGTACCATCTCTGGTCTGTGTCATGCTATATACTTTGGATCAAAAAAGGATAGAACAGGGTACTTTCTAAATGGCAAAAAGTTAAAAACAGTGGATGTCCAAAGGGACTTAGGGGTTCAGGTTCATCGATCATTGAAGTGTCATGAACAGGTGCAGAAAATAATCAATAAGGCTAATGGAATGCTGGCCTTTATATCTAGAGGACTGGAGCACAAGGGGGCAGAAGTTATGCTGCAGCTATACAAAACCCTGGTTAGACCGCACCTGGAGTACTGTGAGCAGTTCTGGGCACCGCACCTTCGGAAGGACATATTGGCCTTGGAGGGAGTGCAGCGTAGGTTTACTAGAATGATACCCGGACTTCAAGGGTTAAGTTACGAGGAGAGATTACACAAATTGGGGTTGTATTCTCTGGAGTTTTGAAGGTTAAGGGGTGATCTGATCGAAGTTTATAAGATATTAAGGGGAACGGATAGGGTGGATAGAGAGAAACTATTTCCGCTGGTTGGGGATTCTAGGAGTAGGGGGCACAGTCTAAAAATTAGAGCCAGACCTTTCAGGAGCGAGATTAGAAAACATTTCTACGCACAAAGGGTGGTAGAAGTTTGGAACTCTCTTCCGCAAACGGCAATTGACACTAGCTCAATTGCTAAATTTAAATCTGAGATAGATAGCTTTTTGGCAACCAAAGGTATTAAGGGATATGGGCCAAAGGCAGGTATATGGAGTTAGATCACAGATCAGCCATGATCTTCTCAAATGGCGGAGCAGGCACGAGGGGCTGAATGGCAACTGTTTCATTTCACGCAACACCAATCGGAAAATCCGAGCTTCATCACCTCGGCTCTGACGGGAGCGGGCACGTTGATGAGCTAATGGACAGGGCCTCCAGCTCCCTCTTGTGTGGGCCAATGGATTCAGGAGAGAGATTGCGAAATAAGACACACTATTTTCGAAGGGCTCGGAGATGTAAATATTAATATTTAAGGACCACTTTGACATTCTGCTTATCTGCAGAGCTGAGATATTGGACGCAGGGAGCTCTTATCAGTGCTGGACGCTAACTGTTCCCCGGGCATTGTCAGCGGACAAAGCCGACGTAATCTCTTAATTAGCACAGAATGTTCTTTTGTTCCACAGTCCTTGGAAACGAGGCATTAACTGGCTTGCTGTCTGCCGATTTATGGAGGCTCAGCAGATTCTTGCATTTGGACCTCGGGTGCAGGACAGGAATCTTCTGATACGTTTCGCAATCGTGGTGGGGAAATCCACTGAAGGAATGAGGGCCAGTTCTCCGGCCAAGACTTTCTTTCTTTCCTTTTCGTCCTTTGTTATTTTATTTTTGTTGAGCTGGGTGTCTGAAGGGCCTGGAATTCTGTCACCGTGGAGGAGAGGGGGTGGCGGGGCGGATTTACGATTATTTGGATTTCTCCCCGTTTCGACCACTTAACCACGAGGGACCACTTGCTCGCTGGCGTTCAAGGGACAGGCCAGGTTATCAAAGCCGCGCCCCAGACCCAGAGAGCAACGCCACGGGAGATCTGTTAGTTTCAGCAAGAGCTCTAGAGTCAACTCGGTAAATCAGGCTCCACAGGAGGGTTCCCGGGAAGAAAGGGGAGGCGAGTTTAACCTAACCCCCCCGTCGGAAGAACCAAAGGGCAATGCCACTTTTACGCCCCGCCCGAGTTTACTCGGTCAGTCAACGGAGAGCAATATTGGGCCAGGTGTAAACCCGCGACCTCTACCACCTAGAAGGACAAGGGCAGCAGGCACATGGGAACACCACCACCTGCACGTTCCCCTCCAAGTCACACACCATCCCGACTTGGAAATATATCGGCCGTTCCTTCATCGTCGCTGGGTCAAAATCCTGGAACTCCCTTCCTAACAGCACTGTGGGAGAACCTTCACCACACGGACTGCAGCGGTTCAAGAAGGCGGCTCACCGCCACCTTCTCAAGGGGCAATTAGGGATGGGCAATAAATGCCGGCCTCGCCAGCCACGCCCACATCCCGTGAACGAATTAAAATAGAAAGCTGCATTCCACCCGATCCTGTGGGACCCCCAACCAGCGAGTTTGGTTAAAATTGCCCCCCAGTATGTCAGAATCACCAGTCTAGCATTATTCTGCCAAGATGCAAGATTTGGAAAGTGAAAATTACAGATGGGATATTGCAAGAATACTAAAATGACAACAACAGCTTGCATTTATATCGTGCCTTTAACACAGTAAAACATCCCAAGGCGCTTCACAGGAGCGATTTTCAAACAAAACTTGACCCCGAGCCACATGAAGAGGTATTAGGAAAAGTGACCAAACGCTTGGTAGATAGGTTGAAAGGAGAATCTTAAAGGAGGAGAGAGAGGGGGAGAGGTTTAGGGAGGGAATTCCAGAGCTTCGGGCCGAGGCAGCTGAAGGCACGGCCGCCAATGGTGGAGCGATGAAAATCGGGGATGCGCAAGAGGCCAGAATCGGAGGAGCGCAGCGATAACTCGGAGGGTTGTAGGGGCTGGAGGAGGTTACAGAGATAGGGAGGGGGCGAGGGCCATGGAGGGATTTGAACACAAGGATGAGAATTTTAAAAATCGAGGTGTTCCTGGACCGGGAGCCAATGTAGGTCAGCGAGCACAAGGATGATGGGTGAACTGGACTTGGTGCGACTTAGGATATGGGCAGCAGAGTTTTGGATGATTTCAAGTGCGTGGAGGGTGGGAGATGGGAGGCCGGCCAGGAGAGCATTGGAATAGTCAAGTCTAGAGGTAACGACGGCACGGATGAGGGTTTCAGCAGCAGATGAGCTGAGGCAGGGGGCGGAGACTGGCGATGTTACGGAGGTGGAAGTAGGTGGTCTTGGCGATGGAGCAGGTATTCGGTCGGAAGCTCATCTCAGGGTCAAATAGGACGCCAAGGTTGCGAACGGTCTAGTTCAACCTTAGACAGTGGCCAGGGAGAGGGATGGAATCGGGGGCCGAGGGAACGGAGTTTGTGACAGGGCATCGAAGACAATGGCTTCGGTCTTCCCAATATTTAGTTGGAGGAAATCTCTGCTCAAAATGACTGAGTTATGGGAGATCTTTCCTTTTGGAGTGGCCTCACCTTTGTCCGACTCGAGCAAATAATCTCGGCTGACACTCCCAGCGCAGTACTGAGGGAGTGCAGCACTGTCAGAGGTGCGGTCTTTTGGAGGAGACGTTAAATTGAGGTCCCATTTGCCCCCTCGGGTGGACGTAGAAGATCCCACAGCCACCATTTCGAAGAAGAGCAGGGGAGTTCTCCCCGGTGTTCTGGTCAATATTTATCCCTCAACCAACGTCACTTAAAAACAGATTATCTGGTCATCATCACGTTTCTGTTTGTGGGATCTTGCTGTGCGCAAATTGTCTGCCGCGTTTCCCTACATTACAACAGTGACTACACTTCAAAAGAGCTCCATTGGCTGTAAAGCCCTTTGGGACATCCTGAGGTTGTGAAAGGCGCTATATAAATGCAAGCTCGCTCTTTCTTTATGTGCTGTGCCCAGGTGAAGGGGTGAGGATATCTAGTCCCTGGGGCCAGCGAATGCTTCCTTTTTGTGAAAAGACGTATGACTTTTGGCCCCTGATATTGCCCTGCCAGGATAGGGCCGTATGAACACTTGACGCCTTTCCCTGAAGTTCCGCTCTTGGTCGTTTTCGAGGAGGCAAATGGACTTCAGTCTCCGCTAATAAAAGCAGAGAATTTCAGATGAGAGCACTGAGCGTCCCAGCCCTGCGATGTCTCGTCCTGGATCGATGCAAATGTTCTTTCAAGCCACTGATGTAATTCCTGCTTGTTTTAAGTAGGCAATTTGTAATTAATTTGAAGCATAAAACGGCTCGTGTCAGGAAGAAAGAAAACATAAACAGGGAGAGACTGATATGGTCTCTGTTGATCTGTGTGTGTACAAGCGTGTATATGTGAATGCATGGGTGTTTATATGTCTGTGTGTGTGTCTGCGTATATGTGTATGTGTGTGTACATGCACGTGTGTGTGTACGTCCATGTGTGCGCGCGTCTGTGTGTCTCTGTGTGTGTACGTCTGTGTGTGTGTGTGTGTCTGTGTGTCTGTGTCTATGTGTCTCTGTGTGTGTACGTCTGTGTGTCTGTGTATGTTTGTGCCACCGGCCAGTAACCATTACCTCATCCAAGAGGGGAGGGGAGGTGAGGGGAGGGGAGTGGAGAGGAGGTGAGGGGATCACAGCTGAGTCCAGTACTGTTCTCACAGGATGTCCACATGCACCTACATTTCAGCACCAGTCGATGGACAGCAATCAGGAGCAGGAGCCCTGGTCAATCTTTCCCACTCAGGGGCACTGTGCAAAATTAGTACCCTCTTCCACCTTCCCAGATACCTCAGCACAAACCCTCATGGCCTATCACAACTTTACCAGCTGCACCTTCGAGGGAGATCTGTTCTTTATTCAGTACCCAAAACAATTTTTGCAGGGCTATGGGGAAAGAGGATGAGGAGTGGGACTAATTGGATAGCTCTTTCAAAGAGCTGGCACAGACACGGAGGGCTGAATGGCCTCCTTCTGTGCTGTATGATTCTATGATAAGTTGAGGTTAAATAAATGCGCCAGTGGGATCTATTATAAAACTCTCATCCTTGTTTACAAATCCCTCCATGGCCTCGCCCCTCCCTATCTCTGTAACCTCCTCGAGCCCTACAACCCTCTGAGATCTCTGCACTCCTCCAATTCTTGCCTCTTGCGCATCCTCGATTTTCATCGCTCCACAATTTTTTTTTTATTCGTTCATGGGATGTGGGCGTCGCTGGCGAGGCCGGCATTTATTGCCCATCCCTAATTGCCCTTGAGAAGGTGGTGGTGAGCCGCCTTCTTGAACCGCTGCAGTCCGTGTGGTGACGGTTCTCCCACAGTGCTGTTAGGAAGGGAGTTCCAGGATTCTGACCCAGCGACGATGAAGGAACGGCCGATATATTTCCAAGTCGGGATGGTGTGTGACTTGGAGGGGAACGTGCAGGTGGTGTTGTTCCCATGCGCCTGCTGCTCTTGTCCTTCTAGGTGGTAGAGGTCGCGGGTTTGGTAGGTGCTGTCGAAGAAGCCTTGGCGAGTTGCTGCAGTGCATCCTGTGGATGGTACACACTGCAGCCACAGTGTGCCCGTGGTGAAGGGAGTGAATGTTTAGGGTGGTGGATGGGTGGCCAATCAAGCGGGCTGCTTTGTCCTGGATGGTGTCGAGCTTCTTGAGTGTTGTTGGAGCTGCACTCATCCAGGCAAGTGGAGAGTATTCCATCACACTCCTGACTTGTGCCTTGTAGATGGTGGAAAGGCTTTGGGGAGTCAGGAGGTGAGTCACTCGCTGCAGGATACCCAGCCTCTGACCTGCTCTTGTAGCCACAGTATTTATATGGCTGGTCCAGTTAAGTTTCTGGTCAATGGTGACCCTCAGAATGTTGATGGTGGGGGATTCGGCGATGGTAATGCCGTTGAATGTCAAGGGGAGGTCGTTAGACTCTCTCTTGTTGGAGATGGTCATTGCCTGGCACTTGTCTGGCACGAATGTTACTTGCCACTTATCAGCCCAAGCCTGGATGTTGTCCAGGTCTTGCTACATGCAGGCTCGGACTGCTTCATTATTTGAGGGATTGCAAATGGAACTGAACACTGTGCAATCATCAGCGAACATCCCCATTTCTGACCTTATGATGGAGGGAAGGTCATTGATGAAGCAGCTGAAAATGGTTGGGCCTAGGACACTGCCCTGAGGAACTCCTGCAGCAATGTCCTGGGGATGAGATGATTAGCCTCCAACAACCACTACCATCTTCCTTTGTGCTAGGTATGACTCCAGCCAAGGAAGAGTTTTCCCCCTGATTCCCATTGATTTCAATTTTACTAGGGCTCCTTGGTGCCACACTTGGTCAAATGCTGCCTTTATGTCAAGGGCAGTCACTCTCAGCTCACCCCTGGAATTCAGCTCTTTTGTCCATGTTTGGACCAAGGCTGTAATGAGGTCTGGAGCCGAGTGGTCCTGGCGGAACCCAAACTGAGCATCGGTGAGCAGGTTATTGGTGAGTAAGTGCCGCTTGATAGCACTGTCGACGACACCTTCCATCACTTTGCTGATGATTGAGAGTAGACTGATGGGGCGGTAATTGGCCGGATTGGATTTGTCCTGCTTTTTTGTGGACAGGACATACCTGGGCAATTTTCCACATTGTCGGGCAGATGCCATGCCTTCAGCCGTCTAGGCCATAAGGTCTGGAATTCTCTCCCTAAACCTCTCCGCCCCTCCACCTCTCTCTCCTCCTCTAAGATATTCCTTAAAACCTACCTGTGTGACCAAGCACCTGTCTTAATATCTCCTTATGTGGCTCGGTGTCAAATTTTGTTTGATAATCGCTCCTGTGAAACACCTTGGGACATTTTACTGCTAAATACTTTAGGAAGGATGTCAAGGCCTTAGAGAGGGTGCAGAAGAGATTTACTGGAAAGTGCCAGGGATGAGGGACTTCAGTAATGTGGAGAGACTGGAGAAGCTGGGGTTGTTCTCCTCAGAGCAGAGAAGGTTAAGGGGAGATTTGATAGAGGCGTTCAAAATCATGAACGGTTTTGACAGAGTAAATAAGGAGAAACCGTTTCCAGTGGCAGAAGGACACGGATTTAAGGTGAGCGACAAAAGAGCCAGAGACAACATGAGGAAACGTTTTCTTACGCAGCGAGTTGTGATGATCTGGGACGCGCTGCCTGAAAGGGCGGTGGAAGCAGATTCAATAGTAACTTTCAAAAGGGAATTGGATAAATACTTGAAGGGAAAAAGTTTACAGGGCTATGGGGAAAGAGCAGGAGGAAGGAGACTAAATCTTTCAAAGAGCTGGCACAGGTTCGATGGGCCGAATGGCCTCCTTCTGTGCTGTACCAGTTGTTATACTGTGGTAAAGGCGCTATATGAATGCAAGTTGATGTTGTTGGAGATTAAGGGGTCGGCAGTGGGAGAGGGTTCGAGAATTGTGTCTTGGAGGATAATGCAATTATTCAGCATGTGTTTCCTGAATCTGCATTCATTCCAAATGAGAATTTTGTCGAGTGTATTTGCACCGTCTGATTCATTCACCAATCCTGCGCTCAAAAGGGGCACTGGTTGGAGACAGGGCTCCAACATTTTTCATTCTCTCCGCCATGCTCCCCTTGACCATGGCTTCCCATTGGGTGAGTTGAATTATTGATCATACCCTTCCACACTATGCAGTCCCCACCATGCTCTCTGGAGTTTAGAAGAATGAGAGGTGATCTCATTGAAACATATAAAATTCTTAAGAGGGCTTGACAGGGTAGATGCTGAGAGGCTGTTTCCCCCCTGGCTGGAGAGTCTAGAACTAGGGGGCATCATCTCAGGATAAGAGGTCGGCCATTTAGGATTGAGATGAGGAGGAATTTCTTCACTCAGAGGGTTGTGAATCTTTGGAATTCTCTACCCCAGAGGGCTGTGGATACTCAGTCGTTGAGTATATTCAAGGCTGAGATCGATTGATCGTTGGACACTAAGGGAATCAAGGGATATGGGGATCAGGCGGGAAAGTGGAGTTGAGGTTGAAGATCAGCCATGATCTTATTGAACGGCGGAGCAGGCTCGAGGGGCCGAATGGCCTACTCCTGCTCCTAATTTCTTACCTTCTTACAGCGGGCGTGATCGTGCGAACGCAACTGCCCGCCATGCGCGATGGCCAGTACAGCGAGGGTCGCCCGACTGCAGTAGTCGACAAGAATGTTGCTTGTGTGTAGCTCCACCCTGACCTGTAGCTTTCTTTAAACTGCAGTCAGTTTACAAACTGTAACCCCACACCCCTTTAGAGAGGATTAAAGGCTTTAAGTACACAAAAGGAAGCTGAAGGCTAACGAAGTCTTATTTAATTATGTTTGTTCTTACATTCGCTCCACCTTAACGAGTCGCGAACTGGTGAGTGAGCGCAGCTGTTTCTGGCTGAAATAAACGGAGCATTTTAAACCGCTCGAACCGGTAACTTTGAAATTGATGTTAATGCAAATGGTTATTGGCTTTTGGCCGAGATAAGACAGTTTTAATCATGGACGTTTTAAGTGGCGGGGACTGTGTTTTGTGCCTGTTGGACTTCTGTCACACTTCTGAGTGTCACACTTCTGAGTGTCACACTTCTCAGTGTCACACTTCTGAGTGTCACACTTCTCAGTGTCACACTTCTCAGTGTCACACTTGCTCGTGTCACACTTGCTTGTGTCACGCTTTGTAACAGATGCAAAACGATCTCAAATAAAAAGTCGTTTCATGCTGAGTCCATGTGACCGGGCACCCGAAATCTACAAGTCGCTGCAATTACCCTCTGACTGACCTCGGGTGTTTGGTCATTTGGATTTGCCCATTGAAAGCACCTCCCCACGGGCCTTAAAGGGACAGGCCAGCTCAACATCACGATCACGCTCCACGCCGCGGTGGGGGGCGGTGGACGAGGGGAGATTTGTAGAGTGTAAAATAACAGCGTGAGTGACAGTACTGTCGTATCCGACACAGCCCTGAGCTGAAGCAAACTGCACTCCCCCCCCAACTCTTCGGTAATAACGACTAAACCTCAAAGCTTAACCTGTGCCCCATTCATTGCTGCGGGTTTTAGCCAGAATTTGGACGGTTAAAGATGCGCCAGAATGATAACATTCTACGACTGGGGAGCAACCGGCTATAAGTCAGGACTGTAGTGTCCCGTAAGGCAGCCTGGACGTGTCATCACTGTATCATCCTTGATTATCACCGATTACATTAGGAGTGTCGGCCGATTGCAGAGAGTGATATGATGCACACCTGTGAGTTCTTTATCTCGGCCATGCTGCTGTCGGGCACTCCCTGACAGGCGAGAGCAACTATCAATAATCGGGGGTGCTCTTGTGGGCCTCCGAGAGACTGGCTATGAAGAGGCATTGACAGGATTCTGGAGGAGGTTTTTAGCCCATTCTATCCCGCAGGGAATCTGTGCGAAGAAGCGAGGGGAGAACGGGGTTAACAAGAGAGGGGAACGGGGCTGACGGGCGAGGGGGGGAACGGGGCTGACGGGCGAGGGGGAGAATGGGGCTGACGGGCGAGGGGAGAATGGGGCTGACTGGCGAGGGGGGAACGGGGCTGACGGGCGAGGGGGGGAACGGGGCTGACGGGCGAGGGGGAGAACGGGGCTGACGGGCGAGGGGGGAACGGGGCTGACGGGCGAGGGGGGGAACGGGGCTGACGGGCGAGGGGGGGAACGGGGCTGACGGGCGAGGGGGGAACGGGGCTGACGGGCGAGGGGGGGAACGGGGCTGACGGGCGAGGGGGGGAACGGGGCTGACGGGCGAGGGGGAGAACGGGGCTGACGGGCGAGGGGGGGAACGGGGCTGACGGGCGAGGGGGGGAACGGGGCTGACGGGCGAGGGGGGGAACGGGATTAACGGGCGAGGGGGAACGGAAATACCCACCTCCAAAAAAAAAAGATTAGTTCTGTGATGTATTGACTTCAACTATTTTTATTTCTGGCAGGTTCCTTCTGTCCATAGCCCGTGTCAGCTGAGGAGGGGATATTCTTCACCTAACAGGTCACCATGGCAACAAAGGCCCGTCAAGAATCCAGACCTCGCTGTCTCCGTTCCTCGGCCTCATCTCACACGCGACGTAGAAGCCCCGCTGACTAACAGGGAGGCCCACCAGCCTCGGAAGGTCCATTCGGCCAGGGCAGGCCACAAGTTGCCCATTTTTTGTAACGGTGGCTCCGAGAAAGATGGAGAGGACGTCTCATCCGATTCACGTGTTGGATCCAGCCTGTCAGCAAAGGACGAGTTCACACTTGTCCCGGAAACTTCTGTCTCATCAGGGCATCAGGGCACGGGGCGTGTTTCTCATTCCAAGCTTACTTCAACGGGCACCGTGGGAATGAAAGACTCAATTCTACAAAAGCTACTGTCCAGAGATGGACACTCGCATGGCTCGGTTAAGCGACTGATTGACTCTCCGACGCGGCCAGCGCAGTCGCTGGACTGGAACTCCTCGGTCCCAAGTAACACAATTACGGAGAAACAGCAGGAGACCGAGAAGGTCAAAGGAATTCAGGACAATAGCGGAGAGATATACCTTACAAAGTGTGATGGGAAAAGATCAACCAGGACCAAGACTAAATCATCAGGCACTTCAGTTTTAACCCAACCAACCATTTTAACAAACTCAGACATCCACAGTCCTTCGGAACCTCCCAAGATGGAAGGTACCTCATCCAAAGGTAATACTTCGGATGACGACTCTCCCAAATCACCTCTGAGTTTCTTAGCGAATGTGTTTAGGTCTTTCTTTGATAGCAAAAGCTCTGCGTTGTCGGACGGTGCGGAACGGACCCAGGAAAAGAAATCGAAAGTGAGGCGTGCCAGGCTCATTTCAGGTAGTTCCTTCCATGGCTTATCTGTCAACCCGGTCAACAGTTCCACACAAGACTCATCCTTGTCATCAGAGGCCACCGAGCAACCGAGTTCCGTTATGCAACAGCCTCCTGGTCCAAATCAGCACAGGGACTTATCTTCAGTGCCTCTCCACAGACCAGCTCCAGGGGACTTTCACAACAGCTCAACTGAAGATTCCCGCAAGAACACCAAGAACGAAAACCACCAGCTCACCGCCACAGCGAAGGAGGACCACGCACCAAGCTCCGGGGAGAAAATCTCGGCAAAGGAAGGCGATTCCGATCAGATAAAGCCCCAGCTCAGCTTCCACGCCCAGAGAAACAACGGGTTGTTTTCTTCGCTGAGACTGGGGAACCGAAAAGCAGCAAGCGATGAGAAGCCAGCCCTAGTTCTGGATGACCCCATGGTGGCCGCATCGAAGAACGATATCTGGAGAATCGTGGCCAGTTTCAAGAAGAAGAGTTTCAGGGACGAGGAGATAAAGGAGCCTCTGCTTGGCACGTCCACATCTTCAAATTCTTTCACACTCCAGAATACCAAAGGACTCGACTTACTCCCAGGTACCGACCTGCGCGCTGTGCACTGCTTGCTCGCTGTCAAAAGAGTAACTGTTGATTTATTGTTCCAGAAAATCTTAGCAAGGAAACTTTCTTTTCATTAAATGGGATGTGTTTGTGATTTTTTTTTTGGTTACTAATTTTATGGCATTAAGTGATTTTGAACGAAGTCAAGAAAATGGTTCCCAGAACACTGTGCTTAAGACTTTCTGATTCAAGTATCAGGTAATATTTGTGAGTGATATTTTTGATTGGTAAAGAATAGTCCTTTTTATACAGAATCGTGTATTTTTTTTTCAAATCAGAATCTCTTAAGATTTATATTTTGTTTCATTTAATAGTTTTCAAACTCGAACTTCATAGGGGTTGATGGTGTGTATATGGACTTTCAAAAGGCATCTGATAAAGTGCCACACAATAGACTTGTTAGCAAAATTAAAGCCCGCGGGATTAAAGGGACAGTGGCAGCATGGATACAAAATTGGCTAAGGGGCAGAAAGCAGAGAGTAGTGGTGAACGGTTGTTTTTCAGACTGGAGGGAAGTATACAGTGGTGTTCCCCAGGGGTCGGTATTAGGACCACTGCTCTTTTTTGATAGATATTAATGATCTGGACTTGGGTATAATTTCAAAGTTTGCAGATGACACGAAACTCGGAAATGTGGTAAACAATCTGGAGGATAGTACCAGACTTCAGGAGGACGGAGACAGACTGGTGAAATGGGCAGACACATGGCAGATGAAATTTAACGCGAGCAAGTGTGGAGTGATTCATTTTGGTAGTAAGAATGAGGAGAGGCAATATAAACTAAATGGTACAATTTTACAGGGGGTGCAGGAACAGAGAGACCTGGGGGTGCACGTACACAAATCTTTGAAGGTGGCAGGACAAGTTGAGAAGGCTGTTAAAAAAGCATATGGGATCCTGGGCTTGATTAATAGAGGCCGAGAGTACAAAAGCAAGGACGTTATGCTAAACCTTTATAAAACACTGGTTAGGCCTCAGCTGGAGTATTGTGTCCAATTCTGGGCACCGCACTTTAGGAAGGATGTCAAGGCCTTGGAGAGGGTGCAGAGGAGATTTACTAGAATGGTACCAGGGATGAGGGACTTCAGTTCTGTGGAGAGACTGGAGAAGCTGGGATTGTTCTCCTCAGAGCAGAGAAGGTTAAGAGGAGATTTGATAGAGGTGTTCAAAATCATGAACAGTTTTGATAAAGTAAATAACAAGAAACTTTTTCCAGTCACAGAAAGGTCGGTGACCAGAGGACACAGATTTAAGGTGATCGGTAAAAGAGCCAGAGGGGAGATGAGGAAACATTTTTTTACGCAGCGAGTTGTTCTGATCTGGAACGCGCTGCCTGAAAGGGCGGTGGAAGCAGATTCAATCGTAACTTTCAAAAGGGAATTGGATAAATACTTGTAGGGAAAAAATTTTTACAGGGTTATGGGGAAAGAGCAGAGGAATGGGACTTTCAAAGAGCCAGCACAGGCACAATGGGCAGAATGGCCTCCTCCTGTCCTGGACCTAAAATGATTCTATGATATCTTCACATGTTCTTTCTCCAGCTTCCCAAAGGTTCATGTATTGATGGGACGTTCCTCTTCTGTCCTCTGCCCCGTGGCACATGAGACAACCCATTTCTCCCATCTTACAGCACAGAAGGCGGCCATTCGGCCCATCGTGCCTGTGCCAGCTCTTTGCAAGAGCTGTCCAATTAGTCCCTACTCTTTCCCCATGGCCCTGCAAGTTTTTCCTTTTGAAGTTTATTGTATTTATCCAATTCCCCTTTTGAAAGTTACTATTGAATCTGCTTCCACCGCCCTTTCAGGCAGCGCGTTCCAGATCATCACAACTCGCTGCGTAAAAAAAATTCTCCTCATCTCCCCCCTCTGGTTCTTTTGCCAATTACCTTAAATCTGTGTCCTCTGGTTACCGACCCTTCTGCCGATGGCAACAGTTTCTCCCTGTTTACTCTATCAAAACCCCTCATAATTTTGAACACCTCTATTAAATCTCCTCTTGTCTCCTACTCACCGAGGCTGCCATGGGGAGAAACCTCACTCCCATCGGTAGATGTCAACCCAATATCTCTGTGGGTGTCTGGAGTGGGGCCCGAACCCATAACCTTCTGACTCAGAGCCAAGGATCACTCCTGATGGAACATAGGAACAGGAGTAGGCCATTCAGCCCCTCGTGCCTGCTCCGCCATTTGATAAGATCATGGCTGATCTGTGATCTAACTCCATATACCTGCCTTTGGCCCATTTCCCTTAATACCTTTGGTTGCCAAAAAGCTATCTATCTCAGATTTAAATTTAGCAATTGAGCTAGTATCAATTGCGGTTTGCGGAAGAGAGTTCCAAACTTCTGCCACCCTTTGTGTGTAGAAATGTTTTCTAATCTCACTCCTGAAAGGTCTGGCTCTAATTTTTAGACTGTGCCCCCTACTCCTAGAATCCCCAACCAGCAGAAATAGTTTCTCTCTATCCACCCTATCCGTTCCCCTTAATATCTTATAAACTTCGATCAGATCACCCCTTAACCTTCGAAACTCCGGAGAATACAACCCCAATTTGTGTAATCTCTCCTCGTAACTTAACCCTTGAAGTCCGGGTATCATTCTAGTAAACCTACGCTGCACTCCCTCCAAGGCCAATATGTCCTTCCGAAGGTGCGGTGCCCAGAACTGGGACATTAATTTTCTCTATTTTGTAACTGACATTCCTTTCAGGTTAGTTTCATTCCAAAGGCCATGCAATTTAGTTCAGTTGGTGTGTAATGGAAACCTGCCGAGACGCCCCTACTTTTTCAAAGTTTAAAAAAAATTTACAAACCTGAATACGGAAACAATGATCAAAGATTTTCCAGTTTGGAGGTGTACACTTAGAAAGATGGAGCTGAATGATCAACGTGATAGGATTGGTCTGGGACTGAGATTGGGAAGTTGTGTTATATTTTTCAAAATGGTGGTATCACAAGACATGTCACCAAAGTGTTATCACATAGCTGTTACGTTTATCTTACTACATTGTATTTACAGCTATAGGCCATTCGGCCCAACTGGTCTATGCTGGTGTTTATGCTCCACATGAGTCTCCTCCCAACTTACTTCATCTCACCCTATCATCGTAACCTTCTCGTCCTTTCTCCCTCATGTGTTTATCGAGCTTCCCCTTAAATGCATCTACACTATTCGCCTCAACTACTCCTTGTGGGAGCGAGTTCCACATTCTCACCACTCTCTGGGTAAAGAAGTTTCTCCTGAATTCCTTATTGGATTTATTAGTGACCATCTTCTATTTATGGCCCCCCAGTTCTGGTCTTGCCCACAAGTGGAAACACCTTCTCTCCGTCTACCCCATCAAACCCCTTCATAATTTTAAAGACCTCAATCAGGTCACCCCTCAGTCTTCTCTTCTAGAGGAGACAACCCCGGCCTGTTCAGTCTTTCCTGTTAGTTATAACCTCTCAGTTCTGGTATCATCCTTGTAAATCTTTTTTTTGCACCTTCTCCAGTGCTTTTTCTTCTCCTCAAACAACACTGGATTAAATAACCATCCCCACAATCCAACACTTGATCCTCAATATGGGACCTTAATATGAAGATCACAGGACAATTATGAATATTTATATTGTTACTCTGTGTTGTACGGTAGCGGGTTATTAATATTTCATTGGAGTATATTTGTTTTGTGTTATCCTCCAGCAATTTTTATTTTCAATTTAACTAGACATTATGACGCCAACTGTTTACACTTAGCAGATGTTCACAGTGTAAATATGTTTGCCAGATGCTATAAACTGCCGAAGGCTTTTGTTTGAAACTGCGTGGTTTAGCTGTACAGATTAGCCGGTGTAACTGAGACGGCCATTCAGACCTCACACCATTTTCTTGAAAATATTAATTTATGTGATTTACGTATTTGCGTGTAAGGAGCAAGGCTTCTCATTGTACAAGCAGGACACACAGCGGGGATAGATTTTGACTTTGCACGGTAGTGTAAAACGGGTGATAGTGAGTCGGCAGCCTGAGTAACATCTCTCCGCAACATCTAGCACCTGCTTTACGCTATCGCAAAAAGTCAAGGTCTATCCCAACCTGTGAAGAGAGAGAGAGAGAGACACACACACACACACACACACACACACTGTTTCCACTGGTGGGTGGGTCAGTAACCAGAGGACACAGATTTAAGAGACTTGAAAAGAAAACATTTTACAGGGCTGTGGGGAAAGAGCAAGGGAGTGGGTCTAATTGGACAGCTCTTTCAAAGAGCCCGCACAGGCACGATGGGCCGAATGGCCTCCTCCTGTTGCTGCAAGAATCTATGATTGATATTTATCTATACTGCGTGCACTTCCCAACTTTTCCCATCATAAATTCAGTTCCTATTTACAATGGAAATGACTATGTAAACGTGTCACGCTGTAATTACACTCTTCCCCCAGCAGAGGCGCTGCAGTGACACCGCTGGGTGTAATTACAGCGCGACGAGTTCAGAAAGACAGCTTCCACTATAATACGGACCTGGCAATTTATTATGGAGATATTAAAATAAGGACAGAACGTACGACTATAAAACGGGGACCAAATGACAGCTGGACATCCTGGGCCTCTGTTATCCCCTGTTCCCCGACCACTTGTAGACGACACAAGGTCTTAACTCCCCATGTGCAACACCGTAAAAGATCAACCAATATTCTGCTCGAGTGCATCCCTTGCTCACCCACTAAATCGGGTGATCCACTGTTTAATAAGTACAGGAGTGTAACGTACAATTTATTATTCTGCTGCTCAGGTCAAGTTGTGTCACTTTAAGGCCAGAAAGCCTAATTGCTGTTAAGTAAACACTAGAGCGCACACAAGTCAACCGAGAGGAGACAGTCATTCTGGGTCCGAGTATTTGATGTTCCTTGTTTCTTTTATTTTTGAAGTGTGACACAGAAATTGGAGTGTGAAACTACAAGTGTGATAGATGGTAAATTTGTGCTCGGCATGTCCATTTTAATAAACAGTGAATATAAATATTATATTGAGCACACTTTGTTCTACAGACGTAAAATAATCTGTAGAAAAAAAAAAGTCACTCACCTGGAGCCTGAAACTTACATTCCGATCTGTAAAGCTCCCTGACCACAAAGCAGCAATTAAACTCTGACTGACCCGAGCCTAACAATTAGACTTTGGCCAGAAAATTCCTGGGAGCAGCTCCACTCCAACGCCGAAACTTTGCACATAAATGGGATTTCAGCCACACTTCCGGCGATGGAGCGGGAGCAGATCCGAAGAAATTCCTGGTCTTCATGACCTTGAGGGGAACAATAGCAAAGTAATAAATTGTACGTTGCCTGTGTGTACAAAATAGTATACCATCCAATATACCATGAAATACTATCTGACATTGCCAGCCGTCACTCAGTGGGCAGCACTCTCACCTCTGAGTCAGAAGGTCATGGATTCAAGTCCCACTCCAGAGACTTGAGCACAAAATCCAGGCCGACACTCCCACTGCAGTACTGAGGGAGTGCCGCGCTGTCGGAGGTGCCGTCTTTCAGATGGGACATTAAACCAAGGCCTACTTAGGTGGATGTAAAAGATCCCATGGCCACTATTTTGAAGAAGACCAGGGGAGTTCTCCCCGGTGTCCTGGCCAATATTTATCCCTCAACGAACATCACTAAAAAACAGATTATCTGGTCAAAGTTCTTTCTTTATACCAAGAACAACATCATGAGAAAACTATTGATTTACTAAGTACTTGTGAGCTGCTCAGACAACACTGTAGCACCAGTCCAATATGGAAAGATAATCGTCAATCTCAGTCTTGGCATACATCCCTGCAGAGGACCAGGTTTGGGAATCACTGCAAAGAAGGAGGCAAAATGTGCTGTTGAGGTCACTTCTTGCACTAATCCCTTCCAGATGTCCACGTCTCTTGGCACGGGTCACCAAGCATCAAAACTGGGGTGGAATGTGAGCCGTGAGGAAGGTGCAAAGAGGCTCCAATGTGATTTAGACAAGTTGGGTGAGTGGGCAAGAACATGGCAGATGCAGTATAACGTGGATAAATGTGAGGTTATCCACTTTGGTTGTAAAAACAGAAAGGCAGATTATTATCTGAATGGTGATAGATTGGGAAATGGGGAGGCGCAACGAGACCTGGGTGTCCTTGTACACCAGTCGCTGAAAGCGAGCATTCAGGTGCAGCAAGGCGAATGGTATGTTAGCCTTCATTGCAAGAGGATTTGAGTACAGGAGCAGGGATATCTTACTGCAGTTGCACAGGGCCTTGGTGAGACTACACCTGGAGTATTGTGTGCAGTTTTGGTCTCCTTATCTGAGGAAGGATGTCCTTGCCATGGAGGGAGTGCAACGAAGGTTTACCAGACAGATTCCTGAGATGGCAGGACTGACGTATGAGGAGAGATTGGGTCGACTTGGCCGATATTCACCAGAGTTCAGAAGAATGAGAGGTGATCTCATCGAAACATATAAAATTCGAACAGGACTAGACAGACTAGATGCAGGGAGGATGTTCCCGATGGCTGGGGAGTCCAGAACCAGGGGTCACAGTCTCAGGATACGGGGCGTGCCATTTAGAACCGAGATGAGGAGAAATTTCTTCACTCAGAGGGTGGTGAACCTGTGGAATTCCCTACCACAGAAGGCAGTGGAGGCCAAGTCATTAGATGTATTCAAGAAGGAGATAGATATATTTCTTAATGCTAAAGGGATCAAGGGATATGGGGAAAAAGCGGGAACAGGGCACTGAGTTAGACGATCAGTCATGATCATTTTGAATGGCGGAGCAGGCCCGAAGGGCCGAATGGCCTACTCTTGCTCCTATTTTCTATGTTTGTTTCTAAAATCTAACCTCCTCCAGCCCGACAACCCTACGAGATCTCTGCGCTCCTCCAATTCCAGCCTCTTGCGCATCCCCGATTTTAATCGTTCCACCATTGGCGGCCGTGCCTTCAGCTGCCTGGGCCCTAAGCTCTGGAATTCCCTCCCAAACCTCTCCGCCTCTCTCTCCTCCTTTAAGATGCTCTGTAAAACTTACTTCATTAAACCAAGAATGTGGCCATCTGTCCTAATATCTCCTTACGTGGCTCAGTGTCAAATTTCGTTTGAAAGTCGCTCCTGTGGAGCACCCTGGGACGTTTTACTACGTTAAAGGCGTTATATAAATGCAAGTTGTTGTTGTTGAAGGTAGAACTGCAAGGATCCGGGGGAGCGGAGGGAAGAGAAAATCAAATGGCCTTTATATCTAGAGGACTGGAGTACAATGGGGCAGAAGTTATGCTGCAGCTATACAAAACCCTGGTTAGACCGCACCTGGAGTACTGTGAGCAGTTCTGGGCACCGCACCTTCGGAAGGACATATTGGCCTTGGAGGGAGTGCAGCGTAGGTTTACTAGAATGATACCCGGACTTCAAGGGTTAAGTTATGAGGAGAGATTACACAAATTGGGGTTGTATTCTCTGGGGTTTCGAAGGTTAAGGGGTGATCTGATCGAAGTTTATAAGATATTAAGGGGAACGGATAGGGTGGAGAGAGAGAAACTATTTCCGCTGGTTGGGGATTCTAGGAGTAGGGGGCACAGTCTAAAAATTAGAGCCAGACCTTTCAGGAGCGAGATTAGAAAACATTTCTACACACAAAGGGTGGTAGAAGTTTGGAACTCTCTTCCGCAAACGGCAATTGATACTAGCTCAATTGCTAAATTTAAATCTGAGATAGATAGCTTTTTGGCAATCAAAGGTATTAAGGGATATGGGCCAAAGGCAGGTATATGGAGTTAGATCACAGATCAGCCATGATCTTATCAAATGGCGGAGCAGGCACGAGGGGCTGAATGGCCTACTCCTGTTCCTATGTTCCTAAATGCTTTTTATATTATTTGCACAAGTGAAATGTTGAGTGTGATATAGTTGGGCTGTTGCCTGACGCAGATGTGAGCAGTGCAGTTCTCAGCCTCCGTTTCCTTTGTTTCAGGCTCCAAGGAATTGCACGGCGTCAACCAGCTCGAAGACGAATCTGAGTCAACCAGCGACGAACCATCGGAAGAGAAGCTGTCGTTAAGGCGAAGAGTAAGCACAGTACCGTGTGATGTCATACCTCCTTACCCCTCGACCGGTTAGATGACAAAACCCTGAAAGGTCAAGGTTTAGGCAATCAGAAGTAAACTTTACCTGGGAACATAGGAACAGGAGTAGGCCATTCAGCCCCTCGTGCCTGCTCCGCCATTTGATAAGATCATGGCTGATCTGTGATCTAACTCCATATACCTGCCTTTGGCCCATATCCCTTTGGTTGCCAAAAAGCTATCTATCTCAGATTTAAATTTAGCAATTGAGCTAGTATCAATTGCCGTTTGCGGAAGAGAGTTCCAAACTTCTACCACCCTTTGTGTGTAGAAATGTTTTCTAATCTCGCTCCTGAAAGGTCTGGCTCTAATTTTTAGACTGTACCCCCTACTCCTAGAATCCCCAACCAGCGGAAATAGTTTCTCTCTATCCACCCTATCCGTTCCCCTTAATATCTTATAAACTTCGATCAGATCACCCCTTAACCTTCGAAACTCCAGAGAATACAACCCCAATTTGTGTAATCTCTCCTCGTAACTTAACCCTTGAAGTCCGGGTATCATTCTAGTAAACCTACGCTGCACTCCCTCCAAGGCCAATATGTCCTTCCGAAGGTGCGGTGCCCAGAACTGCTCACAGTACTCCAGGTGCGGTCTAACCAGGGTTTTGTATAGCTGCAGCATAACTTCTGCCCCCTTGTGCTCCAGTCCTCTAGATATAAAGGCCAGCATTCCATTTGCCTTCTTGATTATTTTCTGCACCTGTTCATGACCTGAATGGGAAAAAAAAACACTGAGCCAACGAGTCTCGAGTTTTTTTTTATTCGTTCACGGGATGTGGGCGTCGCTGGTGAGGCCGGCATTTATTGCCCATCCCTAATTGCCCTCGAGAAGGTGGTGGTGAGCCGCCTTCTTGACTTTTTGTAGCGAGATTTTTTTTTACAACTGAGTGGCTTGTTGGGCCATTTCAGAGGGCAATTAAGAATCAACCACATTGCTGTCGGTCTGGAGTCACAGAAAGGCCAGACCGGGTAAGGACAGCAGGTTTCCTTCCCGGACATTAGTGAACCAGATGGGTTTTTACAATAATCCAGTAGTTTCATGGCCATCATTACTGATACTAGTATTTTAATTCCAGATTTTTTTAAAATTTAATTAATTAATTGAATTTAAATTCGCCAGCTGCCATGGCGGGATTTGAACTCATGACTCTGGATTTCAGTCCAGGCCTCTGGATTACGAGCCCAGTAACATAACCACTATGCTACCGTTTATTTGGTTCTTGACCTTGAGTTCCAATGTTTGCTAATATAAGGCAACATTCGTCAACCGTCGGGACGTGGGGGGGGAAAGATAACCTCCTGATAAGGCCGCTGACACCCTCTGTCCATTTAAGATGCATTTTCCACCCCTCTCGGGTGTATGTTAAATATCCCACAGCGCCATTCGGAAGAAGAACAGTGGGGGAGGTCTCTCCCCGGTGTCCTGGGGCCAATATTTATCCCTCAACCAACATCACTTCTTAAAAAAAAACCAGATTATCTGGTCATTTATCTCATTGCTGTTCGTGGGATCTTGCTGTGCGCAAATTGGCTGCCGCGTTTCCTACATTGCAACGGTGACTGCACTTCAAAGATACTTCACTGGCTGAAGGGAACTGTGTAAATGTAAGTTATTTTTCTAGCTTTCTATCTGCCTTCCCATCTTCTTCAGATTTGCGGCCAATCGTCCACCCGTTCTCTCCAGAAATAGGCACCAAGCCGGCTGAGATTTGAAGAATGCGTTTTGTGTTCGGCACATGGTGTGTCACCTGGAAGACAATCCCCTTTTCGTTGTGAACTCGCAACTGGTCAACATCTAACTTCTCCCCGTCTCTTCAGATGATGGATAATATCAGCTACGCCCATTTTATCATGGTATCAGAGAATGATACAGCACAGAAGGAGGCCGTTTGGCCTGTCGTAACTGTGCCGGGTCTTTGGTGGAGCGATCCAATTAGTCCCACTCCCACCTGCTCTTCCCCCTGCAAACTTTTCCCTTTTCAAGTATTTATCCAATTCCCTTTTGAAAGTTACTATTGAATCTGCTTCCACCGCCCTTTCAGGCAGTGCGTTCCAGATGTCGCTGCGTGAAAATTTTTTTTCCTCATCTCCCCTCTGGTTCTTTTGCCGATCACCTTAAATCTGCGTCCTCTGGTTACCGACCCTCCTGCCACTGGAAACGGTTTCTCCTTATTTACTCTGTCAAAACCGTTCATGATTTTGAACACCTCTATCAAATCTCCCCTTAACCTTCTCTGCTCTGAGGAGAACAATCCCAGCTTCTCCCGTCTTTTCATGGGATGTGGGCGTGGCTGGCGAGGCCGGCATTTATTGCCCGTCCCTAATTGCCCCTTGAGAAGGTGGTGGTGAGCCGTCTTCTTGAGCCGCTGCAGTCCGTGTGGTGAAGGTTCTCCCACATAACTGAAGTCCCCCATCCCTGGTCCCATTCTAGTAAATCTCCTCTGCACCCTCTCCAAGGCCTTGACGTCCTTCCTAAAGTGCGATGCCCAGAATTGGACACAATACTCCGGCTGAGGCCAAACCAGTGTTTTATGAAGGTTTAACATAACTTCCTTTTGTAAAACTATTCATAACTGGGAAAGATTTATTTACAGAAGTGAGCAGAATAGGTGAAATTTTAAGCTGTCCGATACAGTATGCATTCCCGATGTTTATCCCTCAACCAACATCACTGAAACAGATGACCTGATCATTATCTCATTGCTGTTTGTGGGATCTTGCTGTGCGCAAATTGGCTGCCGCATTTCCGACATCACAACAGTGACTACACTTCAAAAAAGGTGGCTGTAAAACACTTTGGGATCTCCCAGGGCCGTGAAAGGCGCCACACAAATGCAAATTCTTGCTTGCTTTCTTTCTTTGAAGTGAGCGATCGGTCGCCAATGTTTTGACTGGTTTACGTCTCTCCGCTTTCAGGAAGGACAAAGCTTCAGGAGGAGGAGGAGGAAGGTGCGGAATTTTGCTCTGCGGCAAGAGAAGCGGGGGGAAGTGAAGAGACTCCGCAGAGCACAGGTAGAGTCCAAAAAGGAGCCTGCAGCACCTTCAGGCAAAGGCAATAACTTTGGATAGAATAGCGTAGAATTGATGAGGGGCAGACCACACCTTTCAGAGGGCAGTTATAGTTCCAAGACCTGAAGTAATATGATTGGGGCTCTTTGAGTTATGGTACCACTTGTGCGTCCTGTGAATGATCACGGAATTTTTGCAGAAGGAGGGCATTCAGCCCATCTTATCTGTGCCATTCAAAGCTCCACTTTGGAATTATCCCATTTTCCTGCTCTTTCTCCTTATCCATTAATATTTTTCTTCTTCAGCTGTTTATCCAACTCCTTCTTAAATGCCATGATCAGCTCATCATCAAAAACCAAACCAGTTGAACAGGAATAATAATCGAAGAGGTCTCCCCATAATAATCCCCCCGCTCTCTCCCCATAGCCCTGTATCAATCCCATAATAATCACCCTGCTCTCTCCCCACAGCCCTGTATCAATCCCATAATAATCCCACTGCCCCGCTCTCTCCCCATAGCCCTGTATCAATCCCAAACTAATCACACTGCCCCGCTCTCTCCCCATAGCCCTGTATCAATCCCATAATAATCCCACTGCCCCGCTCTCTCCCCATACCCCTGTATCAATCCCAAACTAATCCCACTGCCCCGCTCTCTCCCCATAGCCCTGTATCAATCCCAAACTAATCCCACTGCCCCACTCTCTCCCCATAGCCCTGTATCAATCCCAAACTACTCCTACTGCCCCGCTCTCTCCCCATACCCCTGTATTAATCCCCAAACTAATCCCACTGCCCCACTCTCTCCCCATAGCCCTGTATCAATCCAAAACTAATCCCACTGCCCCGCTCTCTCCCCATAGCCCTGTATCAATCCCCAAAAATAATCCCACTGCCCCGCTCTCTCCCCATAGCCCTGTATCAATCCCAAACTAATCCCGCTGTCCCACTCTCTCCCCACAGCCCTGTATCAATCCCAAACTAATCCCACTGTCCCACTCTCTCCCCATAGCCCTGTATCAATCCCAAACTAATCCCACTGCCCCGCTCTCTCCCCATAGCCCTGTATCAATCCCAAACTAATCCCGCTGTCCCACTCTCTCCCCACAGCCCTGTATCAATCCCAAACTAATCCCACTGCCCCGCTCTCTCCCCATAGCCCTGTATCAATCCCAAACTAATCCCACTGTCCCACTCTCTCCCCATAGCCCTGTATCAATCCCCAAACTAATCCCACTGCCCCGCTCTCTCCCCATAGCCCTGTATCAATCCCATAATAATCACACTGGCCCGCTCTCTCCCCATAGCCCTGTATCAATCCCAAACTAATCCCACTGCCCCGCTCTCTCCCCATAGCCCTGTATCAATCCCAATCTAATCCCACTGCCCCGCTCTCTCCCCGGAGCCCTGCTTCAAATATTTATCCAATTTTCCCGTAAAAGTTGCAACTGTCTCTGCCTCACCCACTCCCTGTGGAAAAACAGTCCATGCTCCAAAAACCCTCAGTGTAAAGAAATTTCTCCGAATTCCTCTCCTCAGCCTCTAATTCACGGTTTTAAATAGATGGCCCTTCGTCACTGACTCCCCAACCAGAGGAAATAGTCTTTCCCCATTCACTCGATCAAACACTTCCTAATTTAAAAAACCTCCATTAAATCTCCTCTTCGCCTTCTCTACTCCAGTGGAAATAGTCCCAGTATCTCAAGTCGCTCCCCATAACTACAGTTTATATTGCTGGCCTCATCCTGGTGAATCCAAGCTGTGTGCTCTCTGCAGCTTTCATGTTCTTTCTATAATGGGGTGCCCAAAACTGTGCACAGTACTTTACCTGTAGCCTAACCATTGCCTTGTACAAATTTATTACTCATTCCTTACTCTTGTACTCTATTCCCCGATTTATAAAACCGCAAATTCTATTGGGCTTTTTATCACTTGATCTGGACTCGCACTTTCAGGGAATTCAGTGTTTGAAACTCCCTGTATCAATCCCAAACTAATACCACTGGTCCGCTCTCTCCCCATAGCCCTGTATCAATCCCAAACTAATCCCACTGCCCCGCTCTCTCCCCATAGCCCTGTATTAATCCCAAACTAATCCCACTGCCCCGCTCTCTCCCCATCGCCCTGTATCAATCCCAAACTAATCCCACTGCCCCGCTCTCTCCCCTAGCCCAGTATCAATCCCAAAAAAAATCCCCCCCCGCTCTCTCCCCATAGCCCTGCATCAATCCCATAATAATCCCACTGCCCCGCTATCTCCCCAAGCCCTGTATCAATCCCAAAAAAAATCCCCCTGCTCTCTCCCCATCGCCCTGTATCAATCCCAAACGAATCCCACTGCCCCGCTCTCTCCCCATCGCCCTGTATCAATCCCATAATAATCCCACTGCCCCATTCTCTCCCCATCGCCTAGTATCAATCCCAAACTAATCCCACTGCCCCGCTCTCTCCCCATAGCCGTGTATCAATCCCAAACTAATCCCACTGCCCCACTCTCTCCCCATAGCCCTGTATCAATCCCAAACTAATCCCACTGCCCCGCTCTCTCCCCATAGCCCTGTATCAATCCCAAACTAATCCCACTGCCCCGCTCTCTCCCCATAGCCGTGTATCAATCCCAAACTAATCCCACTGCCCCACTCTCTCCCCATAGCCCTGTATCAATCCCAAACTAATCCCACTGCCCCACTCTCTCCCCATAGCCCTGTATCAATCCCAAACTAATCCCACTGCCCCGCTCTCTCCCCATCGCCCTGTATCAATCCCAAACGAATCCCACTGTCCCGCTCTCTCCCCAGAGCCCTCTATCAATCCCAAACTAATCCCACTGTCCCGCTCTGTCCCCATAGCCCTGTATCAATCCCAAACTAATCCCACTGCCCCGCTCTCTCCCCATAGCCCTGTATCAATCCCATAATAATCTCACTGCCCCACTCTCTCCCCACAGCCCTGTATCAATCCCAAACTAATCCCACTGCCCCGCTCTCTCCCCTAGCCCAGTATCAATCGCAAACTAATCCCACTGTCCCGCTCTCTCCCCATAGCCCTCTATCAATCCCAAACTAATCCCACTGCCCCGCTCTCTCCCCATAGTCCTGTATCAATCCCAAACGAATCCACCTGCCCCACTCTCTCCCCATAGCCCTGTATCAATCCCAAACTAATCCCACTGCCCCGCTCTCTCCCCATCACCCTGTATCAATCCCAAACTAATCCCACTGCCCCGCTCTCTCCCCATAGCCCTGCATCAATCCCAAACTAATCCCACTGCCCCACTCTCTCCCCAGAGCCCTCTATCAATCCAAAACTAATCCCACTGCCCCGCTCTCTCCCCATAACCATGTATCAATCCCAAACTAATCCCACCGCCCCGCTCTCTCCCCATAGCCCTGTATCAATCCCAAACAAATCCCACTGCCCCGCTCTCTCCCCATAGCCCTGTATCAATCCCAAACAAATCCCACTGCCCCACTCTCTCCCCATAGCCCTGGATCAATCCCAAACAAATCCCACTGCCCCGCTCTCTCCCCATAGCCCTGGATCAATCCCAAACGAATCCCACTGCCCCGAACTCTCCCCATAGCCCTGTATCAATCCCAAACTAATCCCACTGTCCCGCTCTCTCCCCATAGCCCTGTATCAATCTCAAACTAATCCCACTGCCCCGCTCTCTCCCCATAGCCCTGTATCAATCCCAAACTAATCCCACTGCCCCGCTCTCTTCCCATAGCCCTGTATCAATCCCAAACTAATCCCACTGCCCTGCTCTCTCCCCATAGCCCTGTATCAATCCCAAACTAATCCCACTGCCCCGCTCTCTCCCCATCACCTTGTATTAATCCAAAACTAATCCCACTGCCCTGCTCTCTCCCCATAGCCCTGTATCAATCCCAAACTAATCCCACTGCCCCACTCTCTCCCCAAAGCCCTGTATCAATCCCAAACTAATCCCACTGCCCCGCTCTCTCCCCATAGCCCTCTATCAATCCCAAACTAATCGCACTGCCCCACTCTCTCCCCATAGCCCTGTATCAATCCCCAAACAAATCCCACTGCCCCGCTCTCTCCCCATAGCCCTGTATCGATCTGAAACTAAACCCACTGCCCCGCTCTCTCCCCATAGCCCTGTATCAATCCCAAACTAATACCACTGCCCCGCTCTCTCCCCATAGCCCCGTATCAATCCCAAACTAATCCCACTGCCCCAATCTTTCCCCATCGCCCTGTGTCAATCCCAAACGAATCCCACTGCACCGCTCTCTCCCCATATCCCTGGAACAATCCCAAACAAATCCCACTGCCCCGCTCTCTCCCCATAGGCCTGGATGAATCCCAAACGAATCCCACTGCCCCGAACTCTCCCCATAGCCCTGTATCAATCTCAAACTAATCCCACTGTCCCGCTCTCTCCCCATATCCCTGGATCAATCCCAAGCTAATCCCACTGCCCCGCTCTCTTCCCATAGGCCTGGATCAATCCCAAACTAATCCCACTGCCCCGCTCTCTCCCCATAGCCCTGTATCAATCCCAAACTAATCCCACTGCCCACTCTCTCTCCATAAACTTCTATCAATCCCATAATAATTCCCCTGCTCTCCCCCCAGAGCCCCGTATCCATCCCAAACTAATCCCACTGCCCCGCTCTCTCCCCATAACCATGTATCAATCCTAAACTAATCCCACTGTCCCGCTCTCTTCCCATAGCCCTGTATCAATCCCAAACTAATCCCACTGCCCCGCTCTCTCCCCATAGCCCTGTATCAATCCCAAACTAATCCCACTGCCCGGCTCTCTCCCCATAGCCCTGTATCAATCCCAAACTAATCCCACTGCCCCGCTCTCTCCCCATAGCCCTGTATCAATCCCAAACTAATCCCACTGCCCGGCTCTCTCCCCATAGCCCTGTATCAATCCCAAACTAATCCCACTGCCCCGCTCTCTCCCCATAGCCCTGTATCAATCCCAAACTAATCCCACTGCCCGGCTCTCTCCCCATAGCCCTGTATCAATCCCAAACTAATCCCACTGCCCCGCTCTCTCCCCATAGCCCTGTATCGATCCCAAACTAATCCCACTGCCCCGCTCTCTCCCCAAAGCCCTGCATCAATGCCAAACTAATCCCACTGCCCCGCTCTCTCCCCATGGCCCTGTATCAATCCCAAACAAATCCCACTGCCCCTCTCTCTCCCAATAGCCATGTATCAATCCCAAACTAATCCCACTGCCCCGCTCTCACCCCATAGCCCTGTATCAATCCCATAATAATCTCACTGCCCCACTCACTCCCCATCGCCCTCGATCACTCCCAAACTAATCCCACTGGCCCGCTCTCTCCCCATAGCCCTGTATCAATCCCAATCTAATCCCACTGGCCCGCTCTCTCCCCACAGCCCTGTATCAATCCCATAATAATCCCACTGTCCCGCTCTCTCCCCATAGCCCTGTATCGATCCCAAACTAATCCCACTGCCCGCTCTCTCCCCATAGCCCTCTATCAATCCCAAACAAATCCCACTGCCCCGCTCTCTCCCCATAGCCCTGTATCAATCCCAAACAAATCCCACTGCCCCGCTCTCTCCCCATAGCCCTGCATCAATCCCAAACAAATCCCACTGCCCCGCTCTCTCCCCATGGCCCTGTATCAATCCCAAACAAATCCCACTGCCCCGCTCTCTCCCCATAGCCCCGTATCAATCCCAAACAAATCCCACTGCCCCGCTCTCTCCCCACAGCCCCGTATCAATCCCACACTAATCCCACTGCCCCGCTCTCTCCCCATTGCCCCGTATCCATCCCAAACTAATCCCACTGCCCCGCTCTCTCCCCATCGCCCTGTATCAATCCCATAATAATCCCACTGCCCCGCTCTCTCCCCATCACCCTGTATCAATCCCAAACTAATCCCACTGCCCCGCTCTCTCCCCATCGCCCTGTATCAATCCCAAACTAATCCCACCGCCCCGCTCTCTCCCCATCACCCTGTATCAATCCCAAACTAATCCCACCGCCCCGCTCTCTCCCCATCACCCTGTATCAATCCCCAAACTAATCCCACTGCCCCATTCTCTCCCCATAGCCCTCTATCAATCCCGAACTAATCCCCCTGCCCCGCTCTCACCCCATAGCCCTGTATCAATCCCTTAATAATCCCACTGCCCCGCTCTCTCCCCATCGCCCTGTATCAATCCAAAACTAATCCCACTGCCCCTCTCTCTCCTATAGCCCTGTATCAATCCCATAATAATCTCACTGCCCCACTCTCTCCCCATCGCCCTGCATCAATCCCATAATAATCCCACTGCCCCGCTCTCTCCCCATCACCCTGTATCAATCCAATTCTAATCCCACTGCCCCGCTCTCTCCCCATAGCCCTGTATCAATCCCATAATAATCCCACTGCCCCACTCTCTCCCCACAGCCCAGTATCAATCCCAAACAAATCCCACTGCCCCGCTCTCTCCCCATAGCCCTGTATCAAGCCCAAACAAATCCCACTGCCCCGCTCTCACCCCATCGCCCTGTATCAAGCCCAAACAAATCCCACTGCCCCGCTCTCTCCCCATAGCCCTGTATCAATCCCAAACAAATCCCACTGCCCCGCTCTCTCCCCATAGCCCTGCATCAATCCCAAACAAATCCCACTGCCCCGCTCTCTCCCCATGGCCCTGTATCAATCCCAAACAAATCCCACTGCCCCGCTCTCTCCCCATAGCCCCGTATCAATCCCAAACAAATCCCACTGCCCCGCTCTCTCCCCACAGCCCCGTATCAATCCCACACTAATCCCACTGCCCCGCTCTCTCCCCATTGCCCCGTATCCATCCCAAACGAATCCCACTGCCCCGCTCTCTCCCCATCGCCCTGTATCAATCCCAAAATAATCCCACTGCCCCGCTCTCTCCCCATCACCCTGTATCAATCCCAAACTAATCCCACTGCCCCGCTCTCTCCCCATAGCCCTCCATCAATCCCAAACAAATCCCACTGCCCCGCTCTCTCCCCATAGCCCTGTATCAATCCCAAACTAATCCCACTGCCCCACTCTCTCCCCACAGCCCTGTATCAATCCCAAACTAATCCCACTGCCCCGCTCTCACCCCATCGCCCTGTATCAAGCCCAAACAAATCCCACTGCCCCGCTCTCTCCCCATAGCCCTGTATCAATCCCAAACAAATCCCACTGCCCCGCTCTCTCCCCATAGCCCTGCATCAATCCCAAACAAATCCCACTGCCCCGCTCTCTCCCCATGGCCCTGTATCAATCCCAAACAAATCCCACTGCCCCGCTCTCTCCCCATAGCCCCGTATCAATCCCAAACAAATCCCACTGCCCCGCTCTCTCCCCACAGCCCCGTATCAATCCCACACTAATCCCACTGCCCCGCTCTCTCCCCATTGCCCCGTATCCATCCCAAACTAATCCCACTGCCCCGCTCTCTCCCCATCGCCCTGTATCAATCCCATAATAATCCCACTGCCCCGCTCTCTCCCCATCACCCTGTATCAATCCCAAACTAATCCCACTGCCCCGCTCTCTCCCCATCGCCCTGTATCAATCCCAAACTAATCCCACCGCCCCGCTCTCTCCCCATCACCCTGTATCAATCCCAAACTAATCCCACTGCCCCGCTCTCTCCCCATCACCCGATATCAATCCGAAACTAAACCCACTGCCCCGCTCTCTCCCCATCACCCGATATCAATCCCCAAACTAATCCCACTGCCCCACACTCTCCCCATAGCCCTCTATCAATCCCGAACTAATCCCCCTGCCCCGCTCTCACCCCATAGCCCTGTATCAATCCCTTAATAATCCCACTGCCCAGCTCTCTCCCCATCGCCCTGTATCAATCCAAAACTAATCCCACTGCCCCTCTCTCTCCCATAGCCCTGTATCAATCCCATAATAATCTCACTGCCCCACTCTCTCCCCATCGCCCTGCATCAATCCCATAATAATCCCACTGCCCCGCTCTCTCCCCATCACCCTGTATCAATCCAATTCTAATCCCACTGCCCCGCTCTCTCCCCATAGCCCTGTATCAATCCCATAATAATCCCACTGCCCCACTCTCTCCCCACAGCCCAGTATCAATCCCAAACAAATCCCACTGCCCCGCTCTCTCCCCATAGCCCTCCATCAATCCCAAACAAATCCCACTGCCCCGCTCTCTCCCCATAGCCCTGTATCAATCCCAAACTAATCCCACTGCCCCACTCTCTCCCCACAGCCCTGTATCAATCCCAAACTAATCCCACTGCCCCGCTCTCACCCCATCGCCCTGTATCAAGCCCAAACAAATCCCACTGCCCCGCTCTCTCCCCATAGCCCTGCATCAATCCCAAACAAATCCCACTGCCCCGCTCTCTCCCCATCGCCCTGTATCAATCCCAAACTAATCCCACTGCCCCGCTCTCTCCCCATCGCCCTGTATCAATCCCAAACAAATCCCACTGCCCCGCTCTCTCCCCATAGCCCTGCATCAATCCCAAACAAATCCCACTGCCCCGCTCTCTCCCCATCGCCCTGTATCAATCCCAAACTAATCCCACTGCCCCACTCTCTCCCCATAGCCCTGTATTAATCCCACTGCCCCGCTCTCTCTCCATAAACTTGTATCAATCCCATAATAATTCCCCTGCTCTCTCCCTATAGCCCTCCATCAATCCCATAATAATCCCACTGCCCCGCTCTCTCCCCATTGCCCCATATCCATCCCAAACTAATCCCACTGCCCCGCTCTCTCCCCATAGCCCTGTATCAATCCCAAACTAATCCCACTGCCCCGCGCTCTCCCCATAGCCCTACATCAATCCCATAATAATCCCACTGCCCCGCTCTCTCCCCATAGCCCTGTATCAATCCCAAACTTATCCAATTGCCCCACTCTCTCCCCATCGCCCTGTATCAATCCCAAACTAATCCCACTGCCCCGCTCTCTCCCCATCGCCCTGTATCAATCCCAAACTAATCCCACTGCCCCGCTCTCTCCCCATCGCCCTGTATCAATCCCAAACTAATCCCACTGCCCCGCTCTCTCCCCATCACCCTGTATCAATCCCAAACTAATCCCACTGCCCCACTCTCTCCCCACAGCCCTGTATCAATCCCAAACTAATCCCACTGCCCCGCTCTCACCCCATCGCCCTGTATCAAGCCCAAACAAATCCCACTGCCCCGCTCTCTCCCCATAGCCCTGCATCAATCCCAAACAAATCCCACTGCCCCGCTCTCTCCCCATCGCCCTGTATCAATCCCAAACTAATCCCACTGCCCCGCTCTCTCCCCATCGCCCTGTATCAATCCCAAACAAATCCCACTGCCCCGCTCTCTCCCCATAGCCCTGCATCAATCCCAAACAAATCCCACTGCCCCGCTCTCTCCCCATCGCCCTGTATCAATCCCAAACTAATCCCACTGCCCCACTCTCTCCCCATAGCCCTGTATTAATCCCACTGCCCCGCTCTCTCTCCATAAACTTGTATCAATCCCATAATAATTCCCCTGCTCTCTCCCTATAGCCCTCCATCAATCCCATAATAATCCCACTGCCCCGCTCTCTCCCCATTGCCCCATATCCATCCCAAACTAATCCCACTGCCCCGCTCTCTCCCCATAGCCCTGTATCAATCCCAAACTAATCCCACTGCCCCGCGCTCTCCCCATAGCCCTACATCAATCCCATAATAATCCCACTGCCCCGCTCTCTCCCCATAGCCCTGTATCAATCCCAAACTTATCCAATTGCCCCACTCTCTCCCCATCGCCCTGTATCAATCCCAAACTAATCCCACTGCCCCGCTCTCTCCCCATCGCCCTGTATCAATCCCAAACTAATCCCACTGCCCCGCTCTCTCCCCATCGCCCTGTATCAATCCCAAACTAATCCCACTGCCCCACTCTCTCCCCATCGCCCTGTATCAATCCCAAACTAATCCCACTGCCCCGCTCTCTCCCCATCGCCCTGTATCAATCCCAAACTAATCCCACTGCCCCGCTCTCTCCCCATCGCCCTGTATCAATCCCAAACTAATCCCACTGCCCCGCTCTCTCCCCATCGCCCTGTATCAATCCCAAACTAATCCCACTGCCCCGCTCTCTCCCCATCACCCTGTATCAATCCCAAACTAATCCCACTGCCCCGCTCTCTCCCCATAGCCCTCTATCAGTCCCACACAAATCCCACTGCCCCGCTCTCTCCCCATCGCCCTGTATCAATCCCAAACTAATCCCACTGCCCTGCACTCTCCCCACAGCCCTCTATCAATCCCAAACTTATCCCATTGCCCCACTCTCTCCCCATAGCCCTGTATCAATCCCAAACTAATCCCACTGCCCCGCTCTCACCCCATCACCCTGTATCAATCCCAAACTAATCCCACTGCCCCGCTCTCTCCCCATAGCCCTGTATCAGTCCCACACTAATCCCACTGCCCCGCTCTCTCCCCATCGCCCTGTATCAATCCCAAACTAATCCCACCGCCCCGCTCTCTCCCCATCACCCTGTATCAATCCCAAACTAATCCCACTGCCCCGCTCTCTCCACATCGCCCTGTATCAATCCCATAATAATCCCACTGCCCCTGCTCTCTCCCCATTGCCCCGTATCCATCCCAAACTAATCCAACCGCCCCGCTCTCTCCCCATCACCCTGTATCAATCCAATTATAATCCCACTGCCCCGCTCTCTCCCCATCACCCTGTATCAATCCAAAACTAATCCCACTGCCCCGCTCTCTCCCCATAGCCCTGTATCAATCCGAAAATAATCCCACTGCCCCGCTCTCTCCCCATAGCCCTATATCAATCCCCAAACTAATCCCACTGCCCCGCTCTCTCCCCATAGCCCTGTATCAATCCCCAAACTAATCCCACTGCCCCACTCTCTCCCCATAGCCCTGTATCAATCCCCAAACTAATCCCACTGGCCCGCTCTCTCCCCATAGCCCTGTATATATCCCATAATAACCCCACTGCCCCGCTCTCTCCCCATAGCCCTGTATCAATCTCAAACTAATCCCTCTGCCCCGCTCTCTCCCCATAGCCCTGTATCAATCCCAAACTAATCCCACTGCCCCGCTCTCTCCCCATAGCCCTGTATCAACCCCAAACTAATCCCACTGCCCACTCTCTCCCCATAGCCCTCCATCAATCCCATAATAATCCCACTGCCCCTGCTCTCTCCCCATTGCCCCGTATCCATCCCAAACTAATCCCACTGCCCCGCTCTCTCCCCATCGCCCTGTATCAATCCCAAACTAATCCCACCGCCCCGCTCTCTCCCCATCACCCTGTATCAATCCCAAACTAATCCCACTGCCCCGCTCTCTCCCCATAGCCCTGTATCAATCCCAAACTAATCCCACTGCCCCGCTCTCTCCCCATTGCCCTGTATCAATCCCAAACTAATCCCACTGCCCCGCTCTATCCCCATCGCCCTGTATCAATCCAAAACTAATCCCACTGCCCCGCTCTCTCCCCATAGCCCTGTATCAATCCAATAATAATCCCACTGCCCCGCTCTCTCCCCATAGCCCTGTATCAATCCCATAATAATCCCACTGCCCCGCTCTCTCCCCATAGCCCTGTATCAATCCAAAACTAATCCCACTGCCCCGCTCTCTCCCCATCGCCCTTTATCAATCCCAAACTAATCCCACTGCCCCGCTCTCTCCCCATAGCCCTGTATCAATCCAAAACTAATCCCACTGCCCCGCTCTCTCCCCATAGCCCTGTATCAATCCCATAATCATCCCACTGCCCCACTCTCTCCCCATAGCCCTGTATCAATCCCATAATAATCCCACTGCCCCGCTCTCTCCCCATAGCCCTGTATCAATCCCATAATAATCCCACTGCCCCGCTCTCTCCCCATAGCCCTGTATCAATCCCATAATCATCCCACTGCCCCACTCTCTCCCTATCGCCCTGTATCAATCCCAAACTAATCCCACTGCCCAGCTCTCTCCCCATCACCCTGTATCAATCCCAAACTAATCCCACTGCCCCACTCTCTCCCCATAGCCCTGTATCAATCCCATAATAATCCCACTGCCCCGCTCTCTCCCCATCGCCCTGTATCAATCCCAAACTGATCCCACTGCCCAGCTCTCTCCCCATAGCCCTGTATCAATCCCAAACTGATCCCACTGCCCAGCTCTCTCCCCATAGCCCTGTATCAATCCCAAACTAATCCCACTGCCCCGCTCTCTCCCCATAGCCCTGTATCAATCCCATAATAATCCCACTGCCCCGCTCTCTCCCCATATCCCTTTATCAATCCCAAGCTTACCCCACTGCCCACACTTGAAGGGAATTCAATGTTTGATCCTCCAACTCCCTCTCTTCATCCACACCTTCAGTGTCTTTCCATTGAGAGTATACTCCTATTCGTTGTTTTTGATCCCAAAATGTATAACACCCACCTATAGAAACATATAAAATAGGAGCAGGAGTAGGCCATTCGGCCCTTCGAGCCTGCTCCGCCATTCAGTATGGTCATTGCTCATCCTCCATCTCAATACCATATTCCCGCTCTTTCCCCATGCCCGTTGATGCCTTTTGTGTCTAGAAATCTATCCAGCTCCTTCTCAAATATATTCAGTGACTTGGCCTCCACTGCCTTCTGTGGTAGAGAATTCCACAGGTTCACCATCCTCTGAGTGAAGAAATTTCTCCTCATCTCGGTTCTAAATGTCCTACCCTGTATCCTGAGACTGTGACCCCCTCCCCCTGTTCTGGACGCCCCCACCAGCCAGGGGAAACATCCTCCCTGCATCAAGTCTGTCTCGCCCTTTCAGAATTTTATACGTTTCAATGAGATCCCCCTCTCATTCTCCTAAACTCGAGTGAATGCTGGAGTTAATAGCCCCATTAAATCCCATCTGCCACCTGTCTGCGCAAGGAACGGGAGAAGGGATGGGGCTGATTATGGTGGGAAAGATGATAGACCAGGAGTAGGTTATTGGGAAGTTGTTGGGCTCTCACTGTCTGGAAAAGTAGCTGGTACAAGATCAAGAAGCAGGGGAAAGAAACACGGAGTGATGCAATCAATGGTGTGAGATCAGAGACTGGTAAAATCCAACTGTATAACATCTTTGGGGGGTGGGTATCAAGTACTGGGATCACAGCCTCCAGAGTGGAAATGAGGGCAAGACGCAGAATGGAAAAGAACATAAGAACATAAGAAATAGGAGCAGGAGGAGGCCAATCGGCCCCTCGAGCCTGCTCCGCCGTTCAATAAGATCATGGCTGATCTGATCCTAACCTCAAATCTAAATTCATCTCCAATTTCCTGCCCGCTCCCCGTAACCCCTAATTCCCTTTACTTCGAGGAAACTGTCTATTTCTGTTTTGAATTTATTTAATGATGCAGCTTCCACAGCTTCCTGGGGCAGCAAATTCCACAGACCTACTACCCTCTGAGTGAAGAAGTTTCTCCTCATCTCAGTTTTGAAAGAGCAGCCCCTTATTCTAAGATTATGCCCCCTCGTTCTAGTTTCACCCATCCTTGGGAACATCCTTACCGCATCCACCCGATCAAGCCCCTTCACAATCTTATATGTCTCAATAAGATCGCCTCTCATTCTTCTGAACTCCAATGAGTAGAGTCCCAATCTACTCAACCTCTCCTCATATGTCCGCCCCCTCATCCCCGGGATTAACTGAGTGAACCTTCTTTGTACTGCCTCGAGAGCAAGTATGTCTTTCCTTAAGTATGGAGACCAAAACTGTATGCAGTATTCCAGGTGCGGTCTCACCAATACCTTATATAACTGCAGCAATACCTCCCTGTTTTTATATTCTATCCCCCTAGCAATAAAAGCCAACATTCCGTTGGCCTTCTTGATCACCTGCTGCACCTGCATACTAACTTTTGAAACAGAGACAAAGACAGAGAGAGACAGACACACACACACACACACACAGAAGAATAAGATGCTTTACGTCACCGGGAGTGAAGTTTCAGCGGCTCAGATAAAATGGAGAATTGAGGAGGGATCTCTTTCCGCAGAGAGTGGTGAGAATGTGGAACTCGCTGCCATGTGGAGTGGTTGAAGCGGAGAGTGTCGACACATTTGAGGGGAGGCTTGATGCAAACATGAGGGAGGAATCGAGTGATACGGCGGGGGGGCGGCAGGGTGGGAAGAGGTTTGTTGAGTTGGGAGGAGGCTCATGTGGAGCATAAACACTGGCATGGACCAGTTGGGCCGAATGGCCTGTTTCTGTCCTGTGGATCTATGTTGTCCGACAGAAATCACTGACCAGCCACATGTATGGGGTTTTAACCACATGCACTAAGTTTAGTGGAAAAACACCTCACACGCACTAACAACACGGGTAAATGTACTTCATGTGTGTGTATATTTACCTCACAAACACCTGCCACCATGCGGTGACCAAGGAAGTAAACAAGCCACAACGATCAAAAAACACTCGCACACTCTCTGCTTTTTCCATTTTACAAACAAACGCACGAAAAGGTTAAAGTTCACACGCACACGCCGTGTGGATATGAGCATCGAGATCACGTGACCACCGATGGCGTCTGTTCCTCATTGTTTGTATTCACTGATCAGAAATGCAGTCCGCCAGATCTGGATTCCCATTAGCCACATGTGGCAAGTGCATTGGACGTAGGAACAGGAGAAGGCCATTCAGCCCCTCGTGCCTGCTCCGCCATTTGATAAGATCATGGCTGATCTGTGATCTAACTCCATATACCTGCCTTTGGCCCATATCCCTTAATATCCTTTGGTTGCCTAAAAGCTATCTATCTCAGATTTAAATTTAGCAATTGAGCTAGCATCAATTGCCGTTTGCGGAAGAGAGTTCCAAACTTCTACCACCCTTTGTGTGTAGAAATGTTTTCTAATCTCGCTCCTGAAAGGTCTGGCTCTAATTTTTAGACTGTGCCCCCTGCTCCTAGAATCCCCAACCAGCAGAAATAGTTTCCCTCTATCCACCCTATCTGTTCCCCTTAATATCTTATAAACTTCGATCAGATCACCCCTTAACCTTCGAAACTCCGGAGAATACAACCCCAGTTTGTGTAATCTCTCCTCGTAACTTAACCCTTGAAGTCCGGGTATCATTCTAGTAAACCTACGCTGCACTCCCTCCAAGGCCAATATGTCCTTCCGAAGGTGCGGTGCCCAGAACTGCTCACAGTACTCCAGGTGCGGTCTAACCAGGGTTTTGTGTAGCTGCAGCATAACTTCTGCCCCCTCGTACTCCAGTCCTCGAGATATAAAGGCCAGCATTCCATTCGCCTTATTGATTATTTTCTGCACCTGTTCATGACACGTCAATGATCGATGTACCTGAACCCCTCGGTCCCTTTGGACGACACTGCTATAGACTCCAGGGGGGAATCGTTTTGACCTAATTCGCCAGGCAGGATTCCCATGGTACCGGCTGGAACACTGATTCTACACCCTGCCCAATATTGGTCTCTATTGACCTCAATGGAGAGTAAAATCGCGAGGAATGTAAAACCAGCGTTGTACCCTATCCCGGTCAGCTTCCTGACAAGGCGTGTTAGCTTTCTCGGTTACGTCTCTCCCGCTTGTGCCAGCACAGGTGTTACTGCCGACGTTCCTCAAAGTGGGGAGATCCTCCGGCTGTCTTGTCTTTTATTTTTTTTTTGCTGCCCTGTGCACCTTGAAAACCTGCTTAAAGAAGGGGATTGTTCTCTGGCAGATCATCCAGCGTCAGCTGCAGGAGATCGAAGAGAGACAGCGCGCGCTGGAGGAGAGCGGTGTGATGTTGGAGAAAGCACTGCGGGGCGAGTCAGGTATTTATCTGCGCCTGCGAACCCTTTTGTGTTGATTCTCGGGAAGTGGGCGTCGCTGGCAAGGCTGGCACTTAACGCCCATCGCCCAGTGTCCCTGAGACGGTGGGCCTTCTTCTCAAACCACTGGGTAGCGGTTTTGACGCAACTGCGTGACTCGCTCGGCCACTTCGGAGGGCAGTTAAGAGTCAACCGCGTCAGTGTGGGGACTGGAGTCACGTATGAGAACATAAGAACATAAGAAATAGGAGCAGGAGTCGGCCAATCGGCCCCTCGAGCCTGCTCCGCCGTTCAATAAGATCATGGCTGATCTGATCCTAACCTCAAATCTAAATTCATCTCCAATTTCCTGCCCGCTCCCCGTAACCCCTAATTCCCTTTACTCCTAGGAAACTGTCGATTTCTGTTTTAAATTTATTTAATGATGTAGCTTCCACAGCTTCCTGGGGCAGCAAATTCCACAGACCTACTACCCTCTGAGTGAAGAAGTTTCTCCTCATCTCCGTTTTGAAAGAGCAGCCCCTTATTCTAAGATTATGCCCCCTAGTTCTAGTTTCACCCATCCTTGGGAACATCCTTACCGCATCCACCCGATCAAGCCCCTTCACAATCTTATATGTTTCAATAAGATCGCCTCTCATTCTTCTGAACTCCAATGAGTAGAGTCCCAATCCACTCAACCTCTCCTCATATGTCCACCCCCTCATCCCCGGGATTAGCCGAGTGAACCTTCTTTGTACTGCCTCGAGAGCAAGTTTGTCTTTTCTTAAGTTTCCTTCCCCAAAGGGACATTCGTGAACCGGTTGGGGTTTTTGACAACAATCTGACAGCTTCACGGTCACTTTTACTGATAACAGCTTTTTGATTCCAGATTCCTTAATCTACTGTGGTGGGATTTGAACTCACATTCTTTGGATTATTAGTCCAGGCCTGGGGATTATTAGTTCTGTAACGTAACCAGTGCACCACCGTATCCTAATGCTCCATCTGTGTCTGAGAGCCTTTTGTTTCTATCTTGTTTGAATCAGGCTTCAATCAGCTTTAATTGTTCCATCGAATTACATTCAATGTACAGCACAGAAACAGGCCATTCGGCCCAACTGGTCCATGCTGGTGTTTATGCTCCACACGAGCCTCCTCCCTCCCCACTTCATCTCACCCTATCAGCAAAACCTTCTATTCCTTTCTCCCTCATGTGTTTATCGAGCTTCCCCTTAAATGCATCTACACTATTCACCTCAACTACTCCTTGTGGGAGCGAGTTCCACATTCTCACCACTCTCTGGGGAAAGAAGTTTCTCCTGAATTCCCGATTGGATTTATTAGTGACTATCTTGTATTTATGGCCCCTCGTTCTAGTCTCCCCCACAAGTGGAAACATCTTCTCTACGTTCAGTTCGAGCAAAGCCTAAATGTAATGTGGTCACCACATTACAGGAAGGATGTGATCGCACTAGAGAGGGTACAGAGGAGATTTACGAGGATGCTGCCAGGGCTGGAGAATTTTAGCTATGAGAAAAGATTGGATCGGCTGGGGTTGTTTTCATTGGAACAAAGGAGGCTGAGGGGAGATTTAATTGAGGTACATAAAATTATGACGGGACGAGATAGAGTGGATAGGAAGGACCTATTTCCCATAGCAGAGGGGTGACCAGGGGGCGTAGGTTTAAAGTAATTGGTAGAAGGATTAGAGGGGAGCTGAGGACCTGATATGCCGTAACCTTCAGGGCTACGGACCAAGCGCTGGAAAGTGGGATTAAGGTGGACGGCTTTTTCGGCCGGCGTGGACACGATGGGCCGAATGGCCTCCATCTGTGCTGTAACTTTCTATGATTCCACATGATCCTATCAAGATGGTGAATAAATATTTCCCTGATTTCTCGTAGCCAACTAGGAAGTTCCATGTGCGAGCTCTCCAAGTAGGGTGGCCTTTGGGATCCTTCTCGCTGCACTGCAGGTGCCCAGGATCCCATAATGTCCAAACATTTCAGACCAGACAAACATCCCACAATCCCAATCCAACGGGGTTGTAAAATGGCAGCTCCATGAAGAGAGCAGAGGACACACAGCAGCCCAGGGTCAGAAGAGAGGGAAGAAGGGGATACATAACAGATCATGAGCGGGAACAGCAGGAGAGGAGAATGTGCAATGGACCAAGAGTGAGTTAGAGGAGCAGAGGGGAGGTGGAGCATGTGCACTAGTTTTGGGATGGGACGTGGGGCTGGTGGAGATTCCGGAGATATGGAGAGGCGAGGCCATGTAGGGATTTATTGACGAGGGGTCAGGATTTTAGGGCCAGGGCCAGGACGAGGGGTGATGGATGATTGGGACATTGCATGGGATAGGATGTAGGAGGCGGAGTGAGTTGGAGGTTGGATGGGGTGGAATTAGATTGGACAGAGAGGAGAGGGTGAGTGTGGAGGTGGTGAATATTGAGCTCAGACTTTTACACATCGCGAAGGTAAGGTTATTGAGTGAGCAACAGGCAGTCTTGATGTCAGAAAGTAAAGAAAGACTTGCATTTATATAGCGCCTTTCACGACCTCAGGACGTCCCAAAGCGCTTTACAGCCAATGAAGCACTTTTGAAGTGAAGTCGCTGTTGTAATGTCGGGAAACGCGGCAGCCAATTTTTGCACAGCAAGATCCCACATTCAGTAAATAGACAAGTGACCAGACCATCTGTTTTAGTGATGGGTAAACATTGGCCCCAGGACACCGGGGAGAACTTCCCCTTGCTCTTCTTCGAAATAGTGGGATCTTTTACGCAGCGAGTGTCTGGGAGGTTAATTCCTGGAGACAGGCGACCCCTTGTGATCTTTGACCCAGGGCCCTTGGTGAAATCACTGCCGGTTTGCGATCTTCATTCAGTGACTCGATCGACATTTACTGGCGCAAATAGCGTACGAGCTACAGATGTATAATTTTGTAAATCCATTGACTTAAAAAAAAAACAAAGGCGTTTCTCGTGCACTGCCGGACGACTGAACACGTGCTTTTATTTTGTTAAGGTTGGTGTTTGTTTTATGTAACAGTGCGCAGTGCCTGGTTTGACTGACATTTGATTGTTGAGTGAAATGTTCTTAAATGACTCGTTCCACTGCTGTTAATCTGAAGCAGGAAGATTATTTTCAAGTTTTTCATCCATGCCGTCCCGTCAAGTTGCAAATTGTTTTTTAAAAGCCTGAACTGGCCGTGTTAATTCGCACAGGGTAACCATAATAGTTAATTGCATCAAACGGAAGGCTTCAATCATTAAGATTCCATTGGGACAGCCCATCTGCTGCTCCCCTCATCCAGGTCTTTATTACCTCCAGTCTGGACTATTCCAATGCTCTCCTGCCCGGCCTCCCATCTTCCACTCTCCACAAACTTGAGCTCATCCAAAACTCTGCTGCCCCGTATCCTAACTCGCACCAAGTCCCGTTCACCCATCACCCACCCCTGTGCTCGCTGACCTACATTGGCTCCCGGTCCGGGAACGCCTCGATTTTAAAATTCTCGTCCTTGTTTTCAAATCCCCTCCGTGGCCTCGCCCCCTCTCCCGGTCTCTGTAACCTCCTCCAGCCCCTACGAAACCTCCGAGATCTCTGCGCTCCTCCAATTCTGGCCTCTTGCGCATCCCCGATTTTAATCGCTCCCACCATTGGCGGCCGTGCCTTCAGCTGCCTCGGCCCTAAGCTCTGGAATTCCTTCCCTAAACCTCTCCGCCCCTCTCTCTCCTCTTTTGAGACGCTCCTTAAAAACCATCTCGTTGACAGAGCTTTTGGTAACATGTCCCGATATCTCCTTATGTGGCTCAGTATGAAATTTGGTTTGATAATCGCTCCTGTGAGCTGCCATGGGACGTATTACTTGCGTTTATATAGCGCCTTTAACGTAGTAAAACGTCCCAAGGCGCCTCACGGGAGCGTAATCCGAGAAAAATTTGACGCTGAGTCACGTAAAGAGGGCAAGTGACCAAAAGCTTGGTCAAAGAGGTAAATTTTACGCGCGAGGACAGATTTCCCACTAACTGTACTTTTTATCGAAACACACAGAGCTGAGCTCAAAAGAGGATCCTCAACTCATGCAGAAGTGGTTCAGGCTGGTGATGGAGAAGAACGCACTGGTGCGTTATGAAGCTGAACTGATGATCTTGTGAGTAATCGGCTCGATACGTCAATGGAGAGCAATCGGACTTTAATCAGGGACAATAACGGAAAGGAAAGAACTTGTGTTTTTACCGTAACTTTCTCGACCTCAGGACGTTCCCAAAGCGCTTTACAGCCAATGAAGTGCGGTCGTTGCTGCGACGTAGCAAACGCGGCAGCCGATTTGCGCACAGCAAGATCCCACAGACGGCAATGGGATAAATGGCCAGATAATCTCTGTTGGTGATGTTGGTTGAATGTCGTGATATTTATAAACTTTTAAACAGACGCCATCTCAACGAACCTAAAACTAATTCTAATTTGACCGTGTCGATGCGTCAATTCAAGAGTTCAGGAGTGAGAAATCACCCCTCGATTTACGACGTGGATATTAGCTCTTTGTTTGCGATGTAGCTATCACCCCTCCATTTACGATATGAATATTACCTCTCTGTTTACGATACAGATATTACCTTATCATAGAATCATAGAAGTTACAACATGGAAACAGGCCCTTCGGCCCAACATGTCCATGTCGCCCAGTTTATACCACTAAGCTAGTCCCAATTGCCTGCACTTGGCCCATATCCCTCTATACCCATCTTACCCATGTAACTGTCCAAATGCTTTTTAAAAGACAAAATTGTACCCGCCTCTACTACTGCCTCTGGCAGCTCGTTCCAGACACTCACCACCCTTTGAGTGAAAAAATTGCCCCTCTGGACCCTTTTGTATCTCTCCCCTCTCACCTTAAATCTATGCCCCCTCGTTATAGACTCCCCTACCTTTGGGTAAAGATTTTGACTATCTACCTTATCTATGCCCCTCATTATTTTATAGACTTCTATAAGATCACCCCTTAACCTCCTACTCTCCAGGGAAAAAAGTCTCAGTCTATCCAACCTCTCCCTATAAGTCAAACCATCAAGTCCCGGTAGCATCCTAGTAAATCTTTTCTGCACTCTTTCTAGTTTAATAATATCCTTTCTATAATAGGGTGACCAGAACTGTACACAGTATTCCAAGTGTGGCCTTACTAATGTCTTGTACAACTTCAACAAGACATCCCAACTCCTGCATTCAATGTTCTGACCAATGAAACCAAGCATGCCGAATGCCTTCTTCACCACCCTATCCACCTGTGACTCCACTTTCAAGGAGCTATGAACCTGTACTCCTAGATCTCTTTGTTCTATAACTCTCCCCAACGCCCTACCATTAACGGAGTAGGTCCTGGCCCGATTCGATCTACCAAATGCACCTTTCTGTTGACCATGTAGATATCACTCCCCCATTCACAGTAATGCAGGATTTAAGCACTGGTACGTAGCCAATTGGAATTGGTGGTCGCCCATTCATCTGATCCAACATGGGCAACCATAAAGAAAGAAAGAAAGGTGCATTTTTACAGCACCTTTCAGGACATCCCAAAGCGCTTTACAGCCAATGAAGTATTTTTGAACTGTGGCCACTGTTGTAATGTAGGAAACGCGGCAGCCAATTTACGCACAGCAAGATCCCACGAACAGCAATGAGATAAATGACCAGGTAATCTGTATTTTTTAGGTGATGGTCGAGGGATAAATATTGGCCAGGACACTGCGTTAGCGCTGTGGGATCCACCTGAGAGAGCAGATGGGACCTCGGTTTAACGTCCCGTCCAAAAGCAACACCTCCGACGGTGCAGCACTCCCTCCTCACTGCATTGGGAGTGTAGGCCTGGATCATGTGTTCAAGTCTCTGGATTGGGACTCGAACCCGCAATCAAATTCTAATATTCCCCCACCAGTAGCAGAGCACTGGGCCGTCGGGTCTGGTAACATCTCTTCTTGCTGCGATGAACAGAGGAACAGGAGTCGGCCATTCAGCCCCTCGTGCCTGCTCCGCCATTTGATAAGATCATGGCTGATCTGTGATCTAACTCCATATACCTGCCTTTGGCCCATATCCCTTAATACCTTTGGTTGCCAAAAAGCTATCTATCTCAGATTTAAATTTAGCAATTGAGCTAGTATCAATTGCCGTTTGCGGAAGAGAGTTCCAAACTTCTACCACCCTTTGTGTGTAGAAATGTTTTCTAATCTCGCTCCTGAAAGGTCTGGCTCTAGTTTTTAGACTGTGCCCCCTACTCCTAGAATCCCCAACCAGCGGAAATAGTTTCTCTCTCTCCACCCTATCTGTTCTCCTTAATATCTTATAAACTTCGATCAGATCACCCCTTAACCTTCGAAACTCCAGAGAATACAACCCCAATTTGTGTAATCTCTCCTCGTAACTTAACCCCTTGAAGTCCGGGTGTCATTCTACGCTGCACTCCCTCCAAGGCCAATGTGTCCTTCCGAAGGTGCGGTGCCCAGAACTGCTCACAGTACTCCAGGTGCGGTCTAACCAGGGTTTTGTGTAGCTCCATTTTCCTTCTTTTCTTTTTAAATGGGTCCAGAACTGATCCCTGATCTCTGAAATACCATCCCCAAAACCCCATTGAACTCGCCACCATAATGCATGGCAAATCGGACTTGCTCCCAGCCCATTGTCCTGCTCTCTTCGTGTGCCGAGACAATCCAATCCACCCAGGCCCCCCGTAACAGTCTCGGTTGGCACAACAAACACCTCTTACGTTCGGAAAAGACCACAGCATGGTTTGTGGGTAGGATTTATTGATGTGCGCAGGGATTCCCAGGTTGGCAGAATTCCCTGATTTCTCCCTTTTGTGTCCGACAGCGCCCGGGAGTTGGAGCTGGAGGATCAGCAGAGCAGATTACAGCAGATGCTCCGTGCGCGGATGGCAGTCGATGGTGAGCAGTGCAGCTTGTGGCAGCTTGTAATTAAATTAACCAGCTCTCGACACTGCTAAGATCATTGCAATTATCCAGCAACAAGCTGATGTGATTCTGCTGCCAGCGTGTAATTAAACACTGCCTGTTAAAAAATCTGCGTAATCTCAATGGATTATTGGTGATCAACTCAGATGTGATCATAAATGCAACAGTGGCAGATCAGCCCGCTTGATTGGCACCCCATCCACCACCCTAAACATTCACTCCCTTCACCACCGGCGCACCGTGGCTGCAGTGTGTACCATCCACAGGATGCACTGCAGCAACTCGCCAAGGCTTCTCCGACAGCACCTCCCAAACCCGCGACCTCTACCACCTAGAAGGACAAGGGCAGCAGGCACATGGGAACACCACCACCTGCACGTTCCCCTCCAAGTCACACACCGTCCCGACTTGGAAATATATCGGCCGTTCCTTCATCGTCGCTGGGTCAAAATCCTGGAACTCCCTTCCCAACAGCACTGTGGGAGAACCTTCACCACATGGACTGCAGCGGTTCAAGAAGGCGGCTCACCACCACCTTCTCAAGGGGCAATTAGGGATGGGCAATAAATGCCGGCCTCGCCATATCCCGAGAATCATTTTTTTTTTAAATTCCCCATTGTCGCTGGGATCTGTCCCTAAGGGGGCTGAGACTGGTACCTGCTGACAGCGAGGCAGACGCTGGCAGGCCAGACTTATACTGTCAGCAACACACTGTTCTCTGGTGACTGGAGCTCAGTACCTCCCATTCAAATTCTGTTACCAGTCTAGTGTTGGGTGATACTGCAGTGGGTGTGGAACTGAAGTGCTTTATTTAGAATTACATCGAACGTACAGCACAGAAACAGGCCATTCGGCCCAACTGGTCCGTGCTGGTGTTTATGCTCCACACGAGCCTCCTCCCTCCCCTCTTCATCTCACCCTATCCCCGTATCCTTCTAGCCCTTTCTCCCTCATGTGTTTATCTGGCTTCCCCTGAAAGGCATCTATATTATTTGTCTCAACTACTCCTTGTGGGAGCGAGTTCCTCATTCTCACCACTCTCTGGGTAAAGAGGTTTCTCCTGAATTTCCCTATTGGAATTCATGGCCCCGGGTATTGGACTCCCCCCACCAGTGGTTTGAGACTATCTCCTGCAGGTGTTAAGCAGGGAAGCTCACCACTATTATGTGGCGGGCCGCTATTGTGACCTGCCGGTGACCTGATCCCCGATCCCGTGGACGGGGCAGTTTGAATGCTCGCAGTGGGTGCCCGTATCCATGGCGGTGCATCAGAGGAGCTCAGCCCACCGGAGAGGCAGAGGTCGGAGTGGAAACCTGAAACTCCAATAGGGGGCTCTCAAGGACCCACTGGGGATGGATTACCTCCGCAATCTTCCTCCTCCCGGCCGGCCTTCCCACCTTCCCCCCTCCATAAACTTGAGCTCATCCAAAACTCTGCTGCCCCCCGTATCCTAACTCGCACCGAGTCCCGTTCTCCCATCACCCCCCTGCGCTCGCTGACCCACATTGGCTCCCGGTCCGGGAACGCCTCGATTTTAAAATTCAGATCCTTGTTTTCAAATCCCTCCATGGCCCTCGCCCCCCATCTCCCTATCTCTGTAACCTCCTCCAGCCCCTACAACCCTCCGAGATCTCTGCGCTCCTCCAATTCTGGCCTCTTGCACATCCTCCACTTCCTTCTCCCCTCCATTGGTGGCCGTGCCTTTAACCATCTCGGCCCTGAGCTCTGGAATTCCCTCCTAAACCTCTCCACCTCTCTCTCTCCTCCTTTAAGACGCTCCTTAAAACTTACCTCTTTGACCAAGCTTTTGGTCACCTGTCCTAATATCTCCTTATGTGGCTCGGTGTCAAATTTTGTTTGATAATCGCTCCTGCGTAGCGCCTTGGGACGTTTTACTACGTTAAAGGCGCTATATAAATGCAAGATGTTGTTGGGACCATTGCATGGCTCGGAACAGGACCGACACCTTGACCTGGTGAAACTATCCCGGAATTCCCAGGATGGAATCATGGTGGATCCATGTTCTGCTCCGATTGCAGACACACCCTCTCATCTGGAATATTGCCTGACCAATTGGAATTTACAGCCCATTCTCTGTCACAACTCTCCGCCCTTTCACTGGCCAATACGTGACTGCCAACATCCATGCATCCAAGGAATTTTTGGCCCCCAACGTGGAGCAGGTTTGCACGTGAACAGGAATAGGCCATTCAGCCCCTCGAGCCTGTTACACAGGATCAGGAGGAGGCCATTCAGCCCCTCGAGCCTGTTACACAGGATCAGGAGGAGGCCATTCAGCCCCTCGAGACTGTTACACAGGATCAGGAGGAGGCCATTCAGCCCCTCGAGACTGTTACACAGGATCAGGAGGAGGCCATTCAGCCCCTCGAGTCTATTACATAGGAACACTGGAACAGGAGTAGGCTTTTCAACCCCTCGAGCCTGTCGCATAGGAAAAGGAGGAGGCCATTCAGCCCCTCGAGCCTGTCGCATCGGAACAGGAGGAGGCCATTCAGCCCCTCGAGCCTACTCCGCCATTCAATCAATTCATGGTTGATCTGTACCTTAACACCATTTACTCGCCTTGGTTCCATATCCCTTGATACCCTTACCTAACAAAAATCTATCGATCTCAGTCTTGAACACTCCAATGGACCCCCGGCATCCACAGCCTTTTGGGGGGAGAGAGTTCCAGATTTCCACTCCCCTTTGTGTGAAGAAGTGCTTCCTGACATCACCCCTGGACGGCCCGGCTCTAATTTTAAGATTAAGGAATTCCCCCACCAGAGGAAATAGTTTCTCTCTAACTTCCCTATCGAATCTCTTTATCATTTTAAAGGCCCTGATTAGTTCACCCCTCAACCTTCTATATTTGAGGGAATACAAGCCGAGTCCATGCACCCTGTCCTCATAATTTAACCCTTTTAGCCCCGGTATCATTCTGGTGAATCTGGACACCCCCTCCAAGGCCAATATATCCTTCCTGAGGTGCGGTGCCCAGGACTGAACCCAATACTCCAGATGGGGGTCTGACCGAGGCTCAGTACAACTTTTTTTTAATATTCGTTCATGGCGAGGCCGGCATTTATTGCCCATCCCTAATTGCCCCTTGAGAAGGTGGTGGTGAGCCGCCTTCTTGAACCGCTGCAGTCCGTGTGGTGAAGGTTCTCCCACAGTGCTGTTAGGAAGGGAGTTCCAGGATTTTGACCCAGCGACGATGAAGGAACGGCCGATATATTTCCAAGTCGGGATGGTGCGTGACTTGGAGGGGAACGTGCAGGTGGTGTTGTTCCCATGTGCCTGCTGCTCTTGTCCTTCTAGGTGGTAGAGGTCGCGGGTTTGGGAGGTGCTGTCGAAGAAGCCTTGGCGAGTTGCTGCAGTGCATCCTGTGGATGGTACACACTGCAGCCACAGTGCGCCGGTGGTGAAGGGAGTGAATGTTTAGGGTGGTGGATGGGGTGCCAATCAAGCGGGCTGCTTTATCTTGGATGGTGTCGAGCTTCTTGAGTGTTGTTGGAGCTGCACTCATCCAGGCAAGTGGAGAGTACTCCATCACACTCCTGACTGGTGCCTTGTAGATGGTGGAAAGGCTTTGGGGAGTGAGGAGGTGAGTCACTGGCCGCAGAATACCCAGCCTCTGTCCTCTGAAGCATCACTTCCTCCCCTTCGTGTTCCAGCCCCTTTCGATATAAAGGCCAACATTCCAGTCGTCTTTCTGACTCCTTCTTGGACCTGTGCACGTGCTTTTCGTGATCTCTGCGCGCACAGAAGTAAAATCTTCTGCACAGTCGGAAAATAAACAACAGCTCAGATTCGATGGCCAGAATGACGTCCTCCTGCCCAAAGCTGCTTTTACATTGCGGATCCCGGGTCTCAGGCGAGCAAGATAGTTGAACCTATTCATTTATCTTCTGACGTGCTGCCAGCTGCCCTCCACGTGTTAAAAGGAGATAGAAAGTAACTTGCATTTATGTAGCCTCTTTCAAGACCTCAGGACATCCCAAAGCGCTTTACAGCCAATGAAGTACTTATAGTGCGCCAATTTGCGCACAGCAAGATCCCACAAACAGCGATGTGATAATGACCAGATAATCTGTTTTGGTGATGTTGGTTGAGGGGTAAATATTGGCCCCAGGACACCGGGGAGAACTCCCCCTTGCTCTTCTTCGAAATAGTGGCCGTGGGATCTTTTACCACCTGAGAGGGCAGACGGGGGGTCTCGGTTTAACGTCCACCTCCATCAGTGCAGCGCTCCCTCAGTACTGCACCGGGAGTGTCGGCCCAGACCAGGCGTTCAAGTCTCTGGAGTGGGACTTGAACCCACCCCCTTCTGTCTCAGAGGCGAGAGGGCAACGACAGAGCCAAGGCAATACCCCAAACCCTGGAACACAGGAACTGGAGGAGGCCCATTCAGCCCCTCGAACCTGTTCCGCCATTCAATTAGATCATGGCTGATCTGTATCTCAACTCCATTTACCCGCCTTGGTTCCATAACCCTCAATACCCTCGCCCAACAAAAATCTATCTCTCTCAGTTATGAAATTTTCAATTGACCCCCCAGCCTCAACAGCTTATTGGGGGGAGAGAGTTCCAGATTTCCACTCCCCTTTGTGTGAAGAAATGTTTCCTGACATCACCCCTGAACGGCCCGGCTCTAATTTTAAGGTTCTGCCCTCTTGATCTGGACTCCCCTCAACCAGAGGAAATAGTTTCTCTCTATCGACCCTATCAAATCCTTTAATCATCTTAAACACCTCGATTAGATCACCCCTTAATCTTCTACACTCGAGGGAATACAGGACTAGTCTACGGAACCTGTCCTCATAATTTAACCCTTTTCTCATTCTGGTGAACCTGCGCTGCACCCCCTCTAAGGCCAATACGTCCTTCCTGAGGTGCGGTGCCCAGAACTGAACGCAGTATCTCCAGATGGGGTCTGACCACAGCTTCATATAACTGTCGCATAACTTCCAACCTTTCGTATTCCAGCCCCCTTGAGATAAAGGCCAACGTTTTTTGTTGTCCTGTACCCTGGATTGTAAAAGCTAATTCCTGGTCTGAGAAAGTTAGGAACAGGAGTAGGCCATTCAGCCCCTCGTGCCTGCTCCGCCATTTGATAAGATCATGGCTGATCTGTGATCTAACTCCATATACCTGCCTTTGGCCCATATCCCTTTGGTTGCCAAAAAGCTATCTATCTCAGATTTAAATTTAGCAATTGAGCTAGTATCAATTGCCGTTTGTGGAAGAGAGTTCCAAACTTCTACCACCCTTTGTGTGTAGAAATGTTTTCTAATCTCGCTCCTGAAAGGTCTGGCTCTAATTTTTAGACTGTGCCCCCTACTCCTAGAATCCCCAACCAGCGGAAATAGTTTCTCTCTATCCACCCTATCCGTTCCCCTTAATATCTTATCAACTTCGATCAGATCACCCCTTAACCTTCGAAACTCCAGAGAATACAGCCCCAATTTGTGTAATCTCTCCTCGTTAAAGCTTGCTCACCTTGTCGATGTTACCGTTCCCCAAAACAGACTCCCGGAAGACGGAGAAGGAAATTGCCGAGGAGAAGCAGCTCCTCAATGAAGTGTTGGACGTGGTCGAACGTCGAGACAAACTGGTCGTGTTGCTGGAAGAGCAGAGGATCCAGGAGAAGGTGGAAAATCGAGATTTGGAAAGCTTCGTGGTGGCCGAGGGCTACCAGTTCGACTTGTCCTGAGTCAGGCGGCTTCAAGAGCCAGCAATGCTCTCAAAAGGTTTATAAAAGGAATCGTTCACTGACAATAGCACAGTGGAAAACGCACTGATCTACGGGCGGCCATTTTAACGTAACCTGCCCAGCGAGAAACTGATGCGATTTTATACCCTACCCGATTTTATTCTCTACCGGAGTGGAAATAACTGGTTATAAATCACTGGTTAGGCCTCAGCTGGAGTATTGTGTCCAATTCTGGGCACCGCACTTTCGGAAGGATGTCAAGGCCTTGGAGAGGGTGCAGGGGAGATTTATTAGAATGGTGCCAGGGATGCTGGGGCTGTTCTCCTTAGAGCAGAGGCGGTTAAGAGGAGATTTAATCGAGGTGTTCAAGGGTTTTGATAGGGTAAAGAAGGAGGAACAGTGGCAGGAGGGTCGGTGACCAGAGGGACACAGATTTAACACAACTGGCAAAAGAACCAGAGGGGAGATGAGGAGAATTTTTTTTTTTTAACGGGGCGCGTTGTTATGATCTGGAATGCGCTGCCTGAAAGGGAGGTGGGATATCGGCTTTCAAAGGGAATTGGGTAAATACTTGCAAAGGAAAAATTTTGCAGGGCTCTGGGGACAAAGTGGGGGAGCGGGGACCAATTGGACAGCTCTTTCAAAGAGCCAGCACAGGCCCGACGGGCCGAATGAACTCCTTCTGTGCTGTACCATTCTGTGATTATATGAAATCAACGGAGTTAGGTTAAAATTACTCCCAATATGGTGTCTGCCGGACTGAATTACTCATCGTTTCTCTGATCCTGCTGAGATTCCCATCGTTTATTAATTAGTGAGGCTGTTTGGGGGTGATATTGTCACGTACAAAGTTTTGTGCGTTTTTTTTTTACACGTATATACATTGGGTTATTATTTTTGCAGAACTTCCATTATTTTAGTCCAATGGCTCAGCTATTGGAGAGATTTGCTGTTAGGCTTCAGTCCGTTCTCGACTTGCCGACCTTGAGTTGTACTTGACAGATTGACCCGTTTGTGTGGTTCGAGCCTGTGAGGCAGGAGATAGGAATTGCTGTTCAAAGGATTTCAGGTTTTCTTCGACACAAAATAATACACGCACTGAATGTTAATCGCACTGGAGACAATCACAGTCTCTGTGTCCCAGAGCATGATGTCCTATTCTATTTCAGTGTTAATGTGTGTTAATCTAGGAAACAAAAAAAAATGTTTTAGCTATTAGTAAAGAGGAAAAACACTCTTATTAAGGGGAGAGTGTAATTTTACTGCACTGCCTCTCAGTCTTACGTGATTTATTTGTCTATTTTTTGGATACTCTGGTCACCTGTTCTTTTTTTATTATTCGTTCATGGGCGTCGCTGGCGAGGCCGGCATTTATTGCCCATCCCTAATTGCCCCTTGAGAAGGTGGTGGTGAGCCGCCTTCTTGAACCGCTGTAGTCCGTGTGGTGAAGGTTCTCCCACAGCGCTGTTACTAATCGGGCCTGTCTCGGATTTCCCCTCCTGCGATATCACGACAAAAAACTTGCGTTAATGTCGCATCTTTAACGTAATAGGGCGTCCCAAAGCACTTCACAGGAGCGCAAGCAGACAGAATTTGGCCACGTAAGGAGATATTAGGACAGGTGATCAAATGCTTGGTCAAAGAGGTAGGTTTTAAGAGAGGCGGAGAGGTTCGGGGAGGTAATTCCAGACCTTAGGGGCGTAGACGGCAGAAGGCGCGGCCGCCAATGGTGGAGCGATCGAAATCGGGGATGAACAAGAGGCCAGAATTGGAGGAGCCCAGAGATCTCGGAGGGTTGTAGGGGCTGGAGGAGCTCACAGAGATAGGGAGGGGGGGGCGAGGGCCACGGAGGGATTTGAAAACAAGGATGAGAATTTTAAAATCGAGGCGTCCCCGGACGGGGAGCCGATGTAGGTCAGCGAGCGCAGGGGGGTGATGGGTGAACGGGACTTTGTGCGAATTACGATATGAGCAGCAGACGTTTGGATGACAAGCGGGAATCTACCTGTAACCCAATCCTCCCTGTTTCTGAGGTCCCTCGGGTGGAGCACTCTGATGTCACGGGGGGGGCAACGTTCTACGCAAAACATCAGAAGCCAAGGATGCCCCCACCCAACCCCGGGGGTCAAACTATGAGAAAGGAGCAGCAAATGCTGAAAAAACATCACAGATTCCGAAGCAAAGCCACTGACTTGCAGACCCTGGATCCGTCAAAATATATAGAATTACATAGAATGCACAGCACAGAAACAGGCCATTCGGCCCAACGGGTCCATGCTGGTGTTTATGCGCCACACGAGCCTCCTCCCTCCCTACTTCATCTCACCCTATCAGCATATCCTTCTATTCCTTTCTCCCTCATGTGTTTATCTAACTTCCCCTGAAATGCATCTCTGCTATTCGCCTCAACTACTCCTTGTGGGAGCGAGTTCCACATTCTCACCACTCTCTGGGTAAAGACGTTTCTCCTGAATTCCCTATTGGATTTATTAGTGACTATCTTATATTTATGGCCCCGAGTCGCCCACAAGTGGAAACATCTTCTCTACGTCTACCCTATCAAACCCTTTCATAATCTTAAAGACCTCGATCAGGTCACCCCTCAGTCTTCTCTTTTCTAGAGAGAAGAGCCCCAGCCTGTTCAGTCTTTCCTGATAGGTAGAACCTCTCAGTTCTGGTATCATCCTAGTGAATCTTTTTTGCACCTTCTCCAGTGCCTCAATATCCTTTTTATAATATGGAGACCAGAACTGTTCACAGTACTCCCAGTGTGGTCTAACCAAGGTTCTATACAAGTTCAACATAACTCCTCTGCTTTTCAATTCTATCCCTCTAGTAATGAACCCCAGTGCTTGGTTTGCTTTTTTTTATGGCCTTCTTAACATGCGTGGCTACTTTTAGTGATTTGTGTATCTGTACCCCCAGATCCCTCTGCTCCTCTATCCCATTTAGACTCTTATTATCCAAGCAGTATGTGGCCTCCTTATTCTTCCTACCAAAATGTACCACCTCACACTTATCTATATTGAAATTCATTTGCCAATCACACGCCCATTCTGCAAGTTTATTAATCTCTTCTTGCATTTTGTCACAGTCCTCCTCAGTATTTACCACACTCCCCAATTTGGTTGTGTCTGCAAATTTTGAAATTGTACTTCCTATTCCCGAGTCCACATCATTTATGTAAATGGTAAACAACAGTGGTCCCAGCACCGATCCCTGGGGAACACCACGTCCCACCTTTTGCCAGTCTGAGTAACTACCTTTAACCCCTACTCTCTGTTTTCTGTTTTGTAGCCAGCTTGCTATCCATTCTGCTACCTGTCCCCTGACTCCACATGCTCTGACCTTAGTCATGAGTCTACAATGCGGTACCTTCTCGAAGGCGTTTTGAAAATCCAAATATATTACATCTACTACATTACCCTTGTCTACTCTTTCTGTTACTTCTTCAAAGGATTCAACAAGGTTGGTCCTGCATGACTTTCCCTTCTGAAATCCGTGCTGACTGTTCTTTATTATATTTTCAGTTTCGAGATGTTTCTCTATTACATCTTTGAGTAAAGATTCCATTATCTTTCCTACCACCGACGTTAAGCTAATTGGTCTATTGTTCCCTGGATTTGTTCTGTCTCCCTTTTTAAATATAGGAATCACATTATCTGTCCGCCAGTCCTCTGGCACTATTCCCTTTTTGAATGAATTTTTATATATATGTAATAGTGCCTCTGCTATCTCTTCTCTGACTTATTTTAATATTCGTGGATACAATCCATCTGGACCAGGGGTTTTATCCTCTCTAAGTTTGATTAGTTTATCAATTATCTCCCCCCTTTCTATCTTAAATATTTTTATATCTTTTGTGACATTTTCTCCTAATGTCATGCCCACCTTGTTAGTCTCCCTGAGGCAAAGTAATTATTCAATATTTCTGCCATTTCGCTGACATTTCCTGTGAGTTTATCTTGTGTATCCCTTAGTGACCCTATCCTTATCCTGACTTTTCTTTTGTTATTTATGTTTCTGTGGAATACTTTACTATAATGCTGGCCTTTATATCTAGAGGACTAGGGTACGAGGGGGCAGAAGTTATGCTGCAGCTATACAAAACCCTGGTTAGACCGCACCTGGAGTACTGTGAGCAGTTCTGGGCACCGCACCTTCGGAAGGACATATTGGCCTTGGAGGGAGTGCAGCGTAGGTTTACTAGAATGATACCCGGACTTCAAGGGTTAAGTTACGAGGAGAGATTACACAAATTGGGGTTGTGTTCTCTGGAGTTTCGAAGGTTAAGGGGTGATCTGATCGAAGTTTATAAGATATTAAGGGGAACGGATAGGGTGGATAGAGAGAAACTATTTCCGCTGGTTGGGGATTCCAGGAGTCGGGGGCACAGTCTAAAAATTAGAGCCAGACCTTTCAGGAGCGAGATTAGAAATCATTTCTACACACAAAGGGTGGTAGAAGTTTGGAACTCTCTTCCGCAAACGGCAATTGATACTAGCTCAATTGCTAAATTTAAATCTGAGATAGATAGCTTTTTGGCAACCAAAGGTATTAAGGGTTGGGAACCTGAGCAGGGAGAGAGAGGAAAGCGTAACAGGAAGGGACAGAAGGTATGGAGTAATAGGTAAAGTGTTAAAAAAGGAAAAAGCAGGAACTAAGCGTCACAAAACAGATTTGAAAGTTCTTTATCTGAATGCACGTAGCATTCGTAATAAAATGGACGAGTTAACGGCACAAATAACTACGTATGGGTATGATCTTGTGGCCATTACAGAAACATGGCTGCAGGGTGACAACGACTGGGAATTAAATATGCCAGGGTATTTAACAATCAGGAAGGACAGGCAGGAAGGAAGGGGAGGTGGGGTGGCTATGTTAATAAAGGAAGGAATCACTGTAATACAGAGAAATGATATTGGGACAAAGCATCAAGATAATGAAACAGTTTGGGTGGAGATAAGGAATAATAAGGGAAAAAAAACATTAGTGGGCGTAGTATATAGGCCTCCTAATAGTTGCAACTCTGCTGGAAGAAGTATTAATCAGGAGATAGTCGGGGCATGTAATAAGGGAACAGCCATAATTATGGGGGATTTTAATTATCATATTAACTGGACAAATCAAATTGGGCAGAGCAGCCTTGAGGACGAGTTCATTGAGTGCATCAGGGATGGATTTCTTGAGCAGTATGTAACTGATCCTACAAGGGGGCAGGCAACCTTGGACCTGGTCCTGTGTAATGAGTCAGGATTAATTAATAATGTCCTAGTTAAGGATCCCCTTGGAACGAGCGACCACAACATGGTTGAATTCCATATCCAATTAGAGGGTGAGAAGGTTGATTCTCAAACAAGCGTACTGAGCTTGAATAAAGGAGACTATGATGGTATGAGAGCGGAATTGATTAAAGTGGACTGGGAAAATAGATTAAAGGGTAAGACGGTACATGAGCAGTGGTGTTCATTTAGGGAGTTATTTTACAACTTTCAAAATAAATATATTCCACTGAGGAAAAAAGGGTGTAAAAGAAATGACAGCCACCCGTGGCTAAGTAAAGAAATCAAGGATAGTATCCGACTAAAAACAAGGACATATAAGGTAGCCAAACTTAGTGGGAGGATAGAAGATTGGGAATTCTTCAAAAGACAGCAAAAAGTAACTAAAGGATTGATTAAGAAAGGGAAGTTAGATTATGAAAAGAAATTAGCAAAAAATATAAAAACAGATAGCAAGAGTTTCTATAGTTATATAAAAAGAAAAAGGGTGGCTAAGGCAAACATAGGTCCCTTAGAGGATGAGACCGGGAAATTAATGGTGGGAAACATGGAGATGGCAAAAATGCTGAACAAATATTTTGTTTCAGTCTTTACAGTAGAGGACACTAAGAATATCCCAACACTGGACAAACAGGGGACTCTCGGGGGGGAGGAGCTAAATACGATTAAAATCACTCAGGAGATGGTACTCAGTAAAATAATGGGACTCAAGGCGGATAAATCCCCTGGACCTGATGGCTTCCATCCTAGGGTCTTGAGGGAAGTGGCAGTAGGGATTGTGGATGCTTTGGTGATAGTTTTCCAAAATTCCCTGGACTCAGGAGAGGTCCCGGCAGATTGGAAAACTGCTAATGTAACACCGTTATTTAAAAAGGGTAGTAGGCAGAAGGCTGGAAATTATAGGCCAGTTAGCTTAACATCTGTGGTGGGTAAAATTTTGGAGTCTATTATTAAGGAGACAGTAACGGAACATTTAGATAAGCATAATTTAATAGGACAAAGTCAGCATGGCTTCATGAAGGGGAAGTCATGTCTGACAAATTTGCTTGAGTTCTTCGAGGATATAACGTATAGGGTGGATAAAGGGGAACCAGTGGACGTAGTGTATTTAGACTTCCAGAAGGCATTCGACAAGGTGCCACATAAAAGATTATTACTTAAGATAAAAAATCACGGGATTGGGGGTAATATTCTGGCATGGGTGGAGGATTGGTTATCAAACAGGAAGCAGAGAGTTGGGATAAATGGTTCATTTTCGGACTGGCAACCAGTAACCAGTGGTGTTCCACAGGGGTCGGTGCTGGGTCCCCAACTCTTTACAATCTATATTAACGATTTGGAGGAGGGGACCGAGTGCAACATATCAAAATTTGCAGATGATACAAAGATGGGAGGGAAAGTAGAGAGTGAGGAGGACATAAAAAACCTGCAAGGGGATATAGACAGGCTGGGTGAGTGGGCGGAGATTTGGCAGATGCAATATAATATTGGAAAATGTGAGGTTATGCACTTTGGCAGGAAAAATCAGAGAGCAAGTTATTTTCTTAATGGCGAGAGACTGGAAAGTACTGCAGTACAAAGGGATCTGGGGGTCCTAGTGCAAGAAAATCAAAAAGTTGGTATGCAGGTGCAGCAGGTGATCAAGAAAGCCAACGGAATGTTGGCTTTTATTGCTAGAGGGATAGAATATAAAAACAAGGAGGTATTGCTGCAGTTATATAAGGTATTGGTGAGACCGCACCTGGAATACTGCATACAGTTTTGGTCTCCATACTTAAGAAAAGACATACTTGCTCTCGAGGCAGTACAAAGAAGGTTCACTCGGTTAATCCCGGGGATGAGGGGGCGGACATATGAGGAGAGGTTGAGTAGATTGGGACTCTACTCATTGGAGTTCAGAAGAATGAGAGGCGATCTTATTGAAACATATAAGATTGTGAAGGGTCTTGATCGGGTGGATGCAGTAAGGATGTTCCCAAAGATGGGTGAAACTAGAACTAGGGGGCATAATCTTAGAATAAGGGGCTGCTCTTTCAAAACTGAGATGAGGAGAAACTTCTTCACTCAGAGGGTGGTAGGTCTGTGGAATATGCTGCCCCAGGAAGCTGTGGAAGCTACATCATTAGATAAATTTAAAACAGAAATAGACAGTTTCCTAGAAGTAAAGGGAATTAGGGGTTATGGGGAGCGGGCAGGAAATTGGACATGAAGCTGAGTTCGGATCGGTCAATGCCCTGTGGGTGGCGGAGAGGGCCCAGGGGCTATGTGGCCGGGTCCTGCTCCGACTTCTTGTGTTCTTTAGATTTGTGGTTGGGATCAGATCAGCCATGATCTTATTGAATGGCGGAGCAGGCTCGAGGGGCCGATTGGCCTACTCCTGCTCCAATTTCTTATGTTCTTATGTTCTTATGTTCTTATGATATGGGCCAAAGGCAGGTATATGGAGTTAGATCACAGATCAGCCATGATCTTATCAAATGGCGGAGCGGGCACGAGGGGCTGAATGGCCTACTCCTGTTCCTATATTCCTATTTCTTTTTATATTTCTTGATGATTTAATTTTGTCGTTTCTCGTGCTTTCCGAATTGTTTTTTTGACTTCTTTCCTAACCCTTTCTCGTGCTTTTTGCTGTGATACTGGGATTTTATTACTGCTATTTCGGGGGCATCAGGTTCTGCCATTCTGTCCATTTTCTTTTTGGCAATCGTTAAGTCGGTGTCCCCGAGGCAGTTCAATACAATGGTCTTCCCAATTAACAGGGAGGTCCCAGAAACTGCCTGGAACCTTTTCCTCAAACCCAGGGAACCCCGCTGCCACAAGGTTAGGAACAAAGGAACAGGAGTCGGCCATTCAGCCCCTCGTGCCTGCTCCGCCATTTGATAAGATCATGGCTGATCTGTGATCTGACTCCATATACCTGCCTTTGGCCCATATCCCTTAATACCTTTGGTTGCCAAAAAGCTGTCTACCTCAGATTTAAATTTAGCATTTTGCTTTTGGTGATTAACAGCAACTTTAGAATTTGTTATTTCCAGTTGACGAAAGCTGTACAGTGAAGCATGAAGGGAACACTGTGCAAAAGCCGCGTTCATTTCCGCACTTAACCACTGCTTTGTATTGCCTGCAATTCATTAACCGCAGCCTCCGGGAAAGGCAGAAAATAAATGAATCGGATCTAAAGTTCAGCGAGTTCCAGCACGTCAAACCCAAGTGCGAGTACCCATCTCTCTGCCGTTCGTCAGATGGCATCAGGATGTTTATTAAGGCTGTGGCTCAGTTGCAGCAATTCTTAACTCTGAGTCAGAAGGTTATGGGTTCGATTCCCACTCCAGAGACTTGAGCACGTAATCCAGGGCTGACACTCCCAGTGCCAGTACTGAGGGAACGCTGCGCTGTCGGAGGTGTTGTCTTTCGTATGAGATGTTAAACCGAGGCCTTGTCTGCCCTCTCAGGTGGACGTAAAAGGTCACATCGCACCATCCAAAGTAGAGCAGGGAAGATTCCCCCCTAGTATCCTGGCCAATATTTATCCCATAACCATCACCTAAAAAAAAAAAATCACATTTTCTGGACATTATCTCTTGTGGGACCTTGCCAGTGAACATAAGAAATAGGAGCAGGAGTAGGCCAGTCGGCCCCTCGAGCCTGCTCCGCCATTTAATAAGATCATGGCTGATCTGATCCTAACCTCAAATCTAAATTCATGTCCAATTTCCTGCCCGCTCCCCGTAACCCCTAATTCCCTTTACTTCGAGGAAACTGTCTATTTCTGTTTTAAATTTATTTCATGATGTAGCTTCCTGGGGCAGCAAATTCCACAGACCGACTACCCTCTGAGTGAAGAAGTTTCTCCTCATCTCAGTTTTGAAAGAGCAGCCCCTTATTCTAAGATTATGCCCCCTAGTTCTTGTTTCACCCATCCTTGGGAACATCCTTACCGCATCCACCCGATCAAGCCCCTTCACAATCTTATATGTTTCAATAAGATCGCCTCTCATTCTTCTGAACTCCAATGAGTAGAGTCCCAATCTACTCAACCTCTCCTCATATGTCCACCCCCATATATATATCAGCGCTCCTCATATGTCAGTGCACAAATTGGTTACCACAGTTCCTACATTACAACAGCGACTACCCTATAAAAGTACTTCATTGGTTGTGAAGTGTTTTGGGATATCCTGAAGTCGTGAAAGGTGCTATAGAAATGCAGGTTGGTTCTTTTTATTTTTTTGACCTTGCCTTCAATGCTTCCCACTCCAAATCCTTCCAGTCTCCAGCTCAATGCCCCCAAAACCTATCCCATCTTCTGGGCAGTGCCCCACTCCCTCCCATCTGGGATGGGTACCCTGGTTCCTTCCTAGCTCCAGCCGGGCATCCAACTCCCTCCTGCCTCCTGGTTCCTGCTCCACATCCCATTCCTTCCCTGGATCCTGCTCCACATCCATCTCTGCTCCCTTGGCCAAGTGTTCTGAGGTGTGTTTCTACAGGAAAAAAAGAAAGACTCGCATTTCGATTGCACCTTTCGTGACCTCAGGACGTCCCAAAGAGCTTTACAGCCATTGAAGGACCCTTTGAAGTGTGGTCACTGTTGTGATGTAGGAAACGTGGCAGCCAATTTGCGCACAGCAAGATCCCACAAACAGCAATGAGATAATGATCTGTTTTTAGTGGTGGTGGCTGAGGAATGAATGTTGGCCCCAGGACAATAAAGGATGCTTTACAGATGACACAGGTAATTGGCAAAAGAACCACAGGTGACATGAGGATAAAAATTTTTACGCAGCGAGTTGTGATGATCTGGAACGCGCTGCCTGAAAGGGCGGTGGAAACAGATTCAATAATAACTTTCAAAAGGGAATTGGATAAATACTTGAAGGGACAATATTTACAGGGCTGTGGGGAAAGAGCAAGGGAGTGGGACTAATTGGATAGCTCTTTCAAAGAGCTAGCACAGGCACGATGGACTGAATGGCCTCCTCCAGTGCTGCACCTACTATAATACACTCCCAGGTGTCTCTGTCCTTGCACCCCCTTTAAAATTGTACCATTTAGTTTATATTGCCTCTCTTCATTCTTCCCACCAAAATGAATCACTTCACACTTCTCTGCGCTAAATTTCATCGGCCAAGTGTCTGCCCATTCCACTATGTCCTCCTGAAGTCTGTTACTACCCTTCTCATTGTTTACTACATTTCCAAGTTTCATGTCATCTGCAAACTTTGAATTTATACCCATGCCCAGATCATTAATATATATCAGAAAGCACAGTGGTCCTAATACTGACCCCTGGTGAACACCACTGTAAACTTCTCTCCAGTCTGAAAAACAACCGTTCACCACTACTCTCTGCTTTCTGCCCCTTAGCCAATTTTGTATCCACGCTGCCACTGTCCCTTTAATCCCACGGGCTTTAATTTTGCAAACAAGTCTATTATGTGGCACTTTATCAAATGCCTTTTGAAAGTCCATATACATAACATCAACCGCACTACCCTCATCAACCCTCTCCGTTACTTCATCAAAGAACTCAATCAATCTCGTCAAACACTATTTTTCTTTTACAAATCCGTGCTGGCTTTCATTTATTAATCCATAATTTTCCAAGTGCCAATTAATTGGACCCAGATCATTGTCTCTAAAAGTTTCCCCACCACTGACGTTAGGCCGACTGGCCTGTAATTGCTGGGTTTGTCCCTCTCCCCTTTTTTGAACAGGGTTGTAACATTTGCAATCCTCCAGTCCTCTGAAACCATCCCCATGTCTAAGGAGGATTGCAAGATTGTGGCCAGAGCCTCCGCAATTTCCACCCTTACTTCCCTCAGCAATCGAGGATGCATCCCATCCGGACCGAGTGACTTTTCGACTTTGAGCGCTGCCAACCTTTTAAGTACCTCCTCTTTATTTTTATCCTCTCCAATTTCTCTGCGACCTCCTCCTTTACTGTGACATTGGATGAGCACTTTGCATCTTTACTGGAGACAGATGCAAAGCACTCATTCAGTACCTCAGCCTTCACAAAATCGCTTTCTTGGTCCCTGATCAGCCCCACCCTTCCTCTGAATACCCTCATCTGTCAATCAGCAGGCAATGCTTCAATGTTGAAACCCATTTGCTTCCCAAACTCTCCCTCGTCACCAAAGACAACCCTCTCATTTTGATTTAAAACCTGACCTATTTCGATGCCTTATCACCTCTTGCCAAAAAAAAATCTAGAGGTAGCTCTGTTGTTTTTGCAATTAAGTCTGATCACCAGTCTGGTTCATAACAACTCCCTCTCTGTTGACAGCCTGAGAGAGAGATGGAGAGAAGGTGATTCTTAGTTTGTTGAGGACTAGTGTAAATCGAGGCTGTGTTAAGTGTTGGAGCAGGGATTTGGTTGAAAGTGGGAGTAGAAGAAGGGAACGAGTCCCAGTCCCTGGCGCTGTGTCAGTTTTCTCTGCCTCATAGCCCTGGAATTTGGGATTCGCTGGGAATTCCGCTTCCGTCCACAGCTTCTGAGCTGAAGGTGTGTGTGTGCACACAGACACCAGTCTCCAAACCTTTCACCGATCCCGAATTCGACCACCACCGACATGGCGAGTTCTCCCCAGAAATCCCCATCCACTCCCAAATCGCCCGTCCCAAAGTCTCCCTCTTCCAGGAAAGAGGATTCCTTCCTGGGCAAACTCGGAGGAACTTTAGCCAGAAGGAAAAAAGCCAAAGAAGGTAAGTTTTTTTTAAAAATTTCTTAAACGAGAACGAAAGACGTTGCAAGTTTTTTTTAACATTGAAAAGTTTTGCAAAGTTCGAAAAAGTTTTGCAAAGTTCGAAAAAGTTTTGCAAAGTTCAACTCACAAAAGTGTCTAACTTTGTGTCTGGGGTTAAGTTTATGAAAGAGTTTCGAGAGGGTGCAATGTGTAGTTTTAATCTCTTGCAAGTACTTTTTTAGTGTTTTTTTTAAAACAATAAAGTCCAGTTTTTGTTTTGTGGGGTTGAGAGTTAAGTTCTAGCAGGGTGTAGCCAGGCGTCTTATAGAATCTTTTCCGGTTCATCGTCATTCGGTCGGTGGTTAAAGTTCTCCTGCTGTTAAATTCGAAAGCTTTTTTCTTTTTTTTTTGCATATTCGCAACTGCGAGTTGGTTGCACTGGAACTGATCAAAAAAAATCAGGCGGGGTGATAATTTCTGTGTGGTTAAATTCATCTCTCGGTTGAATAGGGGCAGGTAAGCAGGAAGTAAACAAGCAAGCAGCAGATTGACTATCTGGGAGGGGAAAGAACTTGCATTCCATTGATTTAAAGGCACAGTGAATGACTAAGCGTGGAGTTATTGTGTTCAAAAAAAAATTGGGGCATTTAAAACCCTGGATTGGTTCCAGGGAACATAGGAAGAGGAGAAGGTGCCACATAAAAGATTATTGCTCAAGATAAAGAATCACTGGATTGGGGGTAATATTCTGGCATGGGTGGAGGATTGGTTATCGAACAGGAAAGCAGAGAGTTGGGACAAATGGTTCATTCTCGGACTGGCAACCAGTGGTGTTCCGCAGGGGTCGGTGCTGGGTCCCCAACTCTTTACAATCTACATTAACGATTTGGAGGAGGGGACCCAGTGTAACATATCAAAGTTTGCAGATGATGCAAAGATGGGAGGGAAAGTAGAGAGTGAGGAGGACATAAAAAACCTACAAGGGGATATAGACAGGCTGGGTGAGTGGGCGGAGATTTGGCAGATGCAATACAATATTGGAAAATGTGAGGTTATGCACTTTGGCAGGAAAAATCAGAGAGCAAGTTGTTATCTTAATGGCGAGAAATTGGAAAGTACTGCAGTACAAAGGGATCTGGGGGTCCCAGTGCAAGAAAATCAAAAAGTTAGTATGCAGGTGCAGCAGGTGATCAAGAAGGCCAACGGAATGTTGGCTTTTATTGCTAGGGGGATAGAATATAAAAACAGGGAGGTATTGCTGCAGTTATATAAGGTATTGGTGAGACCGCACCTGGAATACTGCATACAGTTTTGGTCTCCATACTTAAGAAAAGACATACTTGCTCTCGAGGCAGTACAAAGAAGGTTCACTCGGTTAATCCCGGGGATGAGGGGGTGGACATATGAGGAGAGGTTGAGTGGATTGGGACTCTACTCATTGGAGTTCAGAAGAATGAGAGGCGATCTTATTGAAACATATAAGATTGTGAAGGGGCTTGATCGGGTGGATGCGGTAAGGATGTTCCCAAGGATGGGTGAAACTAGAACTAGGGGGCATAATCTTAGAATAAGAGGCTGCTCTTTCAAAACTGAGATGAGGAGAAACTTCTTCACTCAGAGGGTAGTAGGTCTGTGGAATTTGCTGCCCCAGGAAGCTGTGGAAGCTACATCATTAAATAAATTTAAAACAGAAATGGACAGTTTCCTAGAAGTAAAGGGAATTAGGGGTTACGGGGAGCGGGCAGGAAATTGGACATGAATTTAGATTTGAGGTTAGGATCAGATCAGCCATGATCTTATTGAATGGCGGAGCAGGCTTGAGGGGCCGAGTGGCCGACTCCTGCTCCTATTTCTTATGTTCTTGTGTTCTTAGATGACCAAACACTTGGTCAAAGAGGTAGGTTTTAAGGAGTGACTTAAAGGAGAGAGAGAGAGGTGGAGAGGTTTAGGGAGGGAATTCCAGAGCTTAGGGCCTGGGCAGCTGAAGGCACGGCCGCCAATGGTGGAGCGATGGAAATCGGAGGATGCGCAAGAGGCCGGAATTGGAGGAGCGCAGAGATCTCAGAGGGTTGTAGGGCTGAGGTAGGGAGGGGGGGCGAGGCCATGGAGGGGATTTGAACACAAGGATGAGAATTTTAAAATCGAGGCGTTCCCGGACCGGGAGCCAATGTAGGTCAGCGAGCACAGGGGGGGTGATGGGAGAACGGGACTTGGTGTGAGTTAGGGTACGGGGGCAGCAGAGTTTTGGATGACCTTAAGTTTACGGAGGAACCCCGTCATTTCTATGAATTCAGTAACATTTGGCCCATTGTGTCAGTGATAGGTCATGCTATCGACCAGAGCTGTCTTGCTGTTTTGCCTTGATGGGCACTCAAAGCCACTTTGCATTGGCCCAAAACAGCGGCGATTATAAATGCAGTCTTAAGGCTTCGTTGAGAGTTTGCCTCTCAGCGATGCTGTAGTTGTCTTGTAACTGCAGCTCAAAATATCAATTGCTGTTGCTTTTGGGGGAGCTGTCCTGGTTACAGATTTAAATCATTCTCACCCTTGTGTCCAAATCCCTCCACTGCCTTGTCCCTCCCTATCTCTGTAATCTCCTCTAGCCCCATAACCTTCCGAGACCTCTGAGTTTCTCCAACTCTGGCCTCTTGTGCATTCCCTCACTCCCTTCGCTCCACCATTGGCGGCCATGCCTTCAGCTGCCTGGGCCCTAAGCTCTGGAATTCCCTCCCTAAACCTCTCCGCCTTTTCAGGATGCTCCTTAAAACCTACCTCTTTGACCAAGATTTTGGTCACCTGTCCTAATATCTCCTTACGTGGCTCAGTGTTAAATTTTGTCTGACTACACTCCTGTGAAGAGCCTTGGGACGTTTTACTACGTTAAAGGCGCTATATAAATGCAAGTTGTTGTCTTCATGTTCATTCATGTTTGAACTTAATTTAAAGGCTGAGTTTTGCCGATGCGATGAGGGGAAAGGATGAAATAATTCCAGCCTGGGGACGGTTTATCGCTGCTGTGTGCAGTGTTTGGGACCTGCCAATGGCCTGTCTGGGAAGCTAGTAGCATGTGGACCAAACACTGAAAGTCTGCTTCGTAAAATAGATGTAGATATTGCTTCTTTGTCTTCTTTGGGTGTCAGCGTCTCAGTGGGTAGAACTCTCGCCTCTGAGTTAGAAGGTCATTGGGTTCAAGCCTCACTCCAGAGACTTGAGCACATAATCCAGACCGACACTCCCAGTGTCAGCACTGAGGGAGTGCTGCACTGTCGGAGGTGCCGTCTTTCGGATGAGACGTTAAACCGAGGCCCTCTTGGGTGGATATAAAAGATCCCACGGCCACTATTTCGAAGAAGAGCAGGGGGAGTTCTCCCCGGTGTCCTGGGTCAATATTTAATCCCGCAACCAACATCTCTAAAAACAGATTATCTGGTCATTATCACATTGCTGTTTGTGGGATCTTGCTGTGCGCAAATTGGCAGCCACGTTAATCGGTTGTAAAGGGCTTTGGGACCTCCTGAGATCATGAAAGACGCTAAACAAATGCAAGTCTTTTTCTCTCTTCCTTTCTTCCTTCCTTTCTTTTTTATTCTCTTTCTTTTCTTCCCTCCTTTTCTTTCAATCCTACTGTGTGTGATAAAGACAGGCCAGCAAAGTTTTTTTTTGTGCTAATTTTCTGCCTCCATCTCTCATGAAGGCACTGAAATAGGTCCAAGATTAAATGGAAGAGATTTACGAACATACGAATTAAGAGCAGGAGAAGGCCATTCGGCCCCTCGAGCCTGCCCTGCCATTCGATAAGATCATGGCTGATCTGATTGTGACCTCAACCCTACTTTCCTGTCTACCTACTGTAACCTTTGACTCCCTTGTTAATCAGGAATCTACCTCACTCCGCCTTAAAAATATTCACTGACCCTGCCTCCACCGCTCTCTGGGGAAGGGAGTTCCACAGACTCACCACCCTCTGAGAGAAAAAATTTCTCCTCATCTCCGTCTTAAATGGGAGCCCCCTTATTTTTAAACTCTGGCCCCCAGTTCTAGTCTCTCCCACAAGGGGAAACATCCTCTCAGCATCTACCCCTTCTAGTCCCCTCTGGATCTTATATGTTTCAATAAGATCACCTCTCATTCCTCTAAACTCCAGTGTATACAGGCCCAACTTGTCCAACCTTTCCTCATAAGATAACCCCCCTCATCCCAGGAATCAGTCGAGTGAACCTTCTCTGAACCGCCTCCAAAGCAATTATGTCCTTTCTTAAATAAGGAGATCAAAACTGCACACAGTATTCTAGATGTGGTCTCACCAATGCCCTGTACAACTGTGGCAAAACATCTCTACTTTTATATTCCATTCCCCTTGTAATAAATGACAACACTCCATTTGCCTTCCCAATCACTTGCTGCACCTGCGTACTAAATAACTTTTTGTGATTCATGTACTAGGACACCCAGATCCCTCTGTACCTCAGAGTTCTGCAATCTCTCTCCATTTAAATAATATACTGCTTTTCTATTCCTCCTGCCAAAGTGGACAAGTTCACATTTTCCCACATTATACTCCATCTGCCAAATTTTTGACCACTTACTTAACCTATCTATATCTCTTTGCAGACTCCTTGTGTCCTCTTCACAACTTACTTTCCCACCTACCTTTGTGTCATCAGCAAATTTAGCAACCGTACATTCGGTCCCTTCATCCAAGTCATTGATATAGATTGTAAATAGTTGAGGCCCAAGCACTGATCCCTGTGGCACTCCACCCGTTACATCTTGCCAACCTGAAAATGACCCATTTATGCCTACTCTCTGTTTCCTGTTAGCTAACCAATCCTTTATCCATGCTGATATGTTACCCCCGACACCATGAGCTCTTATTTTGTGTGGTAGCCTTTCATGTGGCACCTTGTCAAAAGCCTTCTGGAAATCCAAGTACACCACATCCACAGGATCCCCTTTATCCACGTTGCTTGTTACTTCCTCAAAGGACTCTAATAAATTAGTCAAACACGATTTCCCTTTCACAAAGCCGTGTTGACTCTGCCTGATTGCATTGAGATTTTCTAAGTGCCCTGCTATAACCTCCTTAATAATAGATTCTGGTATTTTCCCTATGACAGATGTTAAGCTAACTGGCCTGTCGTTTCCTGCTTTCTGTCTCCCTCCTTTCTTGAATAGAGGAGTTACATTCGCTATTTGCCAATCTGATGGGACCCTTCCAGAATCTAGGGAATTTTGGTTCGATTAGTACCAATGCATCTACTATCTCTGCAGCCACTCCTTTTAAGACCCTAGAATGAAGTCCGTCAGGACCTGGGGACTTGTCAGCTTTTAGTTCTGAAATTTTTTTCAAAACCCTTTCCCTGGTGATTGTAAATGTTTTAAGTTCCTCCCTCCCTTTCACCTCTTGATTCACAATTATTATTTGTATCCTCTACAGTGAAGACGGACGCAAAATATCTCTTCAATTCATCCGTCATTTCTTTATTCTCCATTATTAATTCCCCAGACTCACTCTCTAGATGACCAACGCTCACTTTACTTACTCTTTTCCTTTTTAAATATCTGTGGAAACTCTTACAATCTGTTTATATATTTCTAGCTAGCTTTCTCTCGTACTCTAATTTCTCCCTCTTTATTATTCTTTTAGTCATTCTTTGCTGTTTTTATAATCTGTCCAATCTTCACGGAATTGAATGCTTTTTCTTTCAATTTGATACTATCTTTAACTTCCTTCGTTAGCCACGGATGGTACGTCCTTCCCCTCGAGTCTTTCTTTCTCACTGGAATGTACCTTTGCTGAGTGTTATGAAATATCTCATTAAATGCCTGCCACTCCATCTCTACTGACCTATCCCATAATCTAATTTCCCAGTTCACTTTAGCCAGCTCTGTCTTCATGTGCTCATAATTGCCTTTATTTAAGTTTAAAACACACTAGTCTTAGACTTACTCTTCTCTCCCTCAAACTGAATGCGAAATTCAATCATATTATGATCACTGCTACCTAGAGGCTCCTTTACAATGAGGTCATTAATTAATCCTGTCTCATTACACATTACTAGATCTAGAATAGCCTGCTCTCTGGTTGGCTCCAGAACATGCTGCTCGAAGAAACTGTCCCGAAAGCACTCGATGAACTCATCTTCCAGGCTACCTTTGCCAATCAGATTCTTCCAATCCATACGTAGATTAAAATCACCCATGATTATCGCTGTTCCTTTCTCACAAGCCCCCATTATTTCTTCCTGTATACCCTGTCCAATGTGGTTACTGTTAGGGGGCCTATAAACTACTCCCAATATGTGACTTCATGCCTTTACTATTTCTCATCTCTACCCAAACTGATTCGACATCTTGGTCTTGAGAACTAAGGTCATTTATCTCTCTCTTTTTCTCGTGTCATCCGTGATTAACAGAGCTGCCCCTCCACCTTCTCCTAGCTTCCTGTCCTTCCGAAATGTCAAGTACCCTTGAATATTCAGGTTCTAGCCTTTGTCACCTTGCAGCCATGTCTCTGTAATGGCGATCAGATCGTACACGTTTATTTCTATTTAAGCTGTCGATTCATCCATCTTGTTACGAATGCTAAGCAAATTCAGATACGAAGCCTTTTAGGACAGAGCAGGAGAAATTTTTTTTCACAAAGGGTTGCAAGGCAGTGAGAAGCACTACTGGGGTTAGTGATTTAAGCAGAGACCCATGTCAGTATTTAATAATAGGAATGTAAGGAATCTTACAACACCAGGTTATAGTCCAACAGTTTTATTTGAAAACCACAAGCTTTCGGAGATTATCTCCTTCGTCAGGTGAGTGAGTGAATGAGAGGTTCTCAAATCGCATATCTTATATTAGGCTGGGACACCATCACACCAATCAAAGGTGTCGTTGGTGTTCAGACAGGTTAGCCACGGGAAACAGTAGGTCCCAGTATACTGAATACACAATGGGTCAAATTACACAGACAAAGAGAGAAAGAGACCCGAAAGGCAGAGAGAGAGAGAGAGAGAGAGAGAGAATGTCCAGTTGTATTAAAAACAGATAACTTTTTTCCCTGCTGGTGGGGTTACGTGTAGCGTGACATGAACCCAAGATCCCGGTTGAGGCCGTCCTCATGGGTGCGGAACTTGGCTATCAATTTCTGCTCGACGATTTTGCGTTGTCGTGTGTCTCGAAGGCTGCCTTGGAGAATGCTTACCCGAAGATCGGTGGCTGAATGTCCTTGCCTGCTGAAGTGTTCCCCGATTGGGAGGGAACACTCCTGTCTGGCGATTGTTGCGCGGTGTCCGTTCATCCGTTGTCGCAGCGTCTGCATGGTCTCGCCAATGTACCATGCTCCGGGGCATCCTTTCCTGCAACGTATGAGGTAGACAACATTGGCCGAGTCACAGGAGTATGAACCATGCACCTGGTGGGTGGTGTCCTCTCGTGTGATGGTGGTATCTGTGTCGATGATCTGGCATGTCTTGCAGAGGTTGCCGTGGCAGGGTTGTGTGGTGTCGTGGACACTGTTCTCCTGAAAGCTGGGTAATTTGCTGCGAACGATGGTCTGTTTGAGGTTGGGTGGCTGTTTGAAGGCGAGTAGTGGAGGCGTGGGGATGGCCTTAGCGAGGTGTTCATCGTCATCGATGACATGTTGAAGGCTGCGGAGAACATGGCGTAGTTTCTCCGCTCCGGGGAAGTACTGGACGACGAAGGGTACTCTGTTGGTTGCGTCCCGTGTAGCTGGTTGAAGGAAAGGGGGAATTAAAGGAGATGTGAACAGAGCGCACATGGATTAGGATATTGCTCAAGTGGCCGATAAACACCAACACGGACTGGTTGGGCCGAACGGCCTGTTTCCCTGTTGTAATATCTCTGTAATTCTTTCTGGGATATATTATCGTTACCCTCTGAAGTGGCCATCGTTCCTGGGTTTGGGAATGAACATTGGCAGGTTATTCCGTAGAACCAAGTTTGAGCCTTTCCTTACCTGACATCAACACAGGCTGCACTGCAGGATCGGGACACCCTGGCTGGCTGATTTTTTTTCCCTCTCCTTAAGGATGTCAAGGCCTTAGAGAGGGTACGGAAGAGATTTACTAGAATGGTTCCAGGGATGAGGGACTTCAGTTATGTGGAGAGACTGGAGAAGCTGGGATTGTTCTCCTTAGAGCACAGACTGTAAGGAAGATTGTAAGAGCTTCTACAAGTATGTAAAAAGGAAGAGATTAGCGAAAGTAAACATTGGTCCCTTAGAGGCTGAGACAGGAGAAATTATAATGGGGAATCAGGAAATGGCAGATGCGTTAAACAAATATTTTGTATCTGTCTTCACAGTAGAAGACACAAAAAGCATAACAAAAGTAGTGGGGAACCAAAGGGGTAAATGAGAGTGAGGAACTTAAAACAATTAATATCACTAGAGGAAAAAGTACCGGACAAATTAATGGGACTAAAAGCCGACAAATCCCCTGGACCTGATGGCCTACATCCGAGGGTTCTAAAAGAGGTGGCTGCAGAGATAGTGGATGCATTGGTTGTGATCTTCCAAAATTCTCTAGATTCTGGAACGGTCCCAGTGGATTGGAAGGTAGCAAATGTTACCCCGCTATTCAAGAAAGAAGGGAGAGAGAGAAAACAGGGAACGACAGGCCAGTTAGCCTGACATCGGTCGTTGGGAAAATGCTGGAATCCATTATGAAGTGGAAACAGGGCACTTAGAAAATCATAATATGATTAGGCAGAGCCAACATGGTTTTATGAAAGGGAAATCGTGTTTGACAAAATTATTAGAGTTTTTTGAGGATGTAACTAGCAGGGTTGATAAAGGGGAACCAGTGGATGTGGTATATTTGGATTTTCAATGGCATTCGATAAGGTGCCACACAAAAGGTTGTTGCACAAGGTAAGGACTCATGGGACTGGGGGTAATATATTGGCATGGATAGAGGATTGGTTAACGGACAGAAAACAGAGAGTAGGAATGAACGGGTCATTTTCAGGTTGGCAGGCTGTAACTAGTGGGATGCTGCAAGGATCAGTGCTTGGGCCTCAGCTATTTACAATCTATATCAATAACTTAGATGAAGGGACCGAGTGTAATGTATCCAAGTTTGCAGACGATACAAAGCTAGGTGGGAAAGTAAGCCGTGAGGAGGACACAAAGAGTCTGCAAAGGGATGTAGACAGGTTAAGTGAGTGGGCAAGAAGGTGGCAGATGGAGTATAATGTGGGGAAATGTGAGGCTATTCACTTTGATAGGAAGAATAGAAAAACAGAATAGTTTTTAAATGGTGAGAAACGATTAAATGTTGGTGTTCAGAGAGACTTGGGTGTCTTTGTACAAGAAACACAGAAAGTTAGTATGCAGGGACAGCAAGTAATCAGGAAAGCAAATGGCATGTTAGCCTTTATTGCAAGGGGGTTGGAGTACAAGAGTAAGGAAGTCTTACTACAATTGTACAGGGCTTTGGTGAGATCACACCTGGAGTACTGTGTACTGTTTTGGTCTCCTTACCTAAGGAAGGATAGACTTGCCTTAGAGGCGGTGCAACAATGGTTCACTAGATTAATTCCTGGGATGAGAGGGTTTTCCTATGAAGAGAGGTTGAGTAGAATGGGCCGATACTCTCTGGAGTTTAGAAGAATGAGAGGTGATCTCATTAAAACATCTAAGATTATGAGGGGGCTTGAGAGTGTAGATGCTGAGAGATTGTTACCCCGGCTGGAGAGTCTAGAACGAGGGGGCATAATCGCAGGATACGGAGTTGGCCGTTAAACTGAGATGGGGAGGAATTTCTTCACGCAGAGGGTTGTGAATCTTTGGAATTCTCTACCCCAGAGGGCTGCGGATGCTCAGTCGTTGAGGATATTCAAGGCTGAGATCGATGGATTTTTGGACTCTGTGGGGAATCAAGGGATATGGGGATGGGGCGGGAAAGTGGACTGGAGGCTCGAGGGGCCATATGGCCTACTCCTGCTCCTGTTTCTTTTGTTGTTATGAGGCGGTTAAGGGAAGATTTGATAGAGGTGTTCAAAATCATGAGGGATTTTGATAGAGGAAATAAGGAGAAACTGTTTTAACTGGCAGGAGGGTCGGTAACCAGAGGACACAGGTTTAAGATCATTGGCAAAAGAACCGGGACGGGGGGCAATGGTGAGACTTCTTTTTACTCAGCGAGTTGTGACGATCCAGAATTCGCTGCCTGAAAGGGCGGTGGAAACAGATTCAATGGTAACTTTCAAAAGGGAATTGGATAAATACTTGAAAAGGGAAAAATTTGCAGGGCTGTGGGGGAAAGAGCAGGGGGGAGTGGATAGCTCTTTCGTAGAGCTGGCACAGCCACGATGGGCCGAATGGCCTCTTTCTGTGCTGTATGATTCTTAACACACAGGTGCCAAAGACAGTTGCAGTACCCTTTAAATAATCCCGGCCGCGATCAGCCAACTCCCCACGGAGCAGGGATCCAAAATCGAACCTGGACTCTGGATCAGCTGCTCACTGAGGTCATTGGCGAAAAGTCAATGAAACTTCAACGAATGGGCAGTGGGTACTTTAATGTCACTTTTCCAAATGCACATTGTTATGGAAGAGGTTTGTCTCTGCAGATATGAGGAAGCTGCACACTAAAAGATAAAGGGTGCACCAGGAGCTGGGCGGAGATCGTAGAGCATGAATTAGTAATCACTGGAATATGTGTGTGTTCTATTTTCTGCATTCCTGGGGAAATTACACATAAAGCTAAGGAAATGTTCATCTGTGATTGATCATTCTTTTTATCAGCCAAGGTCTTGTCAGCTCCTCCACGCTGCTTATAATATGACATCCCTGGGAATGGGCAACATTACTAACTCGTAATACAAACATGTTTTACGTGCATGCATTGAAATTGCTGGATGAGAAAAGAACGAGGTCCATCTCGATCCCCATCGACCATCCCGGTAGTCACGTGATACGATAAGAACATAAGAAATAGGAGCAGGAGTAGGCCAATCGGCCCCTCGAGCCTGCTCCGCCATTCAATAAGATCATGGCTGATCTGATCCTAACCTCAAATCTAAATTCATGTCCAATTTCCTGCCCGCTCCCCGAAACCCCTAATTCCCTTTACTTCTAGGAAACTGTCGATTTCTGTTTTGAATTTATTTAATGATGTAGCTTCCACAGCTTCCTGGGGCAGCAAATTCCACAGACCTACCACCCTCTGAGTGAAGAAGTTTCTCCTCATCTCAGTTTTGAAAGAGCAGTCCCTTATTCTAAGATTATGCCCCCTCGTTCTAGTTTCACCCATCCTTGGGAACATCCTTACCGCATCCACCCGATCAAGCCCCTTCACAATCTTATATGTTTCAATAAGATCGCCTCTCATTCTTCTGAACTCCAATGAGTCGAGTCCCAATCTACTCAACCTCTCCTCATATGTCCGCCCCCTCATCCCCGGGATTAACCGAGTGAACCTTCTTTGTACTGCCTCGAGAGCAAGTATGTCTTTTCTTAAGTATGGAGACCAAAACGGTATGCAGTATTCCAGGTGCGGTCTCACCGATACCTTTATATAACTGCAGCAATACCTCCCTGTTTTTATATTCTATCCCCCTAGCAATAAAAGCCAACATTCCGTTGGCCTTCTTGATCACCGTTGGCCTTCTTGATCACTGATAAAGGAGTTGTTGACTAATCATAGCAATCAATCTCCATCAATGAGTCTACGACAGACCCAGACGTGAGGCGAGGAAAGCCCCCAGTGGGGGAGAGCTTTGGGAACCAGAGGTCCAAAGTCACCTGTTCCTCCCGAGCATCGTTGCACTCACCGCACGTCACGTCTCAAGTTACATCTCTATCTCTCTCAATGATACATCATGCTTTGTTACAAAACGCTCTTAAAATGCTCTCTTCCTCCGAGCTGAAGCCCAAAATTGATGATAATGTGCGAAGTTCCCTCCCAAAGAGCGACAAAACTGACTGAGTCTCTGTGCCCTTTTAAAAGACCTTGGATAGGCCTCATCTAGAATTCTGCTCCCAGTTCCAATCCCCTAACGTGGCGGGAGATTCGTGGCCCTGGAAAAGGTTCAGAGGGAAGGATACTCGATTGACACGTAGTTTAAAGGCCCTTAATTATCATCGGCTTAGAGAGAGCTTGGTATTTTTAATCTAGATTTCAAGTAGATCAGATTGAGATATTTAAAATAATGAAGGGACTGGACTGTGTCCGAGTGAATGGACTATTTGAGTTGGATGGGGTGAGGGAGAACGAGGGGAGACGAGTACATTATGTCGGCACAGAACGAGGTTAGACTTCAGGAGGACGTTCTGTTCGCTCAGGGTCGTCGACCTCCGGAACAAGTTGTTGGGTTTGAGAAGCGAGTGTGGATTCACTGCAAGCGTTGAACGGGGAGTTGGGCGAGCTCCTGGCCGAGCCTGATATCGCTGCGGACAGAAGGTGGGCGGGATGTTGGCTGGTGTTCCTCACGGTCGCTGTGGGCTCCTGGAACTTGTTTCCCATCACCTTTTGGGGATTGGAGAGGAATTTCCTCAAATTCTTCTTCCTTGAATTGGCCTTGGAGGTTTTTTTTCCCCCCTGGTTGATTTTTGCCTCTCCCAGGAGATTACATGGCTGCTGATGGGTGGGAATCATTGGGTGGGTGGGTGGGTGGGGGAAGTCATGATGCTTCATTGTAAGGTGACTGTATGGGTTCAGGCTCGATGGACCAGCAGGTCTTTTCCCCTCTTGTCATTTTTGTATGTTCGGAAGTGGGAGTGGAACTTGAACCCATGACCTTGGTCACCGGTTACGGTTATTGGCTTCGTACAAAGAGGAGAAGAGTCAATTCTCTCTTAGCTCTCAATTCGCTTTATTCACGTCGTTAGATCATATACACATAGCTTATACGTCTGGTTAGATATAGACATGCAGTTTGCACCAGGTTATACAGTTTTATACCCAAACTAGGATCTAAACGCACACCCGCTAGGTTTCTCTGACACTCCCTGAGAGGTCACAGAATATAAAGGATAATACCCGAAAAGGAGAGCTGACGCTGGCCAGGCGTTCCGTTCTCTCTCTCTCTCTCTCTCTCTCTCTCGACGTCGTCTCTACATCCCTGACGTAGGTTCTTCCACTTCCGCGATGGTTGGTCTCCGGAGTCTTCGCTCTGGCTCCACGCCCCAGATCCTTCATTCTTATTCCGAATCTTATCTCTTCAAGCCGTGCTGTCTCTCTCTCTCTCCCGTTGGTTGAGGCTTGCTCGCCTGGTCCGTGTCCTCTCCTCGTTGGCTCTGTCCCAAGGACTTAGGTAGCACTACCTCATTACTCCTTTTCTAAATAAGGACTTGCGTCTTATCACATCTCCTTTTGTCTTTCACTGGACTTAGCTAATTCAAACCGGTTCCAGCCAGCTCAGGCCAGCGACTGAACTCGGGTTACTTCAGTTCAAAAGTTGCTTTTGCCTGTGTGTCAGCAGTTCGGAATAAACTCGGTGGTTCCTGCAGACCCCGGCCATCAACCTCCTGGCTCAGAAGCGAGAGTGCTCCCCACCGAACCGCGGCTGACACCTCCCACTGATGGGCAAAGAGCCTCTGCTGGGGACTGCATTTTCATCCAGCTGAGAGAATAACGTCTGCTGGTTTCAAGGGTTCTGTGTGAAAGGAGGCTGGCTTGGCTTTCGAGGGGGTGTGAGCCCCACAGCACCAGACTGGAAGGAATTGGCATCAAGTTGGTAATTTTAGCACATCTGGTGGTGGGGGGGGGGGGGGGGGAGATGCAATTGCCCTGTTGGTGCAGCAGAGGGCACTATTCTGAGGATGTGTTTGAAATATATTGATCGGGCGGGAGAGGAGCAAGAGCAGGCCATTCGGCCCCTCTGGCCCGCTCCGCCATTCGAAATGATCGTGGCTGATCGTCTAACTCAGTACCCTGTTCCCGCTTTTTCCCCATATCCCTTGATCCCTTTAGCATTAAGAAATATATCTATCTCCTTCTTGAATACATCTAATGACTTGGCCTCCACTGCCTGCTGAGGTAGAGAATTCCACAGGTTCACCACCCTCTGAGTGAAGAAATTTCTCCTCATCTCGGTTCTAAATGGCATACCCCGTATCCCGAGACTGTGACCCCTGGTTCTGGACTCCCCAGCCATCGGGAACATCCTCCCTGCATCTGGTCTGTCTAGTCCTGTTAGAGTTTTATATGTTTCGATGAGATCACCTCTCATTCTTCTAAACTCTAGTGAATACAGGCCTAGTCGACCCAATCTCTCCTCATACGTCAGTCCTGCCATCCCAGGAATCAGTCTGGTCAACCTTCATTGCACTCCCTCCATGGCAAGGACATCCTTCCTCAGATAAGGAGACCAAAACTGCACACAATACTCCAGATGTGGTCTCACCAAGGCCCTGTATAACTGTAGTAAGACATCCCTGCTCCTGTACTCAAATCCTCTTGCAATGAAGGCCAACATACCATTCGCCTTCCTAACTGCTTGCTGCACCTGAATGCTCGCTTTCAGCGACTGGTGTACAAGGACACCCAGGTCTCGTTGCACCTCCCCATTTCCCAATTTATCACCATTCAGATAATAATCTGCCTTTCTGTTTTTTGCAACCAAAGTGGATAACCTCACATTTATCCACGTTATACTGCACCTGCCATGTTCTTGCCCACTCACCCAACTTGTCTGGGAGTTTTAGGTTGCATGTCGGGGTGTAGTTGAGAGAGTTCTCCTCTGCTTTCCCGACTTGGGAGACTGCTTGATGTTGATATTGGATGATATATCCATGGAGAAAAATTCATCCCTCACGATGAGAGAAAAGCTCTCTCTCCAAACAGAAAGGGAAAAGTACCACAGGCAATACAATCCAGTCATAGAGTCATAGAGTTATACAGCACGGATAGAGGCCCTTCGGCCCATCGTGTCCGCGCCGGCCATCAAGCCCTGTCTACTCTAATCCCATATTCCAGCATTTGGTCCGTAGCCTTGTATGCTATGGCATTTCAGGTGCTCATCCAAATGCTTCTTGAATGTTGTGAGGGTTCCTGCCTCCACAACCCTTTCAGGCAGTGAGTTCCAGACTCCAACCACCCTCTGGGTGAAAAAGTTCTTTCTCAAATCCCCTCTAAACCTCCCGCCTTTTACCTTGAATCTATGCCCCCTTGTTATAGAACCCTCAACGAAGGGAAAAAGCTCCTTAGTATCCATCCTATCTGTGCCCCTCATAATTTTGTACACCTCAATCATGTCCCCCCTCAGCCTCCTCTGCTCCAAGGAAAACAAACCCAATCTTCCCAGTCTCTCTTTATAGCTGAAGCGCTCCAGCCCTGGTAACATCCTGGTGAATCTCCTCTGCACCCTCTCCAAAGCGATCACATCCTTCCTGTAGTGTGGCGACCAGAACTGCACACAGTACTCCAGCTGTGGCCTAACCAGTGTTTTATACAGCTCCATCATAACCTCCTTGCTCTTATATTCTATGCCTCGGCTAATAAAGGCAAGTATCCCATATGCCTTCTTTACCACCTTATCTACCTGTTCCGCCGCCTTCAGGGATCTGTGAACTTGCACACCAAGATCCCTCTGACCCTCTGCCTTGGTTCCTCCCATTCATCTTAAAGTAACACCAAGCAGTTATTTTCCATTAATTCTGCTCCTCAGGAATAGGAACGTAGGAATTGCTGGGTGAGAAAAGACCACGATCCATCTAGTTTGCCTTCTACCATCCCGGTAGTCACCTGATACAACGATAATGGAGTTGTTGACTAATCATGGCAATCAATCGCCAATCGATGAGTCTACGACAGACCCAGACATGAGGCGAGGAAAACCCTCAGTGGTGGAGAGCTTTGGGAACCCTCGGTCCAAAGTCACCTGTTCCTCCCGATCCTGTTGCACTCACCGCACGTCATGCCTCAAATTACTCATATACCGTCTCCCGAAATGTTATTTTCAAATACTCCCGCGTCGTAAGTACTAACTGAAGACCTGTGGCATCACTCGTCTTGAGTCGGCTAACATATTGTTTTATAAGGACAGCGGTGTTATTGATGTGATGCGCAGTGTAGTATTCTGCTGCTAAGGCGGGGCTGTGTTTAGGATGGCCTGTCCCTTTAAGGGCATGCAGTCTAATTGCTATAAATTCTGAGGTCAGTCAGAGGTCCATTGCTGTTCGCGAGGGGAGTTTGCAGGTTGGCAGGTGTTTGTAAATTTCTGGTTCCGGGTCACAAGAAACCACCATGAAACGACTGGCTTTCTTTTTTTCTCTTTATGCGTGTTCTTGACAGTGTTGCGGGTTGAAAACTTTGATGTCATGTGTCAGCTTGGCTCAGTGGGTAGCACTCTCTCACCTCTGAGTCAGAAGGCCATGGTCCCACTCCAGAGACTTGAGTACAAAATCTAGGCCAACGCTCCAGTGCAGTACTGAGGGAGTGCTGCACTGTCAGAGGTGCCGCCTTTTGGCTGGAACATCAGACCGAGGCCCCATCCGCCCTCTCCGATGGACGTGAAAGATCCCACGGCCATTATTCGAAGAAGAGCAGGGGAGTTCTCCCCCGGAGTCTTGGCCGACATTTATCACATTGCTGTTTGCGGGATCTTGCTGTGCGCAAATTGGCTGCGGCGATTCCTACATTACAACAGTGAGTACGCCTCAGAAGTACTTCATTGGCTGTAAAGCGCTTTGGGACGTCCTGAGGTCGTGAAAGGTGCTACAGAAATGCAAGTCTTTCTTTAATTGGTGTAAATCTGACCCAGTTTGGTTTTTGCAAAATCTTGATAGCGGTGATTTATTGGGTGCTGATCTCACTTCCGTATAAAACAATACGTGCAGCAGTGAGTATATCGGCGTCGAACAGCACGTGTGAGATTTCCCTGCGGTGGTGAGTCAGGTTTTGGAGTTTAAGTTGCAGTTTTTATATTCTAAATCACGAGACAAGAGACGAGATGGGAATTACAGCAGAATGTCACTCCTCGTCATGGACAAATAAAACTGGCTCCCATTTTACTCGTGGATCAAATAATTTTGAGAGTTTTTTTTGCTGGTTCAACACTAATCTGTACAAGGCGTATGATATAAGAACATAAGAAATAGGAGCAGGAGTAGGCCAATCGGCCCCTCGAGCCTGCTCCGCCATTCAATAAGATCATGGCTGATCTGATCCTAACCTCAAATCTAAATTCATGTCCAATTTCCTGCCCGCTCCCCGTAATCCCTAATTCCCTTTACTTCTAGGAAACTGTCTATTTCTGTTTTAAATTTATTTCATGATGTAGCTTCCTGGGGCAGCAAATTCCATAGACCTACCGCCCTCTGAGTGAAGAAGTTTCTCCTCATCTCAGTTTTGAAAGAGCAGCCCCTTATTCTAAGATTATGCCCCCTAGTTCTAGTTTCACCCATCCTTGGGAACATCCTTACCGCATCCACCCGATCAAGCCCCTTCACAATCTTATATGTTTCAATAAGATCGCCTCTCATTCTTCTGAACTCCAATGAGTAGAGTCCCAATCTACTCAACCTCTCCTCATATGTCCGCCCCCTCATCCCCGGGATTAGCCGAGTGAACCTTCTTTGTACTGCCTCGAGAGCAAGTATGTCTTTTCTTAAGAATGGACACCAAAACTGTATGCAGTATTCCAGGTGCGGTCTCACCAATACCTTAAAAATATATATGTATCACTATCAGGGTGTGGGGAAACTCTCGATAACTTCAATCTAACATCCCTCTGGATAAGAAATCTTTCTTTTGGATCTTGAAGTGCTTTTTTAAAAAAAAACGCAATGATTTTTTTAAATCAGCTGTTCAAATGTCCTGCATCAAAACCGATAATCTAGGCCAGAATGGTCCAATAGGGATCTGCGACCGAGCCAGAGTGGTCCAATAGGGATGTGTGACCGGACCAGAGTGGTCCAATGGGAATCTGCGACCGGGCCAGAATGGTCCAATGGGAATCTGCGACCGGGCCAGAATGGTCCAATAGGGATCTGCGACCGGGCCAGAGTGGTCCAATGGGAATCTGCGACCGGGCCAGAGTGGTCCAATGGGAATCTGCGACCGGGCCAGAGTGGTCCAATAGGGATCTGTGACCGGGCCAGAATGGTCCAATAGGGATCTGTGACCGGGCCAGAATGGTCCAATAGGGATCTGTGACCGGGCCAGAGTGGTCCAATAGGGATCTGTGACCGGGCCAGAGTGGTCCAATGGGAATCTGCGACCGGGCCAGAATGGTCCAATGGGAATCTGCGACCGGGCCAGAGTGGTCCAATAGGGATCTGCGACCGGGCCAGAGTGGTCCAATGGGGATCTGCGACCGGGCCAGAGTGGTCCAATGGGGATCTGCGACCGGGCCAGAGTGGTCCAATGGGAATCTGCGACCGGGCCAGAGCGGTCCAATAGGGATCTGCGACCGGGCCAGAGCGGTCCAATAGGAATCTGCGACCGGGCCAGAGCGGTCCAATAGGGATCTGCGACCGGGCCAGAGCGGTCCAATGGGAATCTGCGACCGGGCCAGAGTGGTCCAATAGGGATCTGCGACCGGGCCAGAGCGGTCCAATGGGAATCTGCGACCGGGCCAGAGCGGTCCAATGGGAATCTGCGACCGGGCCAGAGCGGTCCAATGGGAATCTGCAACCGGGCCAGAGCGGTCCAATGGGAATCTGCGACCGGGCCAGAGCGGTCCAATGGGAATCTGCGACCGGGCCAGAGCGGTCCAATGGGAATCTGCGACCGGGCCAGAGCGGTCCAATGGGAATCTGCGACCGGGCCAGAGCGGTCCAATGGGAATCTGCGACTAGTCACAGGGTGTTGCTATGGCAACACCGTTCTAACCACATGCACTAATTAAATGGAGTAAGTCCATTTTACCCGCCTTTGCTCCGTATCCCTGGATACCCTTACCCAACAAAAACCGAATTGACTGGAGTGTCAGCCTAGATTATGTGTTAAAGTCTCTGGAGTGGGACTTGAGCCCACTTAGGAAAGGAATAGGAGGAGATGCTGATAGGGTGAGATGAAGCAGGGAGGGAGGCTCGTGTGGAGCATAAACACCAGCATGGACCTTTTTGGGCCGAATGGCCTGTTTCTGTGCTGTAAATTCTACGTAGTAGAAAACGCCAGTGCAGGTAAATATACTTCACGTGTGTGTATATTTGCTGAAACAAACATCTCCCGCCATTCAGCGTGAAACTGAGCAGTCGTTCTCTTTCGCCAAAAGTTTAGCGTCCCTCCATGGCCTCGCTCCCCGCCCCCCCCCCCCCGATCTCTGTAACCTCGGCCACTCGTAGGCTGGCAGTTCTGGCCCGTTCCGTTATCGTGTCCTGACTGGTTGCCTGCTCCTGGCACTCTTCTCCAGCTCCAAAACCCTCCGAGATCTCTGCGCTCCTCCAATTCTGGCCTCTTGCCCATCCCCCCCACTCCCTTCGCTCCACCATTGGCGGCCGTGCCTTCAGCTGCCTGGGCCCAAAGCTCTGGAACTCCCTCTCCAAAACCTCTCTCTCTCTCTCCTCCTTTAAGACGCTCCTTAAAACCTACCTCTATTGACCAAGCTTTTGGTCACCTGTCCTAATATCTCATTATCCGGCTCGGTGTCAAATTTTTGTCTGACGACACTCCTGTGAAGTGGCTTCGGACGTTTTCATGACGGCAAAGATGCTGTATCGATGTATTTTCTCTCACTTCACGATCGTAGGCAAGTTAGAGCAGGTATGAAGTGTTTCCTACTTTGCTCAACACTAAACTTGTCAAAGAAAGAACTTGCATTTATATAGTGCCTTTCACGAACTGGTGGAGTCCCAAAGCGCTTTACAGCCGAGGAAGTTCTTTTGAAGTGCAGTCACTGTCGTAATGTGGGAAAAGCGGCAGCCAATCTGCGCACAGCAAGATCCCACAAACAGCCATGTGATGAATGACCAGATCATCTGTTTTAGGTGTCGGTTGACGGATAAACATTAGCCCAGGACACCGGGGAGAACTCTCCCCTGCTCTTCTTCAAATAGTCATAGAGTCATAGAGTTATACAGCACGGATAGAGGCCCTTCGGCCCATCGTGTCCGCGCCGGCCATCAAGCCCTGTCTACTCTAATCCCATATTCCAGCATTTGGTCCGTAGCCTTGTATGCTATGGCATTTCAAGTGCTCATCCAAATGCTTCTTGAATGTTGTGAGGGTTCCTGCCTCCACAACCCTTTCAGGCAGTGAGTTCCAGACTCCAACCACCCTCTGGGTGAAAAAGTTCTTTCTCAAATCCCCTCTAAACCTCCCGCCTTTTACCTTGAATCTATGTCCCCTTGTTATAGAACCCTCAACGAAGGGGAAAAGCTCCTTAGTATCCATCCTATCTGTGCCCCTCATAATTTTGTACACCTCAATCATGTCCCCCCTCAGCCTCCTCTGCTCCAAGGAAAACAAACCCAATCTTCCCAGTCTCTCTTCATAGCTGAAGCGCTCCAGCCCTGGTAACATCCTGGTGAATCTCCTCTGCACCCTCTCCAAAGTGATCACATCCTTCCTGTAGTGTGGCGACCAGAACTGCACACAGTACTCCAGCTGTGGCCTAACCAGTGTTTTATACAGCTCCATCATAACCTCCTTGCTCTTATATTCTATGCCTCGGCTAATAAAGGCAAGTATCCCATATGCCTTCTTTACCACCTTATCTACCTGTTCCGCCGCCTTCAGGGATCTGTGAACTTGCACACCAAGATCCCTCTGACCCTCTGTCTTGCCTCGGGTCCTCCCATTCATTGTGTATTCCCTTGCCTTGTTAGTCCCTCCAAAGTGCATCACCTCACACTTTTCGACTGTATGAGATGCGGTTTATAAATAACGACGGTCGGTCACATTAACTCTCCCTCGCATCTTTAATATCCACTGATCTGCTGCCAAATCGGCCCGAAAGAGGCTGGGACTTCCTGTTTATGGGTTTTCTGTACACAATACTGGAGTTGCTCCTGCTGCCGCACATCTGCCCAATGCACTGCACTGTTTGAACAGCTCGACAGGGAGTGAAATGTGACTCTGGCTTAGGAGTGAACATTTCTGACAATCAATCTACTCTGTTCAGACCCTGGCTGAAACAGTTCAAGGTGAGGAGATTCAGACGTTTCACGTCAATATGGTGCAGAAGAGGCCACCAAGTAGAGTTACATAGAATCGACAGCACAGAAACAGGCCATTCGGCCCAACTGGTCTACGCTGGTCCTCCCACTCTGCCCCCCTACCCTCCATATCCTTCTCCCTCATGTTTGCATCAAGCCTCCCCCCTTAAATGGGTCTCTCTGCTTCAATCGCTTCACATGGCAGCGAGTTCCACATTCTCACAACTCTCTGCGTAGAGTTCAGGTCTCAGCGGGTAACTCTCTCGCCTCTGAGTCAGAAGGTCACGGGTTCAAGTCCCGGTCCAGAGACTTGAGCGCGTAATCCAGGGCTGACACTCCCAGTGCAGCACTGAGGGAGTGCCGCACTGTCGGAGGTGCCGTCTTTCGTATGAGATGTTAGGGCCGAGGCCCCGTCTACCCTCTCAGGTGGACGTAAAAGGAGCTTTTCCCCTTCGTTGAGGGTTCGATAACAAGGGGACATAGATTCAAGGTAAAAGGCGGGAGGTTTAGAGGGGATTTGAGAGAGAACTTTTTCACCCAGAGGGTGGTTGGAGTCTGGAACTCACTGCCTGAAAGGGTTGTGGAGGCAGGAACCCTCACAACATTCAAGAAGCATTTGGATGAGCACTTGAAATGCCATAGCATACAAGGCTACGGACCAAATGCTGGAATATGGGATTAGAGTAGACAGGGCTTGATGGCCGGCGCGGACACGATGGGCCGAAGGGCCTCTATCCGTGCTGTATAACTCTATGACTCTATGACAGTCACTGCTTTGAGACCCCCCCCTTTCTTCAGTTGTGGGGGCAGGGGGTTGCTATCAAAAGACGGACACGTCCCAGGGCAACTCCCAGGACCTAACTTCCGGAAGAAAGTGTCAGCTACCGACAGTGAGACTGTGCTCTCATCGCAGCACCAGTGGGGATCTGTCCACAGCAACGGGAAACACGTGCTGGTTACATCAAATACGTTCTTGAGACCCTCTGCTGTTGGGGGCTCGGTGTACCTGCTCTCAAATGACCAAACATTTGATGAGCTCGTGGATCTGTGGACCCCAGTTGAATACAATAGATTACATTTCAATTAAAGCAGCTTATTTTACTGGTCACAGTGAGTCGTCCAATAGTGTCTCCATCTTAAATATCTGACTGTCTCTTTAAATTTCTCTATCTAGCTCTCTCTATTTATCTATGACTTAGTCAGCCTCTTTCTCTCTCTATCTCTCTCCCTCTCTCTTTGTCTCTCCCCCTCTGTCTGTGTGCATCTTTCTCTCACTCCCCTGTGTGTGCACGGGTATGTGTGTGTGACTCACCCTCAACTTCTGCCTCTTTCTCTTTCTCTTCTCTCTTCCTCCCCCCTCAATGCCTCTCTCTGTCTATCTCTATCTCTGTTTGTTTCTGTTTTTCTATGATGTATGTCTCTCTTTCTGTTTCTCTCTCTGTCTCCTTCTCTGCCTTCATCTGTGTGTGTGTGTCGCTGTCTCTCTCTGTCTGTCTCTCTCTCTGTCTCTCTCTCTCTGTCTGTCTCTCTCTCTCTCTCTGTCTCTCTGTCTCTCTCTGTCTCTCTCTCTCTGTCTCACTGTCTGTCTGTCTCTCTCCCTGTCTGTCTCAATGCCTGCCCCCTCTTTTTTTTTTCTCTCTCTCTCCAGCTCTCGTTCTCTCGTTCTCTAGTTCTCTCTCTCTCTCTCTCTCTCTCTCTCCAGCTCTCCCTCTCTCCCTCTCTCGTTTTCTCTCTCTCTCTCTCTCTCTCTCTCTCTAGCTCTCCCTCTCTCATTTTCTCTCTCTCTCACTCTCTCTAGCTCTCTATCTCTCTCTAGCTCGCTCTCTCGCTCTCTCGCTCTCTAGCTCGCTCTCTAGCTCGCTCTCTAGCTCGCTCTCTAGCTCGCTCTAGCTCGCTCTAGCTCGCTCTCTCTCGCTCTCTCTCGCTCTCTCTAGCTCTCTAGCTCGCTCTCTCGCTCTCTAGCTCTCTAGCTCGCTCTCTCGCTCTCTAGCTCGCTCTCTCGCTCGCTCTCTCGCTCTCTAGCTCGCTCTCTCGCTCTCTAGCTCGCTCTCTCTCTCGCTCTCTCGCTCTCTAGCTCGCTCTCTCGCTCTCTAGCTCGCGCTCTCGCTCTCCCTCTCTCTCGAGCTCTCCCTCTCTCTCGAGCTCTCCCTCTCTCTCGAGCTCTCCCTCTCTCTCGAGCTCTCCCTCTCTCTCGAGCTCTCCCTCTCTCTCGAGCTCTCCCTCTCTCTCTAGCTCTCTCTCTCTCTAGCTCTCTCTCTAGCTCTCTCTCTCTCTATCTCTCTAGCTCTATCTCTCTAGCTCTCTCTCACGCGCTCTCTAGCTCTCGCTCTCTAGCTCTCTCTCTCTCTAGCTCTCTCTCTCTCCAGCTCTCTCTCTCTCTCTCTCTCACGCGCTCTCTCTTTAGCCCTCTCTCTCTCTCTGATTCCCCAGTAGCCATGAAGCAGCTTTCAAGGGATATCAAGTCATCGTGACTTCCCTCTGTGTTGTAATAACGCTGGGATTACTGCAGTTTCCTTATTGTGCTCCAGTGCCTGGAATTCCTGCAGAGTAAACAAAACAAGAGCGTTAAAAGGAAAAGAGACCTCACGAAAGGATCTTCCTGTCCCCCCCACAGGAAGTGCTTGCCTTCGGCACTTCCTTTCTTGTGGCTAAGTAATGACCCTCATTCCCCCCCTCCCCTTGACCCCCGCCCTTGGACTAAAGGTACATTTACTGTTTGTTTTGCAAGGGAATTTCTGACCCACAGGAAGAGCTGAGCTGGAGAGCAGTTTGATCTCTCACCTCCTTCTCAATGGAGGCACAGATGTGTCCCGGTTATAAACTTCCTCCAGCACCATGACCGCTGATGTCGTCCAGTTACAAGACACGCACGGCGTCTGTTACAAGACGCGCACGGCGTCTGTTACAAGACGCGCACGGCGTCTGTTACAAGACGCGCACGGCGTCTGTTACAAGACGCGCACGGCGTCTGTTACAAGACGCGCACGGCGTCTGTTACAAGGAACAAATTGCTGTATTCTGCGACGGGTCCGTTCTTTTGAAAAGCAAGACTTGCGTCTTCCGTGGCCTCGGGCCATCCCAAAGCGCCGACACGGCCAGTCGAGTACTTTTGAAGTGCAGAGAAACGCGGCGGCCGATTTGCGCACAGCAAGATCCCACAAACAGCACTGAGAAAGCGACGAGAGAGAGCGAGCTAGAGCGAGCTAGAGAGCGAGCTAGAGAGTGAGAGAGCGAGAGAGCGAGCTAGAGAGAGATAGAGAGCTAGAGAGAGTGAGAGAGAGAGAAAATGAGAGAGGGAGAGCTAGAGAGAGAGAGAGAGAGAGAGAGAAAACGAGAGAGGGAGAGAGGGAGAGCTGGAGAGAGAGAGAGAGAGAGAGAGAGAACTAGAGAACGAGAGAACGAGAGCTGGAGAGAGAGAGAAAAAAAAAAAGAGGGGGCAGGCATTGAGACAGACAGGGAGAGAGACAGACAGACAGTGAGACAGAGAGAGAGAGACAGAGAGAGACAGAGAGACAGAGAGAGAGAGAGAGAGACAGACAGAGAGAGAGAGACAGAGAGAGAGACAGACAGAGAGAGACAGCGACACACACACACAGATGAAGGCAGAGAAGGAGACAGAGGGTGATGTTTGTGAAGGGATAAATATTGGCCAGGACATCGGGGAGAACTCCCCTGCTCTTCTTCAAAATAGTGCAATGGATTGATACAGGGCTATGGGGAGAGAGCGGGGCAGTGGGGTTATTATGGGATTGATACAGGGCTATGGGGAGAGAGCGGGGCAGTGGGGTTATTATGGGATTGATACAGGGCTATGGGGAGAGAGCGGGGCAGTGGGATTATTATGGGATTGATACAGGGCTATGGGGAGAGAGCGGGGCAGTGGGATTAGTTTGGGGATTGATACAGGGCTATGGGGAGAGAGCGGGGCAGTGGGGTTATTATGGGATTGATACAGGGCTATGGGGAGAGAGCGGGGCAGTGGGGTTATTATGGGATTGATACAGGGCTATGGGGAGAGAGCGGGGCAGTGGGATTATTATGGGATTGATACAGGGCTATGGGGAGAGAGCGGGGCAGTGGGATTAGTTTGGGGATTGATACAGGGCTATGGGGAGAGAGCGGGGCAGTGGGATTATTATGGGATTGATACAGGGCTATGGGGAGAGAGCTGGGCAGTGGGATTATTATGGGATTGATACAGGGCTATGGGGAGAGAGCTGGGCAGTGGGATTATTATGGGATTGATACAGGGCTGTGGGGAGAGAGCGGGACAGTGGGATTATTATGGGATTGATACAGGGCTATGGGGAGAGCGCGGGGCAGTGGGATTATTATGGGATTGATACAGGGCGATGGGGAGAGAGCGGGGCAGTGGGATTAGTTTGGGATTGATACAGGGCTATGGGGAGAGAGCGGGGCAGTGGGATTATTATGGGATTGATACAGGGCTATGGGGAGAGAGCGGGGCAGTGGGATTATTATGGGATTGATACGGGGCTATGGGGAGAGAGCGGGGCAGTGGGATTATTATGGGATTGATACGGGGTTATGGGGAGAGAGCGGGGCAGTGGGATTATTATGGGATTGATACAGGGCTATGGGGAGAGAGTGGGACAGTGGGATTATTATGGGATTGATACAGGGCTATGGGGAGAGAGCGGGGCATTGGGATTATTATGGGATTGATACAGAGCTATGGGGAGAGAGCGGGGCAGTGGGATTATTATGGGATTGATACAGGGCTATGGGGAGAGAGCGGGGCAGTGGGATTATTATGGGATTGATACAGGGCTATGGGGAGAGAGCGGGGCAGTGGGATTATTATGGGATTGATACAGGGCTATGGGGAGAGAGCGGGGCAGTGGGATTATTATGGGATTGATACAGGGCTATGGGGAGAGAGCGGGGCAGTGGGATTATTATGGGATTGATACAGAGCTATGGGGAGAGAGCGGGGCAGTGGGATTAGTTTGGGATTGATACAGGGCTATGGGGAGAGAGCGGGGCAGTGGGATTATTATGGGATTGATACGGGGCTATGGGGAGAGCGCGGGGCAGTGGGATTATTATGGGATTGATACAGGGCTATGGGGAGAGCGGGGCAGTGGGATTATTATGGGATTGATACGGGGCTATGGGGAGAGCGCGGGGCAGTGGGATTATTATGGGATTGATACGGGGCTATGGGGAGAGCGCGGGGCAGTGGGATTATTATGGGATTGATACGGGGCTATGGGGAGAGAGCGGGGCAGTGGGATTATTATGGGATTGATACGGGGCTATGGGGAGAGAGCGGGGCAGTGGGATTATTATGGGATTGATACGGGGCTATGGGGAGAGAGCGGGGCAGTGGGATTATTATGGGATTGATACAGGGCTATGGGGAGAGAGCGGGGCAGTGGGATTATTATGGGATTGATACAGGGCTATGGGGAGAGAGTGGGGCAGTGGGATTATTATGGGATTGATACGGGGCTATGGGGAGAGTGCGGGGCAGTGGGATTATTATGGGATTGATACGGGGCAGTGGGATTATTATGGGATTGATACGGGGCTATGGGGAGAGAGCGGGGCAGTGGGATTATTATGGGATTGATACGGGGCTATGGGGAGAGCGCGGGGCAGTGGGATTATTATGGGATTGATACAGGGCTATGGGGAGAGCGCGGGGTAGTGGGATTATTATGGGATTGATACGGGGCTATGGGGAGAGCGCGGGGCAATGGGATTATTATGGGATTGATACGGGGCTATGGGATTGCTCTGACAAAGCCAGCACAGACACAATGGATTGATTGGCCTCCTTTTTAGTTTTTTTTTATTTGTTCATGGGATGTGGGCGTCGCTGGCGAGGCCGGCATTTATTGCCCATCCCTAATTGCCCCTCGAGAAGGTGGTGGTGAGCCGCCTTCTTGAACCGCTGCAGTCCGTGTGGTGAAGGTTCTCCCACAGTGCTGTTAGGAAGGGAGTTCCAGGATTTTGACCCAGCGATGATGAAGGAACGACTGATAGTGCCGTAAACGTCAACGGTTCTAAGTTTTTATTGGATCTCAGGAATTTTGCCGGACTTGCGAGTAACACCCACATCCCAAGGAAAGAATTTTAGGAAGGAAAGAATTTTAGGAAGTAAAATCACATTTTTGCTCAGGGAAAGTTTTTTCTAACTGCATCACATCAGAAGGTAATTCGATTCACAGCTTCAAAACTTAACATGCCCATTCCAGTGAGATGACTTCACTACTTTTGAATTCTCGTGCTTTCAAACATTTCCATGGATTTTGTTTCGCATTACATGAGAACAAGTTACCCTTTCATTCGTTACTCATGAAGCTTCCCCTCCCGCCCGTCCTGAAAATCTTACGTGAGATGTTATCTTGTGTGCGGAGAGCATGCCTCACTCCTCCCTGCCCCTTTCTGATATCCGTTCCTTTCTCTGGTAATTGTGCTAAAGGATATTTCGAAGGCCTTTGGTTTACATTTCTTTACTGAAAAATGGATAACAGTGTAATGGGACCCCCAGCAGACCTGTAACGTTCCTGGAATTCCATCAATGTCGACTTATCACACAGCACAGAAACAGGCCATTCGGCCCAACAGGTCCCTGCTGGTGTTTGTGCTCCGCACGAGCCTGCTTCATCTCACCCTATCGAGATAATCTTCTATCCCTTTCTCCCTCATGTACTTGCGTAGCATCCTCTCAAATGCATCATTTATTTGGTCATTTGAAATCCTGAGGGAGCTGGTTATTTGTGCCCTTCTGAAAAGCTTTGCTTGATTTGTGGAAATGTCAGTGCTCAGATGTTTGTGCCACATGTGTGTGTGTGTGTGTGTGTGTGTGTGGTCTGAAAGGGAACAAATTATTTTTAAAGGGGTCGTTTTGTAACCCGGAAATGATGGTGCCCCCTGACCTTGTGATATATGGGTTGAATTTTATGTTTTTAAGTGGTAAAATTCACCGACTTTGTTGCTATGCCACAATGCAAGCAGGAATCATAGACTGATCCAGTACAGGAGGAGGCCATTTGGCCCATCATACCTGTGCTGGCTCTTTGAAAGTGCTATCCAATTAGTCCCACTCCCCCCTGCTCTTTGCCCATTGCTCTTAAATTTTTCCTTTTCAAGTATTTATCCAATTCCCTTTTGAAAGTTACTATTGAATCTGCTTCCACCGCCCTTTCAGGCAGCGCGTTCCAGATCAGAACAACTCGCTGCGTACAAAAAAAAGTCTCCTCATCTCCTCAAGTTATCCCAAATGTGTCCTTTGGTTACCGACCCTCCCTATCTACTCTATCAAAACCCCTCAGAATTTTAAACCCCTCTATTAAATCTCCCCTTAACCTTCTCTGCTCTAAGGAGAACAATCCCAGCTTCTCCGGTCTCTCCGCATAACTGGAAGTCCCACGTCCCTGGTACCGTTCTGGTAAATCTCCCCTGCTCCCTCTCCCAGGAATGCTGATGATCACCAGAGAGGAGCATCACGGTGTGATCTAACTTCGAAGCGGGTGGTTTTGCACAGATTTTAATGGCTTGTATCGTTCCTCCACACATCAGCTAGACGGTGAGGGACAAGGAGATGTGGAGGAGCAAAGGGTTCTCGGTCCTTGCAAGGAAATCACTAAAAAGCTAGCGCACAGGTACAAAAAGTAATCAAAAAGGCTAGTGGAATGTTGGCCTTTATCTCCATGGGTCTTGGTCAGACCCCATCTGGGGAGACTGCGTTCAGTTCTGGGCACCGCATCTCAAGAAGGCTATATTGGCCCTGGAGGGGGTGCAGTGCAGATTCACCAGGGGTTAAATGATGAGGACAGGTTGCATAGACCGGGCTTGTATTGCCTTGAATATGGAAGATTAAGAGGTGATCTAGGAACATAGGAACAGGAGTAGGCCATTCAGCCCCTCGTGCCTGCTCCACCATTTGATAAGATCATGGCCGATCTGTGACCTAACTCCATATACCTGCCTTTGGCCCATCGAATCGAGGTGTTTAAAATGATAGAGGGAGTCAATAGGTTAGATGGAGAGAAATTAATCCCTCCGGGCAGGGGGAAGTCCAGAACAAGGGGGCATAACCTTAAAATTAGAGCCAGACTGTTCAGGGGTGATGTCAGGAAATACTTGCTCACTCAAAGGGGAGTGGAGATCTTTTCTCATTCTGCAATTAGTTTTTTGTTTATTCGTTCATGGGATGTGGGCGTCGCTGGCGAGGCCGGCATTTATTGCCCATCCCTAATTGCCCCTTGAGAAGGTGGTGGTGAGCCGCCTTCTTGAACCGCTGCAGTCCGTGTGGTGAAGGTTCTCCCACAGCGCTGTTAGGAAGGGAGTTCCAGGATTCTGACCCAGCGACGATGAAGGAACGGCCGATATATTTCCAAGTCGGGATGGTGTGTGACTTGGAGGGGAACGTGCAGGTGGTGTTGTTCCCATGTGCCTGCTGCTCTTGTCCTTCTAGGTGGTAGAGGTCGCGGGTTTGGGAGGTGCTGTCGAAGAAGCCTTGGCGAGTTGCTGCAGTGCATCCTGTGGATGGTACACACTGCAGCCACGGTGCGCCGGTGGTGAAGGGAGTGAATATTCAGGGTGGCGGATGGGGTGCCAATCAAGCGGGCTGCTTTATCTTGGATGGTGTCGAGCTTCTTGAGTGTTGTTGGAGCTGCACTCATCCAGGCAAGTGGAGAGTGTTCCATCACACTCTTGACTTGTGCCTTGTAGATGGTGGAAAGGCTTTGGGGAGTCAGGAGGTGAGTCACTCGCCACAGAATACCCAGCCTCTGACCTGCTTAGTAATATGGAATTACCGTGGAAAGGGCAACACGGAGACAGGCCATTCGGCCCAAACAGTCCGTGTTTACCCTCCGTATGAGCAGTATCCCAATCCCATGCACCCACCCTGTTTCCAAATCCCTTTCTCCCCCCTTTCCTTCAACCGTCTTCCGAACCGATTATTAACTGTTGGCCTGGTCTCTGCTTCAATCACGAACTCGGGCGGTACATTCCAGGCCTTCGCAAACCTCTGCGTTTTTTTAAAAGAAAGATCAACGTTTCTCCTGCTCTCCCTCCTAAATCTCGTACTTTTAATCGTACGTCTACGTCTCTACTTCCCACACAACACTGGAAAACATAAGAACATAAGAAATAGGAGCAGGAGTAGGCCAATCGGCCCCTCGAGCCTGCTCCGCCATTCAATAAGATCATGGCTGATCTGATCCTAACCTCAAATCTAAATTCATGTCCAATTTCCTGCCCGCTCCCCGTAACCCCTAATTCCCTTTACTTCTAGGAAGCTGTCTATTTCTGTTTTAAATTTATTTAATGATGTAGCTTCCACAGCTTCCTGGGTCAGCAAATTCCACAGACCTACCACCCTCTGAGTGAAGAAGTTTCTCCTCATCTCAGTTTTGAAAGAGCAGCCCCTTATTCTAAGATTATGCCCCCTAGTTCTAGTTTCACCCATCCTTGGGAACATCCTTACCGCATCCACCCGATCAAGCCCCTTCACAATCTTATATGTTTCAATAAGATCGCCTCTCATTCTTCTGAACTCCAATGAGTAGAGTCCCAATCTACTCAACCTCTCCTCATATGTCCGCCCCCTCATCCCCGGGATTAACCGAGTGAACCTTCTTTGTACTGCCTCGAGAGCAAGTATGTCTTAAGTATGGAAAAGGTTGGATTTGATCTATCCTGCCCCATCAGCCTGAACGTCCCCTCCGACCGCAGCTTCGGTTATCCAACATATGCGTGTTTTTATCAACCTTGTGCTCTCATGGACGGCACTGAGTTTGGAACCTGCCGCTCGCTGGAACCGGTTCCGTTACCCCGGCAACTCTTGGCCCCACCCCCTGCCCCGCCAAACCGCACGTTCGGACTGTCCCGTTATTAAAATTGCGGGGGGAGGCAGAGATAATGTACAGGTGAGAGATAATGTACAGGTGAGAGATAATGTACAGGTGAGAGATAATGTACAGGTGAGAGATAATGTACAGGTGAGAGATAATGTACAGGGGAGGCAGAGAGGAAGAACATTCTTGACTGCATTCTACATTTTCTTTTTTAACTTAAAGAGGGTGGTTGGAGTCTGGAACTCACTGCCTGAGAGGGTTGTGGAGGCAGGAACCCTCACAACATTCAAGAAGCATTTGGATGAGCGCTTGAAATGCCATAGCATACAAGGCTACGGACCAAATGCTGGAATATGGGATTAGAGCAGACAGGGCTTGATGGCCGGCGCGGACACGATGGGCTGAAGGGCCTCTATCCGTGCTGTATAACTCTATAACTCTAAGTCGTTCGTTGATCTCAAACACGCCCCCCCTTTGAGAACGTGGCTGTTGGAATCTTTGCCGCACTGCGCACGGGGGAAACAGAGAGACGACGACTTGCATCTTTATAGCGCCTTTCACAACCTCAGGACGTCCTAAAGCGCCTTGCGGCCAATGAAATACTCCCGAAGCGCAGCCGCCGTTGTGATGCAGGAAACGCGGCAGCCAAATCTGCGCACAGCAAGATCCCACAAACGGCCACGAGATAAATGGCCGGATAATCTGTGTTTGGTGACGGTGCTCGAGGGACAAATGTTGAGAACTCGACAGGTGGCGGCCGTGAGAGCTTTTAAGCCCACCTGAGAGGGCCTCGGTTTAACGTCTCATCCGAAAGACGGCGCCTCCGACAGTGCAGCGCTCCCTCGGTACCGGCACCGGGGAGTGCCAGCCCTGGATTGTGCGCTCGAGTCTCTGGAGTGGGGCTTGAACCCAGGATCTTCTGAGTCGGGAGGTGAGCCACTGATCCACGGCCGACACCGCACGGTATGAAATCTTAGTGATGCCTCACTTGAGCCATGGCCGACGTCTTGCTTTGGTCCTCGTGATACTGTGCAGGAGGAGGTTGAGAGAAGAAGCTTTTCAAACCAGAGGTAAGGTTTCAATCGGGAGGGGTCCTGGCGGAGTTCGTGCTACGTGCCAGACTCGCCAATGATTATAAATTCAAAGCCTCCCCACCCCCCCCCACCCAATCTGTGGCTATTCTCAAACTGTCGTCATCTCACTGAGGGGGCGGCAGAGTCTGTATCGGAGTTGGGACGGTGGGGGGTCTGTGATTGGGGGTGGGGTGGGGATTGGGGTTGTATCGGGGGGAACGTAGCAACAGGACGAGGCCATTCAGCCCCTCGAGCCTGCTCAGCCATTCAATTCGCTCATGGCTGCATCTTAATCTTAATTCCATCTACCCACCTTGGTTCTGTAGCCCTCAATACCCTAACCCAACAAGAATCTATAGAGTTCCAGATTTCCACCCCCCTTTGTGTGAAGAAGTGCTTCCTGACGTCACCCCTGAACGGCCTGGCTCGAATTTTAAGATTATGCCCCCTTGTTTTGGATTCCCCCCCACCAGAGGAAATAGTTTCTCTCTAACTTCTCCATCGAATTTCTTGATCATTTCAAAGACCTCGATGAGATCATCCCTCAACCTTCTATATTTGAGGTAATACAAGCCGAGTCTTGTGGAGACTAAGCTTGGAGCGAAGGTGGGGGAGTCCAGAACAAGGTGGTCAAAGCAAGGGCAAGATGGGGCTTGGCCGCAATGCCCTCCACAGTTGAATAGGCTGCCAGGGCTCCATTTGTGTAGGCTTGCACACAGAGAGTGGAGAGGTGCGAGCAGTCAGACGGCAGCCTGTGGAACGAGACCCGGGCATCAGGCGGCTCTTTCCGAGGAGAAGCTCGCTTGGGTGGGTGGGCGGTCTCCGCGGCGATGCCTTATGCAGTCGAATAACACCTGAACCCTGGAGCACCAGACGTGCACGTTAAAGGCAGCTGAAGGCACGGCCGCCAATGGCGGAGCGAAGGAAATCTGGGACGCGCAAGAGGCCAGAATCGGAGGAGCGCAGAGATCTCGGAGGGTTGTAGGGGCTGGAGGAGGCGACAGAGACAGGGAGGGGTGGGGGTGGCGAGGGCCGTGGAGGGATTTGAACACAAGGATGAGAATTTTAACATCGAGGCGTTGCTGGACCAGCAGCCGATGTAGGTTCAGCGAGCACAGGGGCGGTGATGGCGAACGAGACTTGCTCATGACTCTGAGAGTGCACGAGCTCCTTTTTTTCTCTTCATTTATCAGAAAATGGTTGTGCCCTTGACATTGTTGAGTTCAGCGAGCATGATGGCCCTCTCTCCTTTTAAGGTAGGAAGCTGTGGAAATTGAGCCCAGATGTAAATATCCAGACGTCGAATGTTGACTTGTGTCGGTGTTCGGTCCAAATATGGCCCTGGTTACATCAGCTACTGCCCTTGGCCTGCGGTTAGAATTTAATAGAAAATGCAGGCCAAATTCCACAATCACACCAAGATTACAGCGAACCAGTGCAAGTCGAAAGCAATCAAACCGGCAGATAAAATCGAGACCGACATTCGTCGGGAACCCTGGTCGTCCTGAGGGACGAGGGCCTGGTTTTAATGCTGTTTCTCAACAGTAGCTTTTTATTAAAAAATCCTTTTCGGTTTACGGGATTGCAGCAAATTGGCTGCTGTCCAGTTTCAAGAAAGTCTTTTGAAGCATTACAGACATAATTCTCATGTGCTTGTGAGTTTACTGTAAAATCTGGTGTGTAAGCCCCCTCCGATTTATTACTTCCCTGTTTTGATGACTTGCCGGGTGAAGGCGACTTTGGAGGCTGCCGGGGACCGAGGGCTCGTGTTTACGACGCGACGCTCGAGAATTTGGGATTTTCTTTCCTCGGAGAGGATAAGATCGTCAGGGATTATTGATGAGATAAATAATGATAGATCGTTTCATCTGGTCAGTGAGACTGCAGCGAGAGGGTGACAGTGATCTGGGAGTCTTTGTGACAAGCAGTTGTTGGAGGAGAGTCAGTGTAAACATTCTTATAAAAGGGAATTAGATAGTTCCTTGAAAAGTAATATTAAAGGGTACGGGGAGAGTGGGATTAGACTGGGTGGGATATTAAAGGGTACGGGGAGTGAGCGGGAGAGTGGGATTAGACTGGGGGGATATTAAAGGGTATGGGGAGTGAGGGGGAGAGTGGGATTAGACTGGGGGGATATTAAAGGGTATGGGGAGTGAGGGGAGAGTGGGATTAGACTGGGTGGGATATTAAAGGGTACGGGGAGTGAGCGGGAGAGGAGGGAGGGGAAAGTTCAGGAGTAAATCATTCCAGTCTGCGTTGGCTGTCTCCGTCAGTAAAGGCCGAGGCCTGACAGCAGGACATCCCACTGCCCTCTTGGTTGAGGAGAACGTGTAGATGCAGAAATATAATCTGAAGCAAAGCAAAGAAAAAGGTTTGATCTGCTGTGGAGAATGGTGAGGGGAACCCAACTGGGTCAATGACGTCCTTTAGGGAAGGAAACCTGCCGTCCTTACCCGGTCTGGGCCAAAATGTGACTCTTAGTCCCCACACCAACGTGGTTGACTCTTAACTGCCCTCCTGAAGTGGCCTCTGAAGACCCTCAGCTCTCTGGAGAGAGAATAAATGCCGACCTCACAGGTGATGCCCACACACCTCCGAGAAGGAACTTGAAGAACAAAAGGAAGTTAATTTTGCTAATTGTTCACTGGGAAAGAGAATGAGGGAGAGCATGTGTCTCATGCTTTGCTCAGTGAGAAATGTTAATATAATGACTTAAGACCACACTGTGCCCCATAGCAACTTATGTTTGTTCTTGAGATGTGGGCAACTCTGGCAGGGCCCATCCCTAGTTGCCACGAGGAGATGATGGTGGGTCACCTTCTCAAACAGCTGCTCAAAGGAAGTCTTGCATTTATATAGTGCCTTTCATGATCTGAGACTTCCCAAAGCGCTTTACAGCCAGTGAAGTAACTATATACATCGAGTAACTTTTTTTATTCATACATGGGATGTGGGCGTCGCTGGCGAGGCCGGCATTTATTGCCCATCCCTAATTGCCCTTGAGAAGGTGGTGGTGAGCTGCCTTCTTGAACCGCTGCAGTCCGTGTGGTGACGGTTCTCCCACAGTGCTGTTAGGAAGGGAGTTCCAGGATTTTGACCCAGCGACGATGAAGGAACGGCGATATATTTCCAAGTCGGGATGGTGTGTGACTTGGAGGGGAACGTGCAGGTGGTGTTGTTCCCATGCGCCTGCTGCTCTTGTCCTTCTAGGTGGTAGAGGTCGCGGGTTTGGGAGGTGCTGTCGAAGAAGCCTTGGCGAGTTGCTGCAGTGCATCCTGTGGATGGTACACACTGCAGCCACAGTGCGCCGGTGGTGAAGGGAGTGAATGTTTAGGGTGGTGGATGGGGTGCCAATCAAGCGGGCTGCTTTGTCCTGGTTGGTGTCGAGCTTCTTGAGTGTTGTCGGAGTTGCACTCGTCCAGGCAAGTGGAGAGTATTCCATCACACTCCTGACTTGTGCCTTGTAGATGGTGGAAAGGCTTTGGGGAGTCAGGAGGTGAGTCACTCGCTGCAGAATACCCAGCCTCTGACCTGCTCTTGTAGCCACAGTATTTATATGGCTGGTCCAGTTAAGTTTCTGGTCAATGGTGACCCCCAGGATGTTGATGGTGGGGGATTCGGCGATGGTAATGCCGTTGAATGTCAAGGGGAGGTGGTTAGACTCTCTCTTGTTGGAGATGGTCATTGCCTGGCACTTATCTGGCGCAAATGTTACTTGCCACTTATCAGCCCAAGCCTGGATGTTGTCCAGGTCTTGCTGCACGCGGGCACGGACTGCTTCATTATCTGAGGGGTGCCATCTTATAAAGATGGTTACGGCCCTGGAAGGAGTGTTCACGTCACCGCCTGTCCGACTGTTAATCAGCCTGCGACTCCTCCCACGACTTCACTCTGTTCTCCGAGGGAAGAGCGTGAAGATACAAACAAAAATTGTAGCTGATTCCGAGTACCCTCCGAAGTTGCCCAATACCACTTCCCAGGGCAACGAGAGACAGGGCAATGAGGACGGCCCCACATTACCACATCTTGAGAACAAATTAAATTAAACCTGACCGTTGACAGTGTGGAGGCACAGAGTCTCTGCTCTGCCCAATCTCACTCTTTAGTAATTGTTTAGAAATGACTGATAATATTAAATGAGAGCAAATTCAGCCAGTTTCGTTTGTTCCATGTCTCTGGATTATAGTGTCGCTGTATGTAGTCTCTACCCGAACCTTACACTCACAACGAAAGAAAGACTTGCATTTATATAGCGCCTTTCACAACCTCAGGACATCCCAAATTGCTTTGCAACCAATGAAGTACGATTTGAAGTGGAGCCATTGTCATAACGTTCGAAACGCAGCAGCCAACTTGTGCACAGTAAGATCCCACAAACAGTAATGAAATAAATAGAAGTTTACAACATGGAAACAGGCCCTTCGGCCCAACATGTCCATGTCGCCCAGTTTATGCCACTAAGCTAGTCCCAATTGCCTGCACTTGGCCCATATCCCTCTATACCCATCTTACCCATGTAACTGTCCAAATGCTTTTCAAAAGACAAAATTGTACCCGCCTCTACTACTGCCTCTGGCAGCTCGTTCCAGACACTCACCACCCTTTGAGTGAAAAAATTGCCCCTCTGGATCCTTTTGTATCTCTCCCCTCTCACCTTAAATCTATGCCCCCTCATTATAGACTCCCCTACCTTTGGGAAAAGATTTTGACTATCTACCTTATCTATGCCCCTCATTATTTTATAGACTCTTTGTTCTATAATTCTCCCCAATGCCCTACCATTAACGGAGTAGGTCCTGGTCCGATTCGATCCACCAAAATGCATCACCTCACATTTATCTAAATTAAACTCCATCTGCCATTCATCGGCCCACTGGCCCAATTGATCAAGATCCCGTTGCAATCCTAGATAACCACCTTCACTGTCCACATGCCACCAATCTTGGTGTCATCTGCAAACTTACTAACCATTCCTCCTAAATTCTCATCCAAATCATTAATATAAATAACAAATAACAGCGGACCCAGCACCGATCCCTGAGGCACACCGCTGGTCACAGGCCTCCAGTTTGAAAAACAACCCTCTACAACCACCCTCTGTCTTCTGTCGTCAATCCAATTTTGTATCCAATTGGCTACCTCACCTTGGATCCCGTGAGATTTAACCTTATGTAACAACCTACCATGTGGTACCTTGTCAAAGGCTTTGCTAAAGTCCATGTAGACCACGTCTACTGCACAGCCCTCATCTATCTTCTTGGTTACCCCTTCAAAAAACTCAATTAAATTTGTGAGACATGATTTTCCTCTCACAAAACCATGCTGACTGTTCCTAATCAGTCCCTGCCTCTCCAAATGCCCGTAGATCCTGTCCCTCAGAATACCCTCTCACAACTTACCCACTACAGATGTCAGGCTCACTGGTCTGTAGTTCCCAGGCTTTTCCCTGCCGCCCTTCTTAAACAAAGGCACAACATTTGCTACCCTCCAATCTTTAGGCACCTCACCTGTAGCGGTGGATGATTCAAATATCTCTGCTGGGGACCCGCAATTTCCTCCCTAACCTCCCATAACGTCCTGGGATACATTTCATCAGGTCCCGGAGATTTATCTACCTTGATGCGCGTTAAGACTTCCAGCACCTCCCTCTCTGTAATATGTACACTCCTCAAGACATCACTATTTATTTCCCCAAGTTCCCTAACATCCATGCCTTTCTCAACCGTAAATACCGATGCGAAATATTCATTTAGGATCTCACCCATCTCTTGTGGTTCTGCGCACAGATGACCTTGTTGATCCTTAAGAGGTCCTACTCTCTCCCTAGTTACTCTTTTGCCCTTTATGTATTTGTGGAAGCTCTTTGGATTCACCTTTGCCTTATCTGCCAAAGCAATCTCATATCCCCTTTTTGCCCTCCTGATTTCTCTCTTAACTCTACTCCGGCAATCTCTATACTCTTCAAGGGATCCACTTGATCCCAGCTGCCTATGCATGTCATATGCCTCCTCCTTCTTTCTGACGAGGGCCTCAATCACCCGAGTCATCCAAGGTTCCCTACATCTGTTTTTAGTGATGTTGGTTGAGGGATAAATATTGGCCCCAGGACACCGGGGAGAACTCCCCCTGCTCTCCTTCAAAATAGTGGCCGTGGGATCTTTTACGTTCACCTGTCTGACGAACTTGATTGAATTTTTTGAGGAGGTAACAAGGAGGGTCGATGAGGGTAATGCGTTTGATGCAGTATACGTGGATTTTAGCAAGGCTTTTGACAAGGTCCCACATGGCAGACTGGTCAAAAAAGTAAAATCCCATCGGATCCAAGGGAAAGTGGCTCGTTAGATCCAAAATTGGCTTAGTGGCAGGAAGCAAAAGGTAATGGTTGACGGGTATTTTTGCGACTGGAAGGCTGTTTCCAGTGGGGTCCCTCAAGGCTCAGTACTGGGTCCCTTGCTTTAATGATTTGGACTTGAATGTGGGGGGCTTGATCAAGAAGTTTGCAGATGATACAAAAATTGGCCATGTGGTTGACAGTGAGGAGGAAAGCTGTAGACTGCAGGAAGATATCAATGGACTGGTCAGATGGGCAGAAAAGTGGCAAATGGAATTCAATCCAGAGAAGTGTGAAGTAATGTATTTGGGGAGGGCAAACAAGACAAGGGAGTGCACAATAAATGGGAGGATACTGAGAGGTGCAGAGGAACAGAGGGACCTTGGAGAGCATGTCCACAGATCCCTGAAGGTAGCAGGACAGGTCGATAAGGTGGTTAAAAAGGCATACGGGATACTTTCCTTTATTAGCCGAGGCATAGAATATAAGAGCAGGGAGGTTATGCTCGAACCGTATTAAACATTGGTTGGGCCACAGCTTGAGTACTGCGTACAGTTCTGGTCACCACATTACAGGAAAGATGTGATTGCACTAGAGAGGGTGCAGAGGAGATTTACGAGGACGTTGCCAGGGCTGGAGAATTTTAGCTATGAGCAAAGATTGGACAGGCTGGGGTTGTTTTCTTTGGAACAAAGGAGGCTGAGAGGAGATTTAATTGAGGTGTATAAAATTATGACTGGTTTAGATAGAGTGGTTAGGGAGGACCTATTTCCCTTAGCAGAGGGGTCAGTGACCAGGGGGCATAGATTTAAAGTAATTGGTAGAAGGATTAGAGGGGAGCTGAGGAGAATTTTTTCACCCAGAGGGTGGTGGGGGTCTGGAACTCACTGCCTGAGAGGGTGGTAGAGGCAGAAACCCTCAACTCATTTGAAAAAGTACCTGGATGTGCACTTGAAGTGCCGAAACCCACAGGGCTACGGACCAAGAGCTGGAAAGTGGGATCAGGCTGGATAGCTCTTTTTCGGCCAGCATGGACATAGTGGGTTGAATGGCCTCCTTCTGTGCCGTAACTTTCTGAGATTCCAAGAGAGGGCAGACGGGGCCTTGGTTTAACATCTCATCTGAAAGATGGCACCCCTGACGGTGCAGCACTCCCTCAATACTGCACTGGGCGTGTCGGCCTAAATCCTGTGATCGAGCCTCGGGAGTCGGACTTCAACCCACGACCTTCTGACTCGAGGCGAGCCTGTCACAGTCAAAGTTGCCCTCCTTCAATCCCTGGCCTTGTATTTTTCCATTGCTTATCTCGCTCCTGGATCAGAGCTGCTCCCAGACTCGATCCTCGTGCGTCATAAATATCTTGATATCAGGACACTGTAGTTTTCATGCTCACTGCACTAGAATCATAGAATCATAGAATCATAGAAGTTTACAACATGGAAACAGGCCCTTCGGCCCAACATGTCCATGTCGCCCAGTTTATACCACTAAGCTAGTCCCAGTTGCCTGCACTTGGCCCATATCCCTCGATACCCATCTTCCCCATGTAACTGTCCAAATGCTTTTTAAAAGACAAAATTGTACCTGCCTCTACTACTGCCTCTGGCAGCTCGTTCCAGACACTCACCACCCTTTGAGTGAAAAAATTGCCCCTCTGGATCCTTTTGTATCTCTCCCCTCTCACCTTAAATCTGTGCCCCCTCGTTATAGACTCCCCTACCTTTGGGAAAAGATTTTGACTATCGACCTTATCTATGCCCCTCATTATTTTATAGACTTCTATAAGATCACCCCTTAACCTCCTACTCTCCAGGGAATAAAGTCCCAGTCTGTCTAACCTCTCCCTGTAAGTCAAACCATCAAGTCCCGGTAGCATCCTAGTAAATCTTTTCTGCACTCTTTCTAGTTTAATAATATCCTTTCTATAATAGGGTGACCAGAACTGTACACAGTATTCCAAGTGTGGCCTCACCAATGCCCTGTACAACTTCAACAAGACATCCCAACTCCTGCATTCAATGTTCTGACCAATGAAACCAAGCATGCTGAATGCCTTCTTCACCACCCTATCCACCTGTGACTCCACTTTCAAGGAGCTATGAATCTGTACTCCTAGATCTCTTTGTTCTATAACTCTCCCCAACGCCCTACCATTAACGGAGTAGGTCCTGGCCCGATTCGATCTACCAAAATGCATCACCTCACATTTATCTAAATTAAACTCCATCTGCCATTCATCGGCCCACTGGCCCAATTTATCAAGATCCCGTTGCAATCCTAGATAACCTTCTTCAATGTCCACAATGCCACCAATCTTGGTGTCATCTGCAAACTTACTAACCATGCCTCCTAAATTCTCATCCAAATCATTAATATAAATAACAAATAACAGCGGACCCAGCACCGATCCCTGAGGCACACCGCTGGACACAGGCATCCAGTTTGAAAAACAACCCTCGACAACCACCCTCTGTCTTCTGTCGTCAAGCCAATTTTGTATCCAATTGGCTACCTCACTAGGTGGCACTTTACACCGTGCATTGAAATATTTTGTCGGTGTCCTCTGATAATCTGGGTAGCCCGTATTTGCCGAAGTGTGAGATTGCCTCCTTGTGTTCTGTATTCCTGGGCTTGTGCGAAAAGCATTAATTCTCTCTGGTCTTGCAATGACTTACTTTCCTCGTTCCTTGTGTGCTGCATTACATTCACAGAAACATTCGACAGGGTGCCACATAAAAGATTATTGCTCAAGATAAAGAATCACTGGATTGGGGGTAATATTCTGGCATGGGTGGAGGATTGGTTATCTAACAGGAAGCAGAGAGTTGGGATAAATGGTTCATTCTCGGACTGGCAACCAGTAGCCAGTGGTGTTCCGCAGGGGTCGGTGCTGGGTCCCCAACTCTTTACAATCTATATTAACGATTTGGAGGAGGGGACCGAGTGCAACATATCAAAGTTTGCAGATGATACAAAGATGGGAGGGAAAGTGGAGAGTGAGGAGGGCATAAAAAACCTACAAGGGGATATAGACAGGCTGGGTGAGTGGGCGGAGATTTGGCAGATGCAATACAATATTGGAAAATGTGAGGTGGTGCACTTTGGCAGGAAAAATCAAAGAGCAAGTTATTATCTTAATGGCGACAAACTGGAAAGTACTGCAGTACAAAGGGATCTGGGGGTCCTCGTGCAAGAAAATCAAAAAGTTAGTATGCAGGTGCAGCAGGTGATCAAGAAGGCCAACGGAATGTTGGCTTTTATTGCTAGGGGGATAGAATATAAAAACAGGGAGGTAATTGCTGCAGTTATATAAGGTATTGGTGAGACCGCACCTGGAATACTGCATACAGTTTTGGTCTCCATACTTAAGAAAAGACATACTTGCTCTCGAGGTAGTACAAAGAAGGTTCACTCGGCTAATCCCGGGGATGAGGGGGCGGACATATGAGGAGAGGTTGAGTAGATTGGGACTCTACTCATTGGAGTTCAGAAGAATGAGAGGCGATCTTATTGAAACATATAAGATTATGAAGGGGCTTGATCGGGTGGATGCAGTAAGGATGTTCCCAAGGATGGGTGAAACTAGAACTAGGGGGCATAATCTTAGAATAAGGGGCTGCTCTTTCAAAACTGAGATGAGGAGAAACTTCTTCACTCAGAGGGTAGTCGGTCTGTGGAATTTGCTGCCCCAGGAAGCTACATCATGAAATAAATTTAAAACTTAAATAGACAGTTTCCTAGAAGTAAAGGGAATTAGGGGTTACGGGGAGCGGGCAGGAAATTGGACATGAATTTAGATTTGAGGTTAGGATCAGATCAGCCATGATCTTATTGAATGGCGGAGCAGGCTCGAGGGGCCGATTGGCCTACTCCTGCTCCTATTTATTATGTTCTTATTCCCATTGGGATTGTTGGAACGTTTCATTCCTTGCTCTTTGGCCTGCAGTGCTGCACGTCTCCGGTCGTATAAAGCAGAGCTTTTGTCTTTCGATACTTTGCAGCGCTAAAGGTTCGCTTTCCTTCGCCCACTTGCGCACGACCGACAGGATCGCACGGTTGTGAGTCAGTTGGCCAAAGCCAACAGAGTTGAGGGTTGCCAACCCACTCCCAGATTATCCTGGAGCCTCCAAGAATGAAAGATCAATCTCCCGGGCGCTGCTGCGAGCAAAACCCAGGAGAAAGCTCCCAGGGGCGTTTACGGATGATGACCAGATCTTGCTGGAGCGGGGCGTCCCCCGAAGTGCCCCGTTTGTTAGATTTTTACCCTCTCCCTTCAGCTCCGATTATTTTTTTTGCGCCGGAAATCGCTGGAAGTGCGAGCTGATAACAGCGAGGGTATCTGGGCCCTTGGCGAACGATGGGGCCAATAGTCCAACTCCTCAAACAGTGAGATTTAAGGATTGCGAAAGAAACAAGAGGAACGACGGAGAAGGAAATTGAATTAGAGTCAAATCAGGCACGGAAAGAGAGAGGGAAAGAAAGATTGGATTAAGAGAGGGAAAAATAAGAAGAAAAATTTTAAAATTCTCCAAGGACAATTTACTCGTTGCACGGATGAGACTCCAGAGTTTCAGTTGTTCCTTTTCTGGGCCGGAGAGGTCGATGGGATTTATGTTCCTGCAATGCCAATCATTAAAAAGGGTCCTTACGCTGTTAAGTGCCAGCCCTAACTTCCTGCGGCGAGTTTAATGGGCAAATGCAGCAATTTCGTGAGGTTGAGGAGCGGCGCAAATCGTCCAGCGACTTGTGGCGATTCGCAACTCACGGGGGAAATCTCTTCCTCGCCACAAATCGCTGGGGGGATTTACACGTTAATATCGGCGAGCGCCATTAAACTCGCCGTTATTTTCTGGGCGAGTTCTGGATCTACATTTTTAAAATTTTCTTTGAACGCTCTCGTTTATTGGTTATAAAAGTATGGGAGATGGCGGGGAAGGCTGTTTGACCGGGCGGGGGATTGGTGGCGGGAGGTCATGTGATGAAACCGCCATGTGAATACTCCCAACCGCAGTCGGCAAACTTAATCGAGCTCTTTGTAAGAAAGAACTTGCGTTCATATAGTTCCGCCTCACGTCACCCAGAAAGGCAATTTAGAAACAGCAAATTACTTTCCAAGTCTCGCCCCTGTTGCTGATCTGCTGAACGGGGCAGCCATTTTGTACACAGCGAGATCGCGAACCGCGAAGGGTTTGAATGTCCCGTAAATATTTTTGTTTGATGGCGTTGGTTGAGGGAGGAATGTTGGCCAGGACACCGGGGAATAGCTCCTGCTCTTACATGGAATTTACAGCACAGAAACAGGCCATTCGGCCCAACGGGTCCATGCTGGTGTTTGTGCTCCACACGAGCCTCCTCCCTCCCTGCTTCATCTCACCCTATCAGCATATCCTTCCATTCCCTTCTCCCTCATGTGTTTATCGAGCTTCCCCTTAAAGGCATTGATGCTATTCACCTCAACTACTCCTTGTGGTAGCGAGTTCCACATTCTGGGTAAAGATGTTTCTCCTGAATTCCCTGTTGGATTTATTATAGGAAGAGGAGTAGGCCATTCAGCCCCTCGTGCCTGCTCCGCCATTCGATAAGATCATGGCTGATCTGTGATCTAACTCCATATACCTGCCTTTGGCCCATATCCCTTAATACCTTTGGTTGCCAAAAAGCTATCTATCTCAGATTTAAATTTAGCAATTGAGCTAGTATCAATTGCCATTTGCGGAAGAGAGTTCCAAACTTCTACCACCCTTTGTGTGTAGAAATGTTTTCTAATCTCGCTCCTGAAAGGTCTGGCTCTAATTTTTAGACTGTGCCCCCTGCTCCTAGAATCCCCAACCAGCGGAAATAGTTTCTCTCTATCCACCCTATCCGTTCCCCTTAATATCTTATAAACTTCGATCAGATCACCCCTTAACCTTCAAAACTCCAGAGAACACAACCCCAATTTGTGTAATCTCTCCTCGTAACTTAACCCTTGAAGTCCGGGTATCATTCTAGTAAACCTACGCTGCACTCCCTCCAAGGCCAATATGTCCTTCCGAAGGTGCGGTGCCCAGAACTGCTCACAGTACTCCAGGTGCGGTCTAACCAGGGTTTTGTATAGCTCCAGCATAACTTCTGCCCCCTTGTACTCCAGTCCTCTAGATATAAAGGCCAGCATTCCATTTGCCTTATTGATTATTTTCTGCACCTGTTCATGACACTTCAATGATCGATGTACCTGAACCCCTAAGTCCCTTTGGACATCCACTGTTTTTAACTTTTTACCATTTAGAAAGTACCCTGTTCTATCCTTTTTTGATCCAAAGTGGATGACCTCACATTTGTCTACATTGAATTCCATTTGCCACAGTTTTGCCCATTCACTTAATCTATCAATATCGCTTTGTAATTTTATGTTTTCATCTACACTGCTTGCAATGCCACCAATCTTTGTGTCATCGGCAAACTTAGATATGAGACTTTCTATGCCTTCATCTCAGTCGTCAATAAATATTGTGAATAATTGAGGCCCCAAGACAGATCCCTGCGGGACTCCACTGGTCACATCCTGCCAATGTGAGTACCTACCCATTATCCCTACTCTCTGTCGCCTTTCGCTCAGCCAACTTCCTAACCAAGTCCGTACTTTTCCCTCGATTCCATGGGCTTCTATCTTAGCTAACAGTCTCTTATGCGGGACCTTATCAAATGCCTTCTGGAAGTCCATATAAATAACATCCATTGACATTCCCCTGACCACTACTTTAGTCACCTCTTCAAAAAATTCAATCAGGTTTGTCAGGCACGACCTACCTTTCACAAATCCATGCTGGCTCTCCCTGATTAACTGAAAATTCTCGAGGTGTTCAGTCACCCTATCCTTAATTATAAACTCCAGCAATTTCCCCACAACAGATGTTAGGCTTACTGGTCTATAATTCCCTGGTTTCCCTCTCTCTCCTTTCTTAAAAAGCGGAGTGACATGTGCAATTTTCCAATCTAGAGGGACAGTTCCTGAATCTAGAGAACTTTGAAAGATTATAGTTTGGGCATCCGCAATGTGCTCACATACTTCCTTTAAAACCCTGGGATGGAAACCATCTGGTCCTGGGGATTTGTCACTCTTTAGCGCTATTATTTTCTTCATTACTGTTGTTTTACTTATGTTCATTTTATCGAGTCCCTGTCCCCGATTCAATATTAGTTTTCTTGAGATTTCCGGCATGCTATCCTCTTTTTCGACTGTTAGTACTGATGCAAAGTAATTATTCAACATGTCCGCCATTTCCCCATTGTCAATGACAATATCCCCACTCTCAGTTTTTAAGGGGCCAACACTGCTCCTGACCACCCTCTTTTTCCTAATGTAACTATAAAAGTTCTTCGTATTGGTTTTGATATCCCTTGCTAGTTTCTTTTCATACTCTCTTTTTGTAGCTCTTACTATCTGTTCTGTGACCCTTCGTTGATCTTTGTATCTTTCCCATTCGCCAGGATCTGTGCCATTTTTTTGCCTTTTTGTATGCCCTTTCCTTATGTCTTATACTGTCCCTTACCTCTTTAGTTGTCCATGGCTGTTTTTTTTGGCAAGTAGAGTTCTTGCCCCTCAGGGGTATAAACCGATTCTGTATCACGTTAAATGTTTCTTTAAACATTTCCCACTGATCATCAGCCGTTTTACCCATTAACAGATTTGCCCAGTTTACTGTGGACAGTCTCTGTCTCATCCCATTGAAGTCGGCCTTGCCCAAGTCTAGAACCTTAGCAGCTGATTCACTTTTATCCCTTTCAAACACTACATTGAACTCGATCATGTTATGATCGCTATAGAATCATTAAAGGTTACAGCACGGAAGGAGGCCGTTCAGCCCATCGAGTCTGCGCCGGCTCTATGCGAGAGCAATCCAGCTAGTCCCACTCCCCCGCCCTATCCCCATAGCCCTGCAAATTTTTTCCTTTCAAGTGAGTGACTCTCTTATATTTATGACTCCCAGTTTTGGTCTCCCCCCACAAGTGGAAACATTTTCTCTCCGTCTACCTATCAAACCCTCTCATAATTACAAAGACCTCTATTAGGTCACTCCTCGGCTTTCTCTCTTTTTCGAGCGAAAAGAACCCCAGCCCGTTGCTCTTCGAAGAGTGCCATAAGATCATTAACCATCAGGACAGACAGACTGGACATCTCATCTCAAGGATGGGACCTCTAACAATGCAGCACTCCCTCAATACTGTACTGCAGTGTCGGCCTAGGTGATGTGCTGAAGTCTTGGAGCTGGGACTTGTAACTTTGAGGGAAGGGTGCGAGTGTGGCCTGGGTGGAGTTGCCTCCTGTGTACCCTCTCTTTTTCCTCCTCACTGTGATCTCCCACGGCCACTATTTCGAAGAAGAGCAGGGGAGTTCTCCTCGGTGCCCTGGCCAATATTTATCCCTCAGCCGACGCCTAAAACAGATGATCTGGTCATTTATCTCATTTGCTGTTTGTGGGAGCTTGCTGTGCACAAATTGGCTGCCACGTTTCCTACATCGCAACAGTAATTCACGGGCTGTAAAGCGCTTTGGGACATCCTGAGGTCGTGAAAGGCGCTATATAAATGCAAGTTCTTTCTTTAATAATTATTTGCTCAGGACAAAGATTGGCCTCTGGGTTATGCTACAAAGTAACATCACAGTAAGTAAGCCCCTTGTCTGCAGAGAGATGGTGGTGGCAAAGGAATGGACAAGTCCACATCTCACCCCACCCTTTACCTTAAGGGGATTCAGGAAAGGGAGAGCCCATTGGATTAAAATTGGGGAGGGGGGGGGAGGAATTAATGTTGGGTCAGCTCCAATTGCTGAATATTCTGGGGGGGATTGGAATGAGTAATTTCCATATTACTGGCAGGGTTATTGTGTTTTCTCAAGACAGGGGCATTATGTTGCACAACTCGCATTGTAGTATTGTGCTGATGACATGCAGCAGTGTGTAACGTGCTGTGACACCTTAAGGTCACATAGAAACATGGAAAATAGAAGCAAGAGTAGGCCATTCGGCCCCTCGGGCCTGCTCCGCCATTCAAAATGATCATGGCTGATCGTCGAACTCAGTCCCCTGTTCCCGCTTTTTCCCCATATCCCTTGATCCTTTTAGCATTAAGAAATATATCCATCTCCTTCTTGAATACATCTAATGACTTGGCCTCCGCTGCCTTCTCATAGAGTCATAGAGTCATACAGCACGGATAGAGGCCCTTCGGCCCATCGTGTCCGCGCCGGCCATCAGCTCTGTCTACTCTAATCCCATATTCCAGCATTTGGTCCGTAGCCTTGTATGCTATGGCATTTCAAGTGCTCATCCAAATGCTTCTTGAATGTTGTGAGGGTTCCTGCCTCCACAACCCTTTCAGGCAGTGAGTTCCAGACTCCAACCACCCTCTGGGTGAAAAAGTTCTTTCTCAAATCCCCTCTAAACCTCCCGCCTTTTACCTTGAATCTATGCCCCCTTGTTATAGTACCCTCAACGAAGGGAAAAAGCTCCTTAGTATCCATCCTATCTGTGCCCCTCATAATTTTGTACACCTCAATCATGTCCCCCCTCAGCCTCCTCTGCTCCAAGGAAAACAAACCCAACTTCCCAGTCTCTCTTCATAGCTGAAGCGCTCCAGCCCTGGTAACATCCTGGTGAATCTCCTCTGCACCCTCTCCAAAGCGATCACATCCTTCCTGTAGTGTGGCGACCAGAACTGCACACAGTACTCCAGCTGTGGCCTAACCAGTGTTTTATACAGCTCCATCATAACCTCCTTGCTCTTATATTCTATGCCTCGGCTAATAAAGGCAAGTATCCCATATGCCTTCTTTACCACCTTATCTACCTGTTCCGCCGCCTTCAGGGATCTGTGAACTTGCACACCAAGATCCCTCTGACCCTCTGTCTTGCCTCGGGTCCTCCCATTCATTGTGTATTCCCTTGCCTTGTTAGTCCCTCCAAAGTGCATCACCTCGCACTTTTCCGGGTTAAATTCCATTTGCCACTGTTCCGCCCATCTGACCAACCCATCTATATCGTCCTGCAGACTGAGGCTATCCTCCTCGCTATTTACCACCCTACCAATCTTTGTATCATCAGCGAACTTACTGATCATACCTTTTACATTCATATCCAAGTCATTAATGTAGACCACAAACAGCAAGGGACCCAGCACCGATCCCTGTGGTACCCCACTGGCCACAGGCTTCCAGTCACAAAAACAACCTTCGACCATCACCCTCTGCCTTCTGCCACTAAGCCAGTTTTGTATCCAAAGTGCCAAGGCACCCTGGATTCCATGGGCTCGTACCTTCTTGACCAGTCTCCTGTGGGGGACTTTATCGAAGGCCTTACTGAAATCCATGTATACCACATCCACTGCGTTACCCTCATCCACACGCCTAGTCACCCCCTCAAAAAATTCAATCAAATTAGTCAGACATGATCTTCCCTTGACAAAGCCATGTTGACTATCCCTGATTAATCCTTGCTTCTCCAAGTGGAGACTAATTTTGTCCTTCAGAATTTTTTCCAATAATTTTCCTACCACTGATGTTAGGCTCACTGGCCTGTAGTTCCCCGGTTTTTCCCTACTCCCCTTCTTGAATAATGGTATTACATTAGCGGTTCTCCAGTCCTCTGGCACATCCCCTGTGGCCAGAGAGGTTCTGAATATATGTGTCAGAGCCCCCGCAATCTCCTCCTTTGCCTCACACAGTAGCCTGGGATACATTTCGTCCGGGCCTGGGGATTTATCCATTTTTAGGCCTGCTAAAACCGCCAATACCTCCTCCCGCTCGATGTTAATATGTTCAAGTATATCACAGTCCCCCTGCCGTATTTCTATGTCTACATCGTCCTTCTCCATAGTGAAAACAGATGCAAAAAATTCATTTAGAACCCCTCCTACATCTGCCGGCTCCACACACAGATTGCCATTTTTGTCCCTAATGGGCCCTATTTTTTCCCTAGTCATCCTCTTACCCTTAATATACTTATAAAACATCTTAGGATTTTCCTTTATTTTGCTTGCCAATGTTATTTCATGGCCCCTCCTTGATCTCCTAATTTCTTTTTTAAGTATCCCCCTGCACTTTTTGTACTCCTCTAGGGCTTCCTCCGTCTTTAGCCTTTTGTATCTGCCAAAAGCCCTCCTTTTTTTCCTAATCCATTCTCGTATATCCCCTGACATCCAAGGTTCCCTGGAGTTCTTGGAACCACCCTTGACCTTTACGGGAACATGTTGCCATTGTATGGTCTCAATCTCCCTTCTGAAAGACTCCCATTGCTCCGATGCGGATTTTCCTACAAGCAGCTGATCCCAGTCCATTTTGGCCAGATCCTGCCTTATCCTATTAAAATCGGCCTTCCCCCAATTTAGAACCTTTATTTCCGGCCCCTCCCTGTCCTTTTCCATGACCACCTTAAATCTCACCGAATGTGGTAGAGAATTCCACAGGTTCACCGCCCTCTGAGTGAAGGTCGAACTGTGGTGCCTTGCTGGGTCAGTTCGAGGCTAATTGCCCACAGGCAAATCCTTGACAATTAAAGGTCAGACTTTTTTTCCTTTATAATTGACTACAGAAATCATATTAAAAAAAGTTTATAAAAATTTTTTTTTATTAGGGTGCTCCTCTGTACAATGGAATGATCGGCTTGCTTTCTTTTGATATACTTCATTTATTAAAATTCATTCATGGGATGTGGGCGTCGCTGGCGAGGCCGGCATTTATTGCCCATCCCTAATTGCCCCTTGAGAAGGTGGTGGTGAGCCGCCTTCTTGAACCGCTGCAGTCCGTGTGGTGACGGTTCTCCCACAGTGCTGTTAGGAAGGGAGTTCCAGGATTTTGACCCAGCGATGATGAAGGAACGGCGATACATTTCCAAGTCGGGATGGTGTGTGACGTGCAGGTGGTGTTGTTCCCATGTGCCTGCTGCCCTTGTCCTTCTAGGTGGTAGAGGTCGCGGGTTTGGGAGGTGCTGTCGAAGAAGCCTTGGCGAGTTGCTGCAGTGCATCCTGTGGATGGTACACACTGCAGCCACTGTGCGCCGGTGGTGAAGGGAGTGAATGTTTAGGGTGGTGGATGGGGTGCCAATCAAGCGGGCTGCTTTGTCCTGGATGGTGTCGAGCTTCTTAAGTGTTGTTGGAGCTGCACTCATCCAGGCAAGTGGAGAGTATTCCATCACACTCCTGACTTGTGCCTTGTAGATGGTGGAAAGGCTTTGGGGAGTCAGGAGGTGAGCCTGGGTTCGAGTTGGAACTGTCAATTTGCCTTTTTCTCAGAATGGAGTTAGAATCATAGAATCATACAGCACAGAAGGAGGCCATTCAGCCCATCGTGCTTTTGCCAGCTCTTTGAAAGAACTATCCAATGAGTCCGACTCCCCTGCTCTTTCCCCATCGCCCTGTGAGTTTTTTCTCTTCCAAGTATTTCTCCAATTCCCTTTTGAAAGTTATCATTGAATCTGCTTCCACCGCCCTTTCAGGCAGTGAATTCTAGATAATCATAACTCGCTGTGTTTAAAAAAAAAAATCTTGTTCTCTCCTCTCTGGTTCTTTAGCCAATCACCTTAAATCTGTGTCCTCTGGTTCCCGACCCTTCTGCCACTGGAAACAGTTTCTCCTTATTTACTCCATCAAAACCCTTCATGATTTTGAACACCTCTATCAAATCTCCCCTTAACCTTCTCTGTTCTAAGGCGAACAATCCCAGCTTCTCCAGTCTCTCCACATAACTGAAGCCCCTCATCCCTGGAACCATTCTAGTAAATCTCCTCTGCACCCTCTCTAAGGCCTTGACATCCTTCCTAAAGTGCGGTGCCCAGAACTGAACACAATACTCCAGCTGAGGCCTAACCAGTGTTTTATAAAGGTTCATCATAACTTCCTTGCTTTTGTACTCTATGCCTCTATTAATAAAGCCCAGGATCCCATATGCTTTTTTAACAGCCTTCTCAACTTGTCCTGCCACCTTCAAAGATTTGTGTACGTGCACCCCCAGGTCTCTCTGTTCCGGCAGCCCCTTTAAAATTGTACCATTTAGTTTATTTTGCCTCTCCTCATTCTTCCTATCAAAATGTATCACTTCACACTTCTCTGTGTTAAATTTCATCTGCCATGTGTCTGCCCATTTCTCCAGGCTGTCTCCGTCCTCCTGAAGTCTGTTGCTATCCTTATCACCGTTTACTATATTTCCGAGTTTCCTGTCATCTGCAAACTTTGAAATTATCCCCTCTACATCCAAGTCCAGGTCATTAATATCTATCAAAAATAGCAATGGTCCCAAGAGAGAAATCAGGAGGGCAAAAAGGGGATATGAGATTGCTTTGGCAGATCAGGCAAAGGTGAATCCAAAGAGCTTCTACAAGTACATAAAGGGCAAAAGGGTAACTAGGGAGAGAGTAGGGCCTCTTAAGGATCAACAAGGTCATCTATGTGCGGAACCACAAGAGATGGGTGAGATCCTGAATGAATATTTCACATCGGTATTTACGGTTGAGAAAGGCATGGATGTTAGGGAACTTGGGGAAATAAATAGTGATGTCTTGAGGAGTGTACATATTACAGAGAGGGAGGTGCTGGAAGTCCTAATGCGCATCAAGGTAGATAAATCTCCGGGACCTGATGAAATGTATCCCAGGACGTTATGGGAGGTTAGGGAGGAAATTGCGGGTCCCCTAGCAGAGATATTTGAATCATCCACCGCTACAGGTGAGGTGCCTGAAGATTGGAGGGTAGCAAATGTTGTGCCTTTGTTTAAGAAGGGCGGCAGGGAAAAGCCTGGGAACTGCAGACCAGTGAGCCTGACATCTGTAGTGGGTAAGTTGTTAGAGGGTATTCTGAGGGACAGGATCTACAGGCATTTGGAGAGGCAGGGACTAATTAGGAACAGTCAGCATGGTTTTGTGAGAGGAAAATCATGTCTCACGAATTTGATTGAGTTTTTTGAAGGGGTAACCAAGAAGATAGATGAGGGCTGTGCAGTAGACGTGGTCTACATGGACTTCAGCAAAGCATTTGACAAGGTACCGCATGGTAGGTTGTTACATAAGGTTAAATCTCATGGGATCCAAGGTGAGGTAGCCAATTGGATACAAAATTGGCTTGACGACAGAAGACAGAGGGTGGTTGTGGAGGGTTGTTTTTCAAACTGGATGCCTGTGTCCAGCGGTGTGCCTCAGGGATCGGTGCTGGGTCCGCTGTTATTTGTTATTTATATTAATGATTTGGATGAGAATTTAGGAGGCATGGTTAGTAAGTTTGCAGATGACACCAAGATTGGTGGCATTGTGGACAGTGAAGAAGGTTATCTAGGATTGCAACGGGATCTTGATAAATTGGGCCAGTGGGCCGATGAATGGCAGATGGAGTTTAATTTAGATAAATGTGAGATGATGCATTTTGGTAGATCGAATCGGGCCAGGACCTACTCCGTTAATGGTAGGGCGTTGGGGAGAGTTATAGAACAAAGAGATCTGGGAGTACAGATTCATAGCTCCTTGAAAGTGGAGTCACAGGTGGATAGGGTGGTGAAGAAGGCATTCAGCATGCTTGGTTTCATTGGTCAGAACATTGAATGCAGGAGTTGGGATGTCTTGTTGAAGTTGTACAGGGCATTGGTGAGGCCACACTTGGAGTACTGTGTACAGTTCTGGTCACCCTATTATAGAAAGGATATTATTAAACTAGAAAGAGTGCAGAAAAGATTTACTAGGATGCTACCGGGACTTGATGGTTTGACTTACAGGGAGAGGTTAGACAGACTGGGACTTTTTTCCCTGGAGAGTAGGAGGTTAAGGGGTGATCTTATAGAAGTCTATAAAATAATGAGGGGCATAGATAAGGTCGATAGTCAAAATCTTTTCCCAAAGGTAGGGGAGTCTATAACGAGGGGACATAGATTTAAGGTGAGAGGGGAGAGATACAAAAGGGTCCAGAGGGGCAGTGTTTTCACTCAAAGGGTGGTGAGTGTCTGGAACGAGCTGCCAGAGGCAGTAGTAGAGGCGGGTACAATTTTGTCTTTTAAAAAGCATTTGGACAGTTACATGGGTAAGATGGGTATAGAGGGATATGGGCCAAGTGCAGGCAATTGGGACTAGCTTAGTGGTATAAACTGGGCGACATGGACATGTTGGGCCGAAGGGCCTGTTTCCATGTTGTAACTTCTATGATTCTATGATTCTATGATAACAGTGACCCCAGGGGCACCACTGTACACCTCCCTCCAGTCTGAAAAACAACCGTTCACCACTGCTCTCTGCTTTCTGTCCATAAGTCAATTTTGAATCTCCGCTTGCAAACATTCATTCTTTGCACACCAAGGCTCCTTTTATACAATTCAAATTTGTATATTTTTATGATATTTCAACACTTCACCAATATTTCTTTGTGTATATATTCAAAAAAAGTTTTGAGATGTGCCTGTCACATTTCAGACGTCACTTATGCAAATCTCTGTCACACAGCCACATAAATGCCGTGTCTACCAGAGCAGGTCAGAGGCTGGGTATTCTGCAGTGAGTGACTCACCTCCTGACTCCCCAAAGCCTTTCCACCATCTACAAGGCACAAGTCAGGAGTGTGATGGAATACTCTCCACTTGCCTGGATGAGTGTAGCTCCAACAACACTCAAGAAGCTCGACACCATCCGGGACAAAGCAGCCCGCTTGATTGGCACCCCCATCCGCCACCCTAAACATTCACTCCCTTCACCACCGGCGCACTGTGGCTGCAGTGTGTACCATCCACAGGATGCACTGCAGCAACTCGCCAAGGCTTCTTCGACAGCACCTCCCAAACCCGCGACCTCTACCACCTAGAAGGACAAGAGCAGCAGGCACATGGGAACACCACCTGCACGTTCCCCTCCGAGTCACACACCATCCCGACTTGGAAATATATTGGCCGTTCCTTCATCGTCGCTGGGTCAAAATCCTGGAACTCCCTTCCTAACAGCACCGTGGGAGAACCTTCACCACACGGACTGCAGCGGTTCAAGAAGGCGGCTCACCACCACCTTCTCAAGGGGCAATTAGGGATGGGCAATAAATGCCGGCCTCGCCAGCGACGCCCACATCCCATGAACGAATTTAAAAAAAAAACTCAAACAAAAAAGTGGGATGAAGTGTTTCAGTCCAAATGTAAAGCTGGCCAACACTGAAAAAAAACGATTCATGGTATAAACTGGGCGACATGGACATGTTGGGCCGAAGGGCCTGTTTCCACGTTGTAAACGTCTATGATTGTATGACTAAATCTGAAGTGTTTTTTTTTGGGGGGGGGCGGGATGGATATCGATCAAACTCTTGTAGAAGTTAGCGATTCAGTTTTGGGGGATCGGGTGAACTCTCTGCCCAGCTCCCTCCCCGTCCGTTTCCGATGACACGGCTGTTGCCATGACTGCTACGTGAACAGCCCAGGATCCAGGTCCGACCAAATCTTTTTCTTCAGCTCCCTGCAGGTACAAATAGTAATGAGATCTCAATGCCCACTCGAGCTGCCGGATCAGCTGGTGAATTCTTCGACTGTGGGCATTGTGTGCCGCAAACCAGAAGTCACGTCACCTTGGCAACGTGATTGAATTCATTTGAAGTGAGGGCAGGGGATGTTTTGGAGAGACAGCTGAATTTTGTTTTCGTACAAGCTCCAACGGTCCATTCTAAGTACAAATCTGTGTTCTTCACCACCACCTATCCAACAACAACTTGCATTTATATAGCGCCTTTTGACATAGTAAAACGTCCCAAGGAGCTTCACGGGAACGATTATCAAACCAAATTTGACACCGAGCCACATAAGGAGATATTTTGTTATTCGTTCATGGGATGAGGGCGTCGCTGGCGAGGCCGGCATTTATTGCCCATCCCTAATTGCCCTCGAGAAGGTGGTGGTGAGCCGCCTTCTTGAACCGCTGCAGTCCGTGTGGTGACGGTTCTCCCACAGTGCTGTTAGGAAGGGAGTTCCAGGATTTCGACCCAGCGACGATGAAGGAACGGCCGATATATTTCCAAGTCGGGATGGTGTGTGACTTGAAGGGGAACGTGCAGGTGGTGTTGTTCCCATGTGCCTGCTGCTCTTGTCCTTCTAGGTGGTAGAGGTCGCGGGTTTGGGAGGTGCTGTCGAAGAAGCCTTGGCGAGTTGCTGCAGTGCATCCTGTGGATGGTACACACTGCAGCCACAGTGCGCCGGTGGTGAAGGGAGTGAATGTTTCGGGTGGTGGATGGGGTGCCAATCAAGCGGGCTGCTTTGTCCTGGATGGTGTCGAGCTTCTTGAGTGTTGCTGGAGCTGCACTCATCCAGGTAAGTGGAGAGTGTTCCATCACACTCCTGACTTGTGCCTTGTAGATGGTGGAAAGGCTTTGGGGAGTCAGGAGGTGAGTCACTCGCCACAGAACACCCAGCCTCTGACCTGCTCTTGTTGCCACAGTATTTATATGGCTGGTCCAGTTAAGTTACTGGTCAGTGGTAACCCCCCAGGATGTTGATGGCGGGGGATTTGGCGATGGTAATGCTGTTGAATGTCAAGGGGAGGTGGTTAGACTCTCTCTTGTTGGAGATGGTCATTGCCTGGCACTTGTCTGGTGCGAATGTTACTTGCCACTTATCAGCCCAGGCCTGGATGTTGTCCAGGTCTTGCTGCATGTGGGCTCGGACTGCTTCATTATCTGAGGGGTTGCGAGTGGAACTGAACACTGTGCAATCATCAGCGAACATCCCCATTTCTGACCTTATGATGGAGGGAAGGTCATTGATGAAGCAGCTGAAAATGGTTATAAGAACAACATAAGAAATAGGAGCTGGAGTCGGCCAATCGGCCCTTCGAGCCTGCTCCGCCATTCAATAAGATCATGGCTGATCTGATCCGAACCTCAAATCTAAATTCATCTCCAATTTCCTGCCCGCTCCCCGTAACCCCTAATTCCCTTTACTTCTAGGAAACAGTCTATTTCTGTTTTAAATGTATTTAATGATGTAGCTTCCTGGGGCAGCAAATTCCACAGACCTACTACCCTCTGAGTGAAGAAGTTCCTCCTTATCTCAGTTTTGAAAGAGCAGCCCCTTATTCTAAGATTATGCCCCCTAGTTCTAGTTTCACCCATCCTTGGGAACATCCTTACCGCATCCACCCGATCAAGCCCCTTCACAATCTTATATGTTTCAATAAGATCGCCTCTCATTCTTCTGAACTCCAATGAGTCGAGTCCCAATCTACTCAACCTCTCCTCATATGTCCAGCCCCTCATCCCCGGGATTAGCCGAGTGAACCTTCTTTGTACTGCCTCGAGAGCAAGTATGTCTTTTCTTAAGTATGGTTGGGCATGGGACACTGCCCTGAGGAACTGGTGACCAAAAACATGGTTGAAGGAGCGTCTTAAAGGAGGAGAGAGAGGCGGAGAGGTTTAGGGAAGGAATTCCAGAACTTAGAACCTAGGCAGCTGAAGGCACGGCCGCCAATGGTGGAGCGATGAAAATCAGGGATGCACACGAGGCCGGAATTGGAGGAGCGCAGAGATCTCAGAGGGTTTTCAGAATCCGTTCTTGGCGAAGGTTTTTCAAATTCCTCCTCTGGGCAAGATGAGAATTAATAGATTCTCACCTCCACAACTCGGGTTTTTTTCAGTGGCTGAAAATTGAAGCCGGTGTTTAATTGATCCTTTGTTTAAATAATAATTTCTTTAAAATTATTCCGTGCCGTACAATTGGGATGTGGAATTCTTGGCCGACTGTAACTTTACAAAAACGTCAGCCGGTCACGTACGCAGATCTTTGAAGATGACGGGACAACTTGATGGTTTGACTTATAGGGAGAGGTTGGATAGACTGAGACTTTTTTCCCTGGAGAGTAGGAGGTTCAGGGGTGATCTTATAGAAGTCTATAAAATAATGAGGGGGCATAGATAAGGTAGATAGTCAAAATCTTTTCCCAAAGGTAGGGGAGTCTATAACGAGGGGGCATAGATTTAAGGTGAGAGGGGAGAGATACAAAAGGGTCCAGAGGGGCAATTTTTTCACTCAAAGGGTGGTGAGTGTCTGGAACGAGCTGCCAGAGGCAGTAGTAGAGGCGGGTACAATTTTGTCTTTTAAAAAGCATTTGGACGGTAAGATGGGTATAGAGGGATATGGGCCAAGTGCAGGCAATTGGGACTAGCTTAGTGGTATAAACTGGGCGACATGGACATGTTGGGCCGAAAGGCCTGTTTCCATGTTGTAAACTTCTATGATTCTATGATTTTAACTTGAGAAGGCTGTTAGAAAAGCATACGGACTCCTTAGCTTTATAAAGAGAGGGATAGAGTACAAAAGCAAGGAAGTTATGCTGAACCTTTACAAATAAGAACATAAGAAATAGGAGCTGGAGTCGGCCATACGGCCCCTCGAGCCTGCTCCACCATTCAACAAGATCATGGCTGATCTTCTAACTCAACGCCATTTTCCTGCACCATCCCCATATCCCTTGATGCCTTTAATATCTAGAAATCTATCGATCTCTGTTTTGATTGTACTCAATGACTGAGCCTCCACAGCCCTCTGTGGTGGAGAATTCCAAAGATTCACCACCCTCTGAGTGAAGAAGTTTCTCCTCATCTCAGTCCTAAATGGCCTACCCCTTATTCTGAGACTGTGACCCCTGGTTCTCGACTCCCCAGCCAGGGGAAACGTCCTCCCTGCATCTACCCTGTCGAGCCCCGTAAGAATTTTATATGTTTAATGAGATCACCTCTCATTCTTCTAAACTCTAGAGAATACAGGCCGAGTCGACCCAATCTCTCCTCATAGGACAACCCCACCATCCCAGGAATCAGTCTGGTGAACCTTCATAGAAAATAGGAGCAAGAGTTGGCCATTCGGCCCTTCGGGCCTGCCCCGCCATTCAAAATGATCACGACTGATCGTCTAACTCAGTACCCTGTTCCTGCTTTTTCCCCATATCCCTTGATCCCTTTAGCATTAAGAAATATATCTATCTCCTTCTTGAATACATCTAATGACTTGGCCTCCACTGCCTTCTGTGGTAGAGAATTCCACAGGTTCACCACCCTCTGAGTGAAGAAATTTCTCCTCATCTCTGTTCTAAACGGCATACCCCGTATCCCGAGACTGTGACCCCTGGTTCTGGACTCCCCAGCCATCGGGAACATCCTCCCTGCATCTGGTCTGTCTCGTCCTGTTCGAATTTTATATGTTTCGATGAGATCACCTCTCATTCTTCTGAACTCTAGTTCTTCGTTGCACTCCCATTTCCGAATCTCTCACCATTTCTGTTTTTCCGACCAAAGTGGATAACTTCACGTTTTTCCACATTCTGCCATGTTCTTGCCCACTCACTTAGCCTGTCTGTATCCCCTTGAAGCCTCTTTGCATCCTCCTCACAACTCACATTCCCACCTCGTTTTTGTGTCAAGAGCAAACTTGGAAATGTTACATTTAGTTCCCTCATCCAAATCATTGATAGATATTGTGAATAGCTGGGGCCCAAGCACTGATCCCTGCGGTACCCCACTAGTCACTGCCTGCAAACCTGAAAAAGACCCGTTTATTCCTACTCTCTGTTTTCTGTCTGTCAACCATTTCTCAATCCATGCCAGTATATTACCCTCAATTCCATGTGCTCTAACTTTGTTCACCAACTTTCTGTGTCGGACCTTATCGAAAGCCTTCTGAAAATCCAAATACACCACACCCACTTATCCATTCACTGGTTAGTTGTCAGCTGGAGTATTGTGTCCAATCCTGGCCACTACACTTTAGGAAGGATGTCAAGGCCTTGGAGAGGGTGCAGAAGAGATTTACCAGAATGGTTCCAGGGATGAGGGACTTCAGTTATGTGAAGAGACTGTTACATAAGGTTAAATCTCATGGGATCCAAGGTGAGGTAGCCAATTGGATACAAAATTGGCTTGACGACAGAAGACAGAGGGTGGTTGTCGAGGGTTGTTTTTCAAACTGGATGCCTGTGTCCAGCGGTGTGCCTCAGGGATCGGTGCTGGGTCCGCTGTTATTTGTTATTTATATTAATGATTTGGATGAGAATTTAGGAGGCATGGTTAGTAAGTTTGCAGATGACACCAAGATTGGTGGCATTGTGGACAGTGAAGAAGGTTATCTAGGATTGCAACGGGATCTTGATAAATTGGGCCAGTGGGCCGATGAATGGCAGATGGAGTTTAATTTAGATAAATGTGAGGTGATGCATTTTGGTAGATCGAATCGGGCCAGGACCTACTCCGTTAATGGTAGGGCGTTGGGGAGAGTTATAGAACAAAGAGATCTAGGAGTACAGATTCATAGCTCCTTGAAAGTGGAGTCACAGGTGGATAGGGTGGTGAAGAAGGCATTCAGCATGCTTGGTTTCATTGGTCAGAACATTGAATGCAGGAGTTGGGATGTCTTGTTGAAGTTGTACAGGGCATTGGTGAGGCCACACTTGGAGTACTGTGTACAGTTCTGGTCACCCTATTATAGAAAGGATATTATTAAACTAGAAAGAGTGCAGAAAAGATTTACTAGGATGCTACCGGGACTTGATGGTTTGACTTACAGGGAGAGGTTAGACAGACTGGGACTTTATTCCCTGGAGAGTAGGAGGTTAAGGGGTGATCTTATAGAAGTCTATAAAATAATGAGGGGCATAGATAAGGTCGATAGTCAAAATCTTTTCCCAAAGGTAGGGGAGTCTATAACGAGGGGGCACAGATTTAAGGTGAGAGGGGAGAGATACAAAAGGATCCAGAGGGGCAATTTTTTCACTCAAAGGGTGGTGAGTGTCTGGAACGAGCTGCCAGAGGCAGTAGTAGAGGCGGGTACAATTTTGTCTTTTAAAAAGCATTTGGACAGTTACATGGGGAAGATGGGTATCGAGGGATATGGGCCAAGTGCAGGCAATTGGGACTAGCTTCGTGGTATAAACTGGGCGACATGGACATGTTGGGCCGAAGGGCCTGTTTCCATGTTGTAACTTCTATGATTCTATGATTCTAAGCTGGGATTGTTCTCCTTAGAGAAGAGAAGGTTAAGGGGAAATGTAATGGATTTAAGGAGAGGTATTCAAAATAATGAGGATTTTTTGATAGAGTAGATACGGAGAAACTGTTTCCAGTGGCAGGAGGGTCGGTAACCAGAGGACACAGATTTCAGATAATTGGCAAAAAACCCCGGGGGGAGATGAGGAGAATTTTGTTTGTGCAGCGAGTTGTTATGATCTGGAATGCGCTGCCTGAAAGGGCGGTGGAAGCAGATTCAAAAGTAACTTTCAAAAGGAAATTGGATAAATACCTGAAAAGGAACAAATTGCAGGGCTAAGGGGAAAGAGCAGGACTAATTCGACAGCTCTTTCAAAGAGCCAGCACAGGCACAGTAGGCCAAATGGCCTCCTTCTGTGTTGTAAAACTCTATGAAGTCCAGAGGCCATTACTTCTGCTTTGATCAATGATTTCTCCAGCTACTGTTAAAGGAAATTGCAGCCAAAATGCAGTAATCATTGTGTAGGTTTTTTTCTGTGTGTGTACAGATTGTGTGCATGTGTGTGATACATATATTTATATTTATATATATATATTTATATTTATTTATATATTTATATTTATTTATATATTTATATTTATTTATATATTTATATTTATATATATATATTTATATTTATATATTTATATATTTATTTATATATATATATTTATATATTTATTTATATATATATATTTATATATTTATTTATATATATATATTTATATATTTATTTATATATATATATTTATATATTTATTTATATATATATATTTATATATTTATTTATATTTATATATTTATATATATTTATTTATATTTATATATTTATATATATTTATTTATATATTTATATTTATATTTATATATTTATATTTATATATTTATATATTTATATTTATATATTTATATTTATATTTATATATTTATATATTTATATTTATATATATATTTATATATATATTTATATATATTTAGAGAGAGAGATGGATAGATATAGATATTTATATTTATATAGATAGATAGATTTAAATTTAGATGGATAGATATAGATATTTATATTTAGATAGATAGATAGATAGATTTATATTTAGATAGATAGATAGATAGATTTATATTTAGATAGATAGATTTATATTTAGATAGATAGATAGATTTATATTTAGATAGATAGATAGATAGATTTATATTTAGATAGATAGATTTATATTTAGATAGATAGATAGATTTATATTTAGATAGATAGATAGATAGATTTATATTTAGATAGATAGATTTATATTTAGATAGATAGATAGATTTATATTTAGATAGATAGATAGATTTATATTTAGATAGATAGATAGATTTATATTTAGATAGATAGATTTATATTTAGATAGATAGATAGATTTATATTTAGATAGATAGATAGATATATATTTAGATAGATAGATAGATAGATTTATATTTAGATAGATAGATAGATAGATTTATATTTAGATAGATAGATTTATATTTAGATAGATAGATAGATTTATATTTAGATAGATAGATAGATAGATTTATATTTAGATAGATAGATTTATATTTAGATAGATAGATAGATTTATATTTAGATAGATAGATAGATAGATTTATATTTAGATAGATAGATTTATATTTAGATAGATAGATAGATTTATATTTAGATAGATAGATAGATTTATATTTAGATAGATAGATAGATTTATATTTAGATAGATAGATTTATATTTAGATAGATAGATAGATTTATATTTAGATAGATAGATAGATATATATTTAGATAGATAGATAGATAGATTTATATTTAGATAGATAGATAGATTTATATTTAGATAGATAGATAGATTTATATTTAGATAGATAGATAGATTTATATTTAGATAGATAGATAGATTTATATTTAGATAGATAGATAGATAGATAGATTAATATTTAGATAGATAGATAGATAGATAGATAGATTTATATTTAGATAGATAGATAGATAGATTTATATTTAGATAGATAGATAGATAGATAGATAGATTTATATTTAGATAGATAGATAGATAGATAGATAGATTTATATTTAGATAGATAGATAGATAGATTTATATTTAGATAGATAGATAGATAGATAGATAGATTTATATTTAGATAGATAGATAGATAGATTTATATTTAGATAGATAGATAGATAGATAGATAGATAGATTTATATTTAGATAGATAGATAGATAGATAGATAGATAGATAGATTTATATTTAGATAGATAGATAGATAGATAGATTTATATTTAGATAGATAGATAGATAGATAGATAGATAGATTTATATTTAGATAGATAGATAGATAGATTTATATTTAGATAGATAGATAGATAGATTTATATTTAGATAGATAGATAGATAGATAGATAGATTTATATTTAGATAGATAGATAGATAGATAGATAGATTTATATTTAGATAGATAGATAGATAGATAGATAGATAGATATATATTTAGATAGATAGATAGATAGATAGATAGATTTATATTTAGATAGATAGATAGATAGATTTATATTTAGATAGATAGATAGATAGATAGATAGATAGATATATATTTAGATAGATAGATAGATAGATAGATTTATATTTAGATAGATAGATAGATAGATTTATATTTAGATAGATAGATAGATAGATAGATAGATTTATATTTAGATAGATAGATAGATAGATAGATAGATAGATATATATTTAGATAGATAGATAGATAGATTTATATTTAGATAGATAGATAGATAGATAGATAGATTTATATTTAGATAGATAGATAGATAGATAGATAGATAGATATATATTTAGATAGATAGATAGATAGATAGATTTATATTTAGATAGATAGATAGATAGATTTATATTTAGATAGATAGATAGATAGATTTATATTTAGATAGATAGATAGATAGATAGATAGATTTATATTTAGATAGATAGATAGATAGATAGATTTATATTTAGATAGATAGATAGATAGATAGATTTATATTTAGATAGATAGATAGATAGATAGATAGATAGATAGATATATATTTAGATAGATAGATAGATAGATAGATTTATATTTAGATAGATAGATAGATAGATAGATTTATATTTAGATAGATAGATAGATTTATATTTAGATAGATAGATAGATTTATATTTAGATAGATAGATAGATAGATAGATAGATTTATATTTAGATAGACAGATATATATATGATATGTCCGATCTCGGTTGATTGCTTGGGGCAGCTGGCGAGAGATTGAGGGAGGGGGAGACATTTTATTGTAAGGCAAGGACTGAGATGGGCTCCAGGTGACTGCGGTTGAGATGCTGCACTATAACAAACGCAGGAACGATAATATCATGAATTTTTGCCTTTAAATTTCAGCGTCTGTGTGACTCAATCCAAAATGTCCAATAAAAAAAAAATAGATTTACATCTTCAACCCCTTTTTGTCCTATGAGTTTGCTAAATATAGTTTATTGGATTTGATAGCTGAGAACAGGCCCGACTGCAACATCTCCACAAAGTAAATTGTGTAATAGCTGATGTCAGGTCAGTAACCATGTTAAAAATGATGCGATTGAAATCTCTTCCCATTTTGAACAATCGCAATAGATTTGTACTCTTATCTTCCTGGCCAAATCAACATTACCTGCTGTCTTGTGCCACAGAATGCTTTTTAGAACTTGTTCTTGGGGTATGGATTATATCTACGTTGTTTCCAAAGCGCCAACCATGAATCGCACTCCCCCCTGCTCCCAGTACGAGTGCGATCAGAGGTGACTCGCTCTCCCGTTTCTCACTCGTTGCCGCATGGGGAAATATGTAATGTGTCAGCCATGGCTCGGTGGATAACACCCTCGCCTCTGAGGCAGAAGGTCGTGGGTTCGAGTCCCGCTCCAAAGTATTTGAGCACGTAAACCAGGCCGACGCTCCCTGGTGCCAGTCCTGAGGGAGTGCCGCACTGTTGGAGGTGCCGTCTTTTCAGATGAGACGTTGAACCGAGATAGAAGACGTCTGCCCTCTCGGGCGGACGTAAAAGATCCCTTCCTTCAAGAAGTACTTTTTTTTTTATTCGTTCATGGGATGTGGGCGTCGCTGGCAAGGCCAGCATTTATTGCCCATCCCTAATTGCCCTCTTCATGACCTCAGGACGTCCCAATGTGGAGCACATTGGGACGTCCTGAGGTCATGAAGATCGCAGGATAAATGCAAGTTCCTTCTTTTTCATTTTTAGCGGTGAGGGAAATGTGCAGATTTCCAGGTGCTTGTAAAGTTCTGGCTGCAGAGAGTTGGGATAAATGGTTCATTCTCGGACTGGCAACCAGTAGCCAGTGGTGTTCCGCAGGGGTCGGTGCTGGGTCCCCAACTCTTTACAATCTATATTAACGATTTGGAGGAGGGGACCGAGTGTAACATATCAAAGTTTGAAGATGATACAAAGATGGGAGGGAAAGTAGAGAGTGAGGAGGGCATAAAAAACCTACAAGGGGGATATAGACAGGCTGGGTGAGTGGGCGGAGATTTGGCAGATGCAATACAATATTGGAAAATGTGAGGTTATGCACTTTAGTCGGAAAAATAAGAGAGCAAGTTATAATCTTAATGGCGAGAAACTGGAAAGTACTGCAGTACAAAGGGATCTGGGGGTCCTAGTGCAAGAAAATCACAAAGTTAGTATGCAGGTGCAGCAGGTGATCAAGAAGGCCAACGGAATGTTGGTTTTTATTGCTAGGGGGATAGAATATAAAAACAGGGAGGTATTGCTGCAGTTATATAAGGTATTGGTGAGACTGCACCTGGAATACTGCGTACAGTTTTGGTGTCCATACTTAAGAAAAGACATACTTGCTCTCGAGGCAGTACAAAGAAGGTTCACTCGGTTAATCCCGGGGATGAGGGGGTGGACATATGAGGAGAGGTTGAGTAGATTGGGACTCGACTCATTGGAGTTCAGAAGAATGAGAGGCGATCTTATTGAAACATATAAGATTGTGAAGGGGCTTGATCGGGTGGATGCGGTAAGGATGTTCCCAAGGATGGGTGAAACTAGAACTAGGGGGCATAATCTTAGAATAAGGGGCTGCTCTTTCAAAACTGAGATGAGGAGGAACTTCTTCACTCAGAGGGTAGTAGGTCTGTGGAATTTGCTGCCCCAGGAAGCTGTGGAAACTAAATCATTAAATAAATTTAAAACAGAAATAGACAGTTTCCGAGAAGTAAAGAGAATTAGGGGTTACGGGGAGCGGGCAGGAAATTGGACATGAATTTAGATTTGAGGTTAGGATCATATCAGCCTTGATCTTATTGAATGGCGGAGCAGGCTCGAGGGGCCGATTGGCCTACTCCTGCTCCTATTTCTTATGTTCTTATGAAAACCACCGACCGACACAGCATGCTGTTTAACCTTTGTGCTGTTAGCTTTAATTCCCACCCTGTCTAACCTTGCGAGCCCCTCACCATTTTTCCACAAAACGAACAACAACTTGCATTTATATAGCGCTTTAACGTAGTGAAACGTCCCAGGGTGCTTCACGGGAGCGATTATCAAACAAAATTTGACACCGAACCACGTATGGAGATTTTAGGATAGGCGACCAAAAGCTTAGACCATAAGAGATAGGAGCAGGTGTAGGCCATTCGGCCCCTCGAGCCTGCTCCGCCACTCAGTGAGATCATGGCTGATCTGATTTTTACCTCAACTCCACTTTCCCGCCCTTTCCCCATATCCTTTGACTCCCTCGCTGATCAAAAAATTGTCTAACTCAGCCTTGAATGTATTCAATGTCTCAGCCTCCACAGCTTTTTGGGGTAAAGAATTCCAAAGATTCACGACCCTCTGGGAGAAGAAATTCCTCCTCATTTCCGTCTTAAACGGGCGACCCCTTATTCTGAGACTGCGCCCCCTAGTTTTAGATTCCCCCATGAGGGGTAACATCCTCTCAGCATCTACCCTATCGAGTCCCCTCATAATCTTGTATGTTTCAATAAGATCTCCTCTCGTTCTTCGAAACTCCAATGAGTATAGACCCAACCTGTTCAATCTTTCCTCATAGGACAACCCTTCCATACCCGGGATCAACCTAGTGAACCTTCTCTGAACTGCCTCCAATGCAAGTATCTCCTTCCTTAAATAAGGGCACCAGAACTGTACGCAGTACTCCAGGTGTGGTCTCCCCAGCACCCTGTACAGTTGGAGCATGACTTCCCTGCTTTTATACTCCATCCCCCTCGAAATAAAGGCCAATATTCCGTTTGCCTTCCGGATTACCTGCTGCACCTGTATGTTGACTTTTTGTGTTTCATGTACGAGGACACCCAGATCCCTCTGTACCACAGCATTTTGTAGTATTTCTCCATTCAAATAATATTTTGCTTTTTTATTTTTCCTTCCAAAGTGGGATGACTTCACATTTTCCCACATTATATTCCATCTGCCAAATTTTTGCCCATTCCCTTAACCTGTCAATATCCCTTTGCAGACACTTTGTGTCCTCATCTCAACTTGCTTTTCCACCTATCTTTGTATCATCAGCAAATTTGGCCACAAGACACTCTGTTCCTTCATTGATATATATTGTAAATAGTTGAGGCCCCAGCACTGAGCCCTGCGGCACCCCACTAGTTACAGATCGCCATTTTGAAAATGACCCTTTTATCCCCACTCTTTGTTTTCTTGGTCAAAGAGGTAGGTTTTAAGGAGCGTCTTTAAAGGAGGGGAGAGAGACGCAGAGGTTTAGGGAGGGAATTCCAGAGCTTCGGGCCCAGGCAGCTGAAGGCACGGCCGCCAATGGTGGAGCAATTAAAATCGGGACAAATGTTTCAATGAATCTTGCACGAGTTCCCAGGACAACTGGAAGCACTAGTAGATCTGAATTGCCCATTTTAACTTTATAATGAGGGGATTTCAACAAAGGGCCTTGTATTATTTTTCAGGCAGGACTGAGTTGTAAGTGGAAGATTCTTGATCACAATTTATCCAAAGCTGGAAAATTGTACCCTGGGCCTGTGATAAACCACCCAGGTCACTGGCAAAGTTACTCAGTGACATTTGCACCATCTCACTCAGTTTCAAGTCAGCCCGCATATTCTTCGGCAGCATCTCCCATACTAAAACGAGCAAGAAATATAAAAACAGATTGTAAGAGCTTCCACAAAAGGAAGAGAGTAGCAAAAAGTAAACGTGGGTCCTTTAGAGGCAGAGACGGGAGAAATTATAACTGGGAATAAGGAAATGGCAGAGACGTTTAAACAAATATTTTATATCTGTCTTCACAGTCGAAGACACAAAAAAAAAATACCAGAAATAGTGGGGAACCCAGGGTCTAATGAGAGTGAGGAACTTTAAGTGCTTAAGATTTGTAAAGAAAAAGTATTCGAAAAATTAATGGGATCCCCAGGACCTGATGGTAGCTTTGGAGATAGTGGACGCATTGATAATGATCTCCCAGACTTCCCTAGATTCTAGAACGGTCCCTGTGGATTGGAAGGTAGCAAATGTCACCCCGCTATTCAAGAAAGGAGGGAGAGAGAAAACAGGGAACTTACAGGCCAGTTAGCCTGACATCAGTAGTAGGGAAAATGCGAGAACCTATTATTAAGGACATAGTAACAGGGCACTTCGAAAATCATAATACGATTAGGCAGAGTCAACACGGTTTTACGAAAGGGAAATTGTGTTTGACAAATTTGTTAAGAGTTTTTGAGGGGGTAACTAATAGAAACATAGAAAATAGGAGCAAGAGTAGGCCATTCGGCCATTCAGCCCTTCAGGCCCGTTCAAAATGATCATGGCTGATCGTCTAACTCAGTACCCTGTTCCCGCTTTTTCCCCATATCCCTTGATCCCTTTAGCATTAAGAAATATATCTATCTCCTTCTTGAATACATCTGGTGACTTGGCCTCCACTGCCTTCTGTGGTAGAGAATTCCACAGGTTCACCAATGCTCTGAGTGAAGAAATTTCTCCTCATCTCGGTTCTAAATGGCACGCCCCATATCCTGAGACTGTGACCCCTGGTTCTGGACTCCCCATCCATCGGGAACATCCTCCCTGCATCTAGTCTGTCTCGTCCTGTTAGAATTTTATATGTTTCGATGAGATGAGGGTAGATAAGGGGAACCAGTGGATGTAATATATTTGGATTGTCAAAAGGCATTCGATAAGGTGCCACGTAATAGGTTGTTACACAAGATTAGGGCTCATGGGATTGGGGGTAATATGTTAGCATGCTTTGAGGATTGGTTAACGGACAGAAAATAGAAAGTAGGAATAAACGGGTCATTTTCAGGTTGGCAGGCTGTAACTAGTGGGGTGCCGCAAGGATCAGTGCTTGGGCCTCAGCTATTTACAATCTATATTAATGACTTAGATGAAGGGACCGAGTGTAATATATCCAAATTTGCTGATGATACAAAGCTAGGTGGGAAAGTAAGCTGTGAGGGGGACACAAAGAATCTGCAAAGGGATATAGACAGGTTAAGTGAGTGGGCAAGATGGTGGCAGATGGAGTATAATGTGGGGAAATGTGAGGTTATTCACTTTGGTAGGAAAAACAGAATATTTTTTAAATGGTGAGAAACTATTAAATGTTGGTGTTCAGAGGGATTTGGATGTCCTTGTCCACGAAACACAGAAAATGGTCTGTTGGCCATTATTGCAAGGGGGTTGGAGTACAAGAATAAGGAAGTCTTGCTACAATTATATTGGGCTTTGGTGAGACCTGGAATACTATGTCTAGTTTTGGTCTCCTTACTTAAGGAAGGATATACTCGCCTTAGAGGCGGTGCAACGAAGGTTCACTCGATTGATTCCTGGGATGAGAGGGTTGTCCTATGAGGAGAGATTGAGTCGATTGGGCCTATACTCTCTGGAGTTTAGAAGAGTGAGAGGTGATCTCATTGAAACATATAAGATTCTAAGAGGAATCAAGGGATATGGAGATCAGCCATGATCTTATTGAATGGCGGAGCAGGCTCGAGGGGCCATATGGTCTACTCCTGCTCCTGTTTCTTACGTTCTTACGCTCTTATTACCTGCATCCTCCATCGCCAAGAAGGACAAGGGTAGCAGGTTCGTGGGGACACCATCACCTCCGAGTCACACACCACCCCGATTTGGACATATATTGGCTGTTCCTTCATCGTCGCTGGGTCAAAATCCTGGATCTCCCCACCTAACAGCACCGAGGGAACACGGACTGCAGCGGTTCAAGAAGGCGGCGGCCCACCACCATCTTCTCAAGGGGCAATAAATGCCAGCCTTGCTAACCGAGAATGAATTTTTAAAAAGTAAAGAAGGAACGTTCTGTAATGTCTTGACAGATGTTGCTGCCGTGACTACCATTCAGGTTAAGAATTTTAATTCGAATTTATTCCAGCGAGGTGATGCGCAGAGTGCTCGGTGAACCGAAAAAGCAGTTTGCTCCAATCCTCCCTTCCCCGACAGATGCGGTTAAATGTTGGTCAGTTGGATCTGGCTTCCCGAGGCTCAGAGATTTGAAGATTTAGTCAGGCGGGTGGTGAAATGGCTCTTTATCGGTCGCCAAGGTGGGGAGGAATCTGGGTGGATGAAATGGCTAATTCGCCGGGATTTGCAGCCATCTGATCTGATTTGCGATAGTTAGTTACCGGGTCAGAGGGAGTAGAGCAGAGTCTCTGGTCGCATTCGATCTCATTAAACACCCTTCAGCGTAACTTTAGAAGGAGGAAAAGGCGACCATTTGCAGCATTAACACGTCTCGATTCCGAACCAGCCCTTGTGTCGAGGGGGAAGAAAAGAAGTGCTGAGTTTAACAGTGGAGCTCGCAAGCAAAATAACTACTGAAGACAAATCGAGAGGAAGGCAGTGACTCATCACGAAGGTTATTAATATTTCAGACTATTCCCCAATTTGCAGGGAGAATGAAGGTGAATTGGCCTGAGTGCAATGGGCTGTGGAGCACTTTGTTGTAAAGGTAAGATGTTCTTTGCCCTTGAGTATTTTGAGGCATTGAATAGTTCATTTAATTGTAATCCCCATTTGTTGCAGCAATTATTGCCTGCGTGTTCTACACTGTGGGTCGTCATCTCATAAAGGAGAAGACAGCTCTTCAAATCCTTCGGAGAATGTGGCTTTCTTTTATTTAAAAAAAAATTGAAAGCTTTTTTGTCCGAGTAATGCAGCCTTGTTACATTCTGAATTTTCTCTCCCTTTTGTAATCTTTGACAATCAGTCAAGGCAGACGCTGTCGAATATAATTTAATTTTCTGTGTGAAGTTGTAACAAAAAAAAAAAGTTTTATTGGACTATTCTGAAGAGGTGAGAGAAAAAAATAATAATAATAATCGAACCCGGGCTTTTTTGTAACTGGTTAACTTCTTTGTGTGTCGCATTGTGTGGTGTAGCTGTGTGGACTACATTTTGCACTGAATAAAACAACTGGAGGACAAAGACTGCAGTATCTGCAGCTATAGAATTCAGTATTGAACAGCCTTTGATGCTATTAAGAATATTGGCAAAAAACCAGGGTGAGCAAGAATGAGGAGGTCACAAGAATTGTGTCCTCCCCGATTACATGCATTTCATGTCGTGCTGTCATTCGCCGAACATAATTGTCGCTTTGCGACCAAATTCCGTTTACAGGAATTTTTTTTTTCTTCAATATTGATGACGAAATCTTTTAACTGCGCTGTAAATCTCATGATGTGGAGATGCCGGTGATGGACTGGGGTGGACAAATGTAAGGAATCTTAAAACACCAGGTTATAGTCCAACAAATGTATTTTCAAAATCACAAGCTTTCGGAGATTATCCCCTTCGTCAGGTGAATGACGAAGGGGATAATCTCCGAAAGCTTGTGATTTGAAAATAAATTTGTTGGACTATAACCTGGTGTTTTAAGATTCCTTACATCTGTCAATCTCAGACTGGTAACGTTTATGGTTGGGAAGGTCGGGGGGGGTGTCGTTTTTCTGTGACCTCTCAGTGAGGTGCCGAAGGAATGCTCTGGTGGGTGCTGGGGTGAGTCACGGCGCCTCAGGCCTGTGGGAGGGGTCGGACTGGGATGGGAGGGAGGGGCTTTCCCAAATCCAGATCGCAATCCAGCGGCGCGCGCGGATATCGGCTGGAAACAGCTGTGACGCCACCCGCGGTTGAATAGCTGGCCGACACTCCATGTCCGGATCTCACATGTAGAATGGGTTGGGTCAGGTACTGAGGAGTGCGAGGCACCTGTGGATCTGTACTCCAAGGGGGAGGGGGGGGGGGAGAAAATAAGAAATGCCATCAGCTCTGGTAAATTTGAACTCATCTTTTTGTTTTGCTTAGAAAATAAGCCGAATTATCCAGGAGCGTGAATTAAGTAATTATAATAAAGGCACAAGAGGGTTTTACTTTGTACGGTTTCAGCTTGAATTAACAGGTAATTTGACGAAGGAGAAGGCCTCCGAAAGCTTGTGATTTTTCAAATAAAACTGTTGGACTATAACCTGGTGTTGTAAGAATCCTTACAAAGAAAATAATGGCACTAAAGAGTGACAAATCCCCAGGACCAGATGGTTTCCATCCCAGGGTTTTAAAGGAAGTAGGTGAGCACACTGCGGATGCCCTAACTATAATCTTTCAAAGTTCTCTAGATTCAGGAACTGTCCCTCTAGATTGGAAAATTGCACATGTCACTCCGCTTTTTAAGAAAGGAGAGAGAGGGAAACCAGGGAATTATAGACCAGTTAGCCTAACATCTGTTGTGGGGAAAATGCTGGAGTCTACAATTAAGGATAGGGTGACTGAACACCTCGAGAATTTTCAGTTAATCAGAGAGAGCCAGCATGGATTTGTGAAAGGTAGGTCGTGCCTGACAAACCTGATTGAATTTTTTGAAGAGGTGACTAAAGTAGTGGACAGGGGAATGTCAATGGATGTTATTTATATGGACTTCCAGAAGGCATTTGATAGAGTCCCTCATAAGAGACTGTTAGCTGAAGCTGAAGCCCATGGAATTGAGGGCAAATTATTGACCTGGTTAGAAAATTGGCTGAGCGGCAGGAGACAGAGAGTAGGGATAATGGGCAGGTACTCACATTGGCAGGATGTGACTGGTGGAGTCCCACAGGGATCTGTGTCGGGGGCTCAGTTATTCACTGTATTTATTAACGACTTAGATGACGGGATAGAGAGCCACATATCCAAGTTTGCCGATGACACAAAGATAGGCAGCATTGTAAGCAGTGTAGACAGAAGCAGAAAATTACGGAGAGATATTAATAGATTAAGTGAATGGGCAAAACTGTGGCAAATGGATTTCAATGTAGGCAAGTGTGAAGTCATCCACTTTAGACCTAAAAAGGATAGAACAGAGTACTTTCTAAATGGTGAAAAGCTCAAAACAGTGGAGAGACTTATGGGTGCATGCACATAGATCATTAAAATGTCATGAACAGATGCAGAAAATAATCAAAAAGGCTAATGGAATGTTGGCCTTTATATCTGGAGGACTGGAGTACAAGGGGGCAGAAGTTATGCTGCAGCTATACAAAACCCTGGTTAGACCACACCTGGAGTACTGTGAGCAGTTCTGGGCACCGCACCTTCGGAAGGACATATTGGCCTTGGAGGGAGTGCAGCGTAGGTTTACTAGAAGGACACGTCTGCAGTAAGTTCTCGATCCCACACCACATTGAACTCAAACCATGCGTTTGTTCTCTGTAAACCGTCTGTAAACTTTGGACCTGTCCCCCAGGAACACAATACAAAATATCCCAGCGACTGTACACAGTTATGTTGAGAGGCAGGGATTGTTCTCCTTAGAGCAGAGGAGATTTGATAGAGGTGTTCAAAATCATGAAGGGTTTTGACAGAGTAAATAAGGAGAAACCGTTTTCACGAGCAGGAGGTTGAGGTAATTTGCAAAAGAACCAGAAGTGAGATGAGAATTTTTTTTATTGTGATCTGAAAGGGCGGTGGAAGTAGATTCAGTCGTAAGGGAATTGGGTAAAGACATGAAGGGGAGAAATTTGCAGGGCTATGGGGAAAGTCCAGGGGGGAGTGGGACCAATTGGATAGCTCTTTCAAAGAGCCGGGCACAGGCACGATGGGCCGAATGGCCTCCTCCTGTGCTGTACGCGGTCACTTACTCTCGCCGGGTTGAGCCGAGAGCTGCCTCTCGTGGCTTCTCTGATGCACGAGGTTCGTGAAACAGCTGTGCATTGCAATCACAAACTTGAGGCCTGAACCACTTTGGCGTTCCCAATGAGAGTTATGGGGAGATCTCCATGGATATAATCCCATTTCCTGCTTTCACGTCACGCTCTCTCTCTCTCGCGCTCTCTCTCTCTCGCGCTCTCTCTCTCTCGCGCTCTCTCTCTCTCGCGCTCTCTCTCTCTCGCGCTCTCTCTCTCTCGCGCTCTCTCTCTCTCGCGCTCTCTCTCTCTCGCGCTCTCTCTCTCTCTCGCGCTCTCTCTCTCTCGCGCTCTCTCTCTCGCGCGCTCTCTCTCGCGCGCTCTCTCTCTCGCTCTCTCTCTCGCGCGCGCTCTCTCTCTCTCGCGCGCGCTCTCTCTCTCTCGCGCGCGCGCGCGCGCGCTCTCTCTCTCTCTCTCTCTCTCTCTCTCTCGCGCGCGCTCTCTCTCTCGCGCGTGCTCTCTCTCTCTCGCGCGCGCTCTCTCGCGCGCGCTCTCTCTCTCGCTCTCTCTCTCTCGCGCGCTCTCTCTCGCTCTCTCTCTCTCGCGCGTGCTCTCTCGCGCGCGCTCTCTCTCTCGCGCGCGCTCTCTCTCGCGCGCTCTCTCTCGCGCGCTCTCTCTCGCGCGCTCTCTCTCGCGCTCGCTCTGTCTCGCTCTCGCGCGCTCTCTCTCTCTCTCTCTCTCTCTCGCGCTCTCGCTCTCTCTCTCGCGCGCTCTCTCTCGCGCTCTCTCTCGCGCTCTCTCTCGCGCTCTCTCTCGCGCTCTCTCTCGCGCTCTCTCTCGCGCTCTCTCTCTCGCGCTCTCTCTCTCGCGCTCTCTCTCTCGCGCGCTCTCTCTCGCGCTCTCTCTCTCGCGCGCTCGCTCTGTCTCGCTCTCGCGCGCTCTCTCTCTCTCTCTCGCGCTCGCTCTCTCTCGCGCGCGCTCTCTCTCGCGCGCGCTCTCTCTCGCTCTCTCTCTCTCGCGCGCTCTCTCTCGCGCTCTCTCTCTCGCGCGCTCTCTCGCGCGCTCTCTCTCGCGCGCTCGCTCTGTCTCGCTCTCGCGCGCTCTCTCTCTCTCTCTCTCGCGCTCTCTCTCTCTCGCGCTCTCTCTCTCTCTCTCTCGCGCTCTCTCTCTCGCGCTCTCTCTCTCGCGCTCTCTCTCTCGCGCGCTCTCTCTCTCGCGCTCTCTCTCTCGCGCTCTCTCTCTCGCGCTCTCTCTCTCGCGCTCTCTCTCTCGCGCTCTCTCTCTCGCGCTCTCTCTCTCGCGCTCTCTCTCTCGCGCTCTCTCTCTCGCGCTCTCTCTCTCGCGCTCTCTCTCTCGCGCGCTCGCTCTCTCGCGCTCTCTCTCTCGCTCTCTCGCTCTCTCTCTCGCTCTCTCTCGTGCGCTCTCGCTCTCTCTCGCTCTCTCTCGCTCTCTCGCTCTCTCTCGAGCTCTCTCTCTCTCGCGCTCTCTCTCTCTCTCTCTCGCGCTCTCTCTCTCTCTCGCGCGCTCGCTCTCTCAACCCGTGAATGGGCAAAAATAAACGCCTCCCGTGCCCTCATTGTGAGTGTTCAGTTCTCACTCCATATTTTTTATCCAGCAAAAAAAGAAATGACTCCCTCCAGTCCCTCACCCAACCCCAACCCATTCCACGTGCGAGGTCGGGACAAAGCAGTGACGGCCGGCTATTCAACTGCAGGGAGCATGTCAGCTGTTTGCACCCAATGGCCTTGCACGCTGGTCAGCAGCAAACCTCTTGGGTGGGGGTTATTTTGCTCTCTTTGTGCGAGAAGTCTCCAGCAGGGGGGGGGGGAGTGAGTAGCTTGTTTGGGAGGTGTGACGCTGCCCAGACGCTACGGGATCTATCCCCGCGGCCGCACTGTCATGCGACTTGTGAGCACGTCCGTCGGAGAAGGGCTCCTTGCCATCACTGGTCTAATCTTCTATTGGACTCGACAGGAAGCTCTTTAATGAAAGAAACATTACAATCATTCCATTAGCCACTGACTCCGAGCCAAGACATTTGCAAATCAAATAACTTGCCACTAACACTCTGCTTTTACATGCACTTTTCAACCCAGACATCACTGCATTAGCGCAAATTCACCGAACGACGAGCACCCGCAAAGTGTTTCTCCCCTTTTAAAAGCCAACGCGGCTGTCAGTCGCTCCGCGATAACTCAATCTGGTTCACGTATTGATGCGCTGATCACGCACGTGGTCTTTTCTGCACTCCCGACAGGGCAGGGCTGAGATCGGCAGGTGAATCGTAGGACGATACGGCACGGAAGGAATCCATTCGGCCCGTCGTGCTGGGATGTTGGGAACGGTTTTGCACAGCTGGCTGAAAGGAGGGGGGTGGTGAAAAGGAAAAGGTTACGTGTCTCATCGTTGTTGGACATTTTGTTTCTCGCCCTCCCCAGAACACCTTCAGTTGGGACGTCCTGCCTGTGCAAAACTTAAAAAGTCTCGTCCTTGGAGAAAAATATGTATTCTCGGGATGTGGGCGTTGCTGGCAAGGCCGGCCGGTATTGCCCGTCCCCAGTTGCCCCCTTCAGTAGGTGGTGGTGGGCCTTCTATCTTTAATATAACTTAGTTGATTGCTAGGCCGCTTCAGAGGGCGGTTAAGAGTCAACCACGTTGGTGTGGGATTGGAGTCACATATAGGCCCAGACCCGGGGAAGTTAGTGGCAAGTTATTCCTTCCCCTAAAAGACATTAGTGGCCCAGTTGGCTTTTTAACACAATCCAACAGCTTCATCCTCACTTTTACTGACACCAGCTTTTCAATTCCAGATTAATTCAAATTAAGAACGTAAGAAATAGGAGCAGGAGTCGGCCAATCGGCCCCTCGAGCCTGCTCCGCCATTCAATAAGATCATGGCTGATCTGATCCTAACCTCAAATCTGAAGAACACAAGAAGCAGGAGCAGGACCCGGCCACTCAGCCCCTGGGCCCTCTCCGCCACCCACAGGGCCTTGACCGATCCGAACTCAGCTTCATGTCCAATTTCCTGCCCGCTCCCCGTAACCCCGAATTCCCTTTACTTCTTGGAAACTGTCTATTTCTGTTTTAAATTTATTTAATGATGGAGCTTCCACAGCTTCCTGGGGCAGCAAATTCCACAGACCTACTACCCTCTGAGTGAAGAAGTTTCTCCTCATCTCAGTTTTGAAAGAGCAGCCCCTTATTCTAAGATTATGCCCCCTAGTTCTAGTTTCACCCATCCTTGGGAACATCCTTACCGCATCCACCCGATCAAGCCCCTTCACAATCTTATATGTTTCAATAAGATCGCCTCTCATTCTTCTGAACTCCAATGAGTAGAGTCCCAATCTACTCAACCTCTCCTCATATGTCCGCCCCCTCATCCCCGGGATTAACCGAGTGAACCTTCTTTGTACTGCCTCGAGAGCAAGTATGTCTTTTCTTAAGTATGGAGACCAAAACTGTATGCAGTATTCCAGGTGCGGTCTCACCAATACCTTATATAACTGCAGCAATATATACCTTATATTCTAAGATTATGCCCCCTATTCCTTTGGTTAACAAATTCTCAAACTGCCCATGGTGGGGTTTGAACTCGAGGTCCTTGGATTATTACCCAAGCCTCTGGTTGACTGGTCCAGTAACATAACCACTTATTCTTGCATACTCTGGTTTACCCCAATAGAAGGCAAGCCTACACCAGATAGGAACATAGGAATAGGAGTCGGCCAATTAGCCCCTTGAGGCTATTGAATGCGATCATGGCCGATTTGTGACCTAACTCCACATACCCGCCTTAGCCCCATAAGCCTTAATACCTTTGGTTAACAAAAATCTATCAAAATTAACAATTGAGCTAGTATCAACTGCCATTTGCGGAAGAGTTTTCCAAACTTCTCCCACCCTTTGCGTGTAGAAGTGTTTCCAGCCATATAAATACTGTGGCTACTAGAGCAGGTCAGAGGCTGGGTATTCTGCGGCGAGTGACTCACCTCCTGACTCCGCAAAGCCTTTCCACCATCTACAAGGCACAAGTCAGGAGTGTGATGGAATACTCTCCACTTGCCTGGATGAGTGCAGCTCCAACAACACTCAAGAAGCTCGACACCATCCAGGACAAAGCAGCCCGCTTGATTGGCACCCCATCCACCACCCTAAACATTCACTCCCTTCACCACCGGCGCACCGTGGCTGCAGTGTGTACCATCCACAGGATGCACGGCAGCAACTCGCCAAGGCTTCTTCGACAGCACCTCCCAAACCCGCGACCTCTACCACCTAGAAGGACAAGGGCAGCAGGCGCATGGGAACACCACCTGCACGTTCCCCTCCAAGTCACGCACCATCCCGACTTGGAAATATATCGCCGTTCCTTCATCGTCGCTGGGTCAAAATCCTGGAACTCCCTTCCTAACAGCACTGTGGGAGAACCGTCACCACACGGACTGCAGCGGTTCAAGAAGGCGGCTCACCACCACCTTCTCAAGGCCAATTAGGGATGGGCAATAAATGCCGGCCTCGCCAGCGACGCCCACATCCCATGAACGAATAATAAAAAAAAAAATTCCAGGGAATATAACCCTAGTTTGTGTAATCGCTCCTCGTAACTTAACCTTTGAAGTCCGGGTATCATTCCAGTAAACCTACGCTGCACTCCCTCCAAGGCCAATATGTCCTTCCGAAGGTGCGGTGCCCAGAACTGCTCACAGTACTCCAGGTGCGGTCTAACCCAGGGTTTTGTATAGCTGCAGCATAACTTCTGCCCCCTTGTATTCTAGTCCTCCAGATATAAAGGCCAGCATTCCATTAGACTTTTTGATTATTTTCCGTACCTGGCCGTGACATTTTGATCTATGTACGTGGACTGCTAAATCTCTTTGGATCTCCGCTGTTTCGAGCTTTTCACCATTTAGAAAGTACTCTGTTCGATTCCTTTTTCGGAGCAGAGTGGATGACCTCACACTTGTCTACATTGAAATCCATTTGCCACAGTTTTGCCCATTCACTTAATCTATTAATATCTCTCTGTAGTTTTATGCTTCCATCGACACTGTTACAATGCTTGCCTGTCTTTGTGCAGAATGTGGGATGAGTCATCACTGGAATTAGTCAACTAAGGAAGCTTGGTTTGCCAAAACAATTCAAAACAAAATAAGAATGAAAAATGGACCTCATAAAGCCTGCAGGGAGAAAGATGAGAGGTTCCACAGGAAGCTTTGGAATCATATCAAGAGTTTAAAAAGTGCAAAGAGGAATCTAGAAACAGGCGTGGCCCACAGACGCTAAACACATCAACGGACTTGCGATATTGTAACGATAAAAGTGTCATTTGGGGAAGAGACAAGAACCTCAAAGGAATAAAATGAGGATGCACGGAAAATAATCAATATACCCGACAATTACTTCCTCAAAGTATTAACCAGTGAAGATTATCTCGGGAGACTTACGGACTTCAACGCAACTGAGAAGGAGAGACTCGGGATGAAACTTTTGAAATTCTGATACTCGTCACAAAGGAGTCGTGGAAATACATAGAAGTTGCAACATGGAAATAGGCCATTCGGCCCAACCAGTCCGTGCTGGCGTTTGCTCTCCAGGCCAGGAATCGTCAATTTTAAGTCCCTCGGTGGCCCCGCTCCTCACTCGGTGGCCCTATCACTCTGACCTGCCCTAGCCCTATCACCATGCCCCTCTGCGCTCCCATAAGAACAGAAGGAATAGGAGCAGGAGTCGGCCAATCGGCCCCTCGAGCCTGCTCCGCCATTCAATAAGATCATGGCTGATCTGATCCGAACCTCAAATCTAAATTCATGTCCAATTTCCTGCCCGCTCCCCGTAACCCCTAATTCCCTTTATTTCTCGGAAACTGTCTATTTCTGTTTTAAATTTATTTAATGATGTAGCTTCCTGGGGCAGCAAATTCCACAGACCGACTACCCTCTGAGTGAAGAAGTTTCTCCTCATCTCAGTTTTGAAAGAGCAGCCCCTCATTCTAAGATTATGCCCCCTAGTTCTAGTTTCACCCATCCTTGGGAACATCCTTACCGCATCCACCCGATCAAGCCCCTTCACAATCTTATATGTTTCAATAAGATTGCCTCTCATTCTTCTGAACTCCAATGAGTAGAGTCCCAATCTACTCAACCTCTCCTCATATGTCAGCCCCCTCATCCCCGGGATTAACCGTTCCTCTGACTCTCTTTTAAGGCCTTTCTGAAACCCACCTTTTTGATCCAGGTTTCGATCGCCCCTCCTAATATCTCCTCCTTTGGCTCAATATCCATTGTGCCTTGTGTTGTGTTTTTTCTGTAAAAGGTGCTGTTCGTGCAAGCTCTGGATGATTATGAATTTTGAATCTAGGGTCTGACCCACCATGAATCAACCCAGAAGACCATTCCCATTCAGTCTTTGTGTGAACAAGTTCGTTCTTTGTTACAGATGATCTCACATTGACAGGATGTGACTAGTGGAGTCCCGCAGGGATCTGTCTTGGGGCCTCAATTATTCACAATATTTATTAACTACTTAGATGAAGGCATAGAAAGTCTCATATCTAAGTTTGCCGACAACACAAAGATTGGTGGCATTGTAAGCAGTGTAGATGAAAACATAAAATTACAAAGCGATATTGATAGATTAGGTGAATGGGCAAAACTGTGGCAAATGGAATTCAATGCAGACAAATCATAGAATCATAGAAGTTACAACATGGAAACAGGCCCTTCGGCCCAACATGTCCATGTCGCCCAGTTTATACCACTAAGCTAGTCCCAATTGCCTGCACTTGGCCCATATCCCTCTATACCCATCTTACCCATGTAACTGTCCAAATGCTTTTTAAAAGACAAAATTGTACCCGCCTCTACTACTGCCTCTGGCAGCTCGTTCCAGACACTCACCACCCTTTGAGTGAAAAAATTGCCCCTCTGGACCCTTTTGTATCTCTCCCCTCTCACCTTAAATCTGTGCCCCCTCGTTATAGACTCCCCTACCTTTGGGAAAAGATTTTGACTATCGATCTTATCTATGCCCCTCATGTGAGGTCATCCACTTTGGATCAAAAAAGGATAGAACAGGGTACTTTCTAAATGGTAAAAAGTTAAAAACAGTGGATGTCCAAAGGGACTTAGGGGTTCAGGTACATCGATCATTGAAGTGTCATGAACAGATGCAGAAAATAATCAATAAGGCAAATGGAATGCTGGCCTGTATATCTCGAGGACTGGAGTACAAGGGGGCAGAAGTTATGCTGCAGCTATACAAAACCCTGGTTAGACCGCACCTGGAGTACTGTGAGCAGTTCTGGGCACCGCACCTTCGGAAGGACATATTGGCCTTGGAGGGAGTGCAGCGTAGGTTTACTAGAATGATACCCGGACTTCAAGGGTTAAGTTACGAGGAGAGATTACACAAATTGGGATTGTATTCTCTGGAGTTTCGAAGGTTAAGGGGTGATCTGATCGAAGTTTATAAGATATTAAGGGGAACGGATAGGGTGGATAGAGAGAAACTATTTCCGCTGGTTGGGGATTCTAGGAGTAGGGGGCACAGTCTAAAAATTAGAGCCAGACCTTTCAGGAGCGAGATTAGAAAACATTTCTACACACAAAGGGTGGTAGAAGTTTGGAACTCTCTTCCACAAACGGCAATTGATACTAGCTCAATTGCTAAATTTAAATCTGAGATAGATAGCTTTTTGGCAACCAAAGGTATTAAGGGATATGGGCCAAAGGCAGGTATATGGAGTTAGATCACAGATCAGCCATGATCTTATCAAATGGCGGAGCAGGCACGAGGGGCTGAATGGCCTACTCCTGTTCCTATGTTCCTTTGAAAAATGATCTTTTTAAAAAAAAATGGGGAAAGAATGTCATTAACCTGGAGCCTGAAATTAACGAGCCCCCTCCAATCAGCAATTAAACCCTTTATTTACCTCGACCTCTTTTTATTTAACAACAGTTAGATTTTGTCGCCTCAAAGGGACACCTTAGCAAAATGATGCATTGTGTATCGTGTAAAGAAAGAAACAAATTGCATTTATATAGCGCCTTTCACAACCTCAGGACATCCCAAGCCTGGGTGTTGTCCAGGTCTTGCTGCATGCAGGCTCGGACTGCTTCATTATTTGAGGGGTTGCGAATGGAACTGAACACTGTGCAATCATCAGCGAACATCCCCATTTCTGACCTTATGATGGAGGGAAGGTCATTGATGAAGCAGCTGAAGATGGTTGGGCCTAGGACACTGCCCTGAGGAACTCCTGCAGCAATGTCCTGGGGCTGAGATGATTGGCCTCCAACAACCACTACCATCTTCCTTTGTGCTAGGTATGACTCCAGCCACTGGAGAGTTTTTCCCCTGATTCCGTTCTCGTGAATTTGTATTACAGCCTTTTTTCCTCTCTCTCCTAAACCTGTTGAAGAAGTTTTCTATTTATGAGGTATTGCTGCAGTTATATAAGGTATTGGTGAGACCGCACCTGGAATACTGCATACAGTTTTGGTCTCCATACTTAAGAAAAGACATACTTGCTCTCGAGGCAGTACAAAGAAGGTTCACTCGGTTAATCCCGGGGATGAGGGGGCGGACATATGAGGAGAGGTTGAGTAGATTGGGACTCGACTCATTGGAGTTCAGAAGAATGAGAGGCGATCTTATTGAAACATATAAGATTGTGAAGGGGCTTGATCGGGTGGATGTGGTAAGGATGTTCCCAAGGATGGGTGAAACTAGAACCAGGGGGCATAATCTTAGAATAAGGGGCTGCTCTTTCAAAACTGAGATGAGGAGAAACTTCTTCACTCAGAGGGTAGTAGGTCTGTGGAATTTGCTGCCCCAGGAAGCTGCATCATTAAATAAATTTAAAACAGAAATAGACAGTTCCCTAGAAGTAAAGGGAATTAGGGGTTACGGGGAGCGGGCAGGAAATTGGACATGAAGCTGAGTTCGGATCGGTCAAGGCCCTGTGGGTGGTGGAGCGGGCCCAGGGGCTGAGTGGCCGGGTCCTGCTCCTACTTCTTGTGTTCTTCAGATTTGAGGTTAGGATCAGATCAGCCGTGATCTTATTGAATGGCGGAGCAGGCTCGAGGGGCCGATTGGCCTACTCCTGCTCCTATTTCTTATGTTCTATTTGTACATTCTCAGTTGCTTCTGTGACGCTGTTCCACTCGTAAACGAATTGGATTCAAACCACTGCCCTTCTGGGGTGTGTGTGTTTTTTTGAACCATTCCTCGTGTTGATTGTAGACTTTGAGGGTAATTGAAGATTTATGTGATGTTGAACCAAACAAAGTACAAGTCCGACAGTTTGGAAAGGAAAGTGGGAGGGGGGTCTCTCTCTCTTTCTGCTTCAGAAATCTGAAGTGTCCTTGCATGAGACCACGTTTCGAATACCGCGTCTGCTTTTGGTCCCCTCACCTGGTGGGTGATGTGGAGGCTTTGGAAAAGGCGGATAGGGTGGTGAAGAAGGCATTCGGCATGCTTGGTTTTATTGGTCAGAACATTGAATACAGGAGTTGGGATGTCTTGTTGAAGTTGTACAAGACATTAGTAAGGCCACACTTGGAATACTGTGTGCAGTTCTGGTCACCCTATTATAGAAAGGATATTATTAAACTAGAAAGAGTGCAGAAAAGATTTACTAGGATGCTACCGGGACTTGATGGTTTGACTTACAGGGAGAGGTTGGATAGACTGGGACTTTTTTCCCTGGAGAGTAGGAGGTTAAGGGGTGATCTTATAGAAGTCTATAAAATAATGAGGGGCATAGATAAGGTAGATAGTCAAAATCTTTTCCCAAAGGTAGGGGAGTCTATAACGAGGGGGCATAGATTTAAGGTGAGAGGGGAGAGATACAAAAGGGTCCAGAGGGGCAATTTTTTCCACTCATAGGGTGGTGAGTGTCTGGAACGAGCTGCCAGAGGCAGTAGTAGAGGCGGGTACAATTTTGTCTTTTAAAAAGCATTTGGACAGTTACATGGGTAAGATGGGTATAGAGGGATATGGGCCAAGTGCAGGCAACTGGGACTAGCTTAGTGGTATAAACTGGGCGACATGGACATGTTGGGCTATGATTCTATGATCCTATAAGGTTCGGAGGAAGGGCACGAGAACGGTTCCCAAGAAATGAGTCGTCCGCGGCTCAGTGAGTAGATCTCTCACCTCTGAGTCAGAAAGTTGCGGGTTGAAGTCCCGCTCCGGAGACCCGAACGCGCGATCTCGGCCGACGCTCGGTGCGGTACTGAGGGGAGCGCCGCACTGTCGGGGGTGCCGTCTTTCGGGATGTGACGTTAAACCGAGGCCCTGTCCCGTCCCTCTCAGGTGGATGTAAAAGATCCCATGACCACTATTTCAAAGTGGAGCAGGGGGAGTTCTCCCAGGTGTCCTGGGCCAATATTTATATCTCAACCAACAACTAAATGGATTATCAGGTCATTTGTCTCATTGCTGTTGGTGGGATCTTGCTGTGCGCAAATTGGCCACTGCATTTCATACGTGACAACACTTCAAAAGTACTTCGTTGGCCGTAAAGCGCTTTGGGACGTCCTGAGGTTGTGACAGATATTATATAATGCCAGTTCTTGCTTTCTTTGAACAATCATACTTACTCAGGCTTAAGAAGCTGTGCATGTTCGCTTTAGAGATGCATGGAGTTTGATAGAGTTCTCCGAAATCATTAAAAGGCTAGATTGTGTTCCTATTGAGATATTATTTCACTTTGATGGATTGGTGAAGACCAGGGGTTAAAAACAGTGGACGTCCAAAAGGGACTTAGGGGTTCAGGTACATCGATCATTGAAGTGTCATGAACAGGTGCAGAAAATAATCAATAAGGCTAATGGAATGCTGGCCTTTATATCTCGAGGACTGGAGTACAAGGGGGCAGAAGTTATGCTGCAGCTATACAAAACCCTGGTTGGACCGCACCTGGAGTACTGTGAGCAGTTCTGGGCACCGCACCTTCGGAAGGACATATTGGCCTTGGAGGGAGTGCAGCGTAGGTTTACTAGAATGATACCCGGACTTCAAGGGTTAAGTTACGAGGAGAGATTACACAAATTGGGGTTGTATTCTCTGGAGTTTCGAAGGTTAAGGGGTGATCTGATCGAAGTTTATAAGATATTAAGGGGAACGGATAGGGTGGATAGAGGGAAACTATTTCCGCTGGTTGGGGATTCTAGGAGTAGGGGGCACAGTCTAAAAATTAGAGCCAGACCTTTCAGGAGCGAGATTAGAAAACATTTCTACACACAAAGGGTGGTAGAAGTTTGGAACTCTCTTCCGCAAACGGCAATTGACACTAGCTCGATTTGCTAAATTTAAATCTGAGATGGATAGCTTTTTGGCAACCAAAGGATATTAAGGGATATGGGCCAAAGGCAGGTATATGGAGTTAGATCACAGATCAGCCATGATCTTATCAAATGGCGGAGCAGGCACGAGGGGCTGAATGGCCTACTCCTGTTCCAATGTTCAAGTTACGCGATGCTGGGGCTAGGGTCAGATGTTGTACGTGTCTCCTTTATCCAGATGTTAGTAGACATGTGGAACAAGTTGCTAGCCCTTGTGGCGAGTGCTGACTCCCTTTTATAAGGAGAGCTGAACCAGCTCCTGGCTGGGTTGGCGATCGCATTTTATAAAAGCTAGGTGAACTATCAGGTCGTGTAAGCAGGGTGAGTGAGATCTCGTGGACTATTCTCCATTGCCTGTGGCAGTGGGGGAGGAATTTTCCAGATTTGCTTTCTTCCCCCCCACCCCCCCACCGGTTGTCAAGGTTGCCAATTCTGGTTTGGACATATTCCTTGGTGGTTTCATCGCACGACTGCCTGCCGCCAAACACCCCGCCCCCTTCACGCATCACAGCCGTGAGGGGCCGGCTCGATGGGCCAGGTGGACTTCCACTGACCGGCCCGTTTATTTTTTTGTATCGTTGTCGTCTCTTAAAGGTGACTGTGCAAAAAGGGTCTGGCTGTTTCATCGAAGTCGGTCTTCAAACTTGTGCGTGTGTCTCTCCCGCAGTGTCAGAGCTCCAAGAAGAAGGGAAAAATGCCATCAACTTGCCCCTCAGCCCTATCCCCATCGAACTGGACCGTGAGGACACGATGCTGGGTAAGATCATTCCTCCTTGAGTCGGATGAGACGAGCCACGTGCTGCTTTCGAGTACTGCTTTAGTTATTGTGTAATTGTCCTATTTCCAGAGGAAAATGAAGTTCGTACAATGCTCGACCCGAACTCGAAAAATGACCCCAAGCTCCAAGAACTGATCAAGGTAAGGACAGAAAGACTTGCGTTTATACAGCGCCTTTCGTAACACCAGGACGTCCCAAAGCTCTTTGGAGCCAATGACGCACTTTTGAAGCGTAGCCACTGTTGTAATGTAGGAAACACGGCATTCAATTGGTGCACAGCAAGATCCCACAAACAACAATGTGGTGATAACCAGATTAATCTGTTTTTAGTGATGTTGGTTGAAGGATAAATGTTGGCCAGGACACCGGGGAGAACTCCCCTGCTCTTCCTTCGAATAGTGGCCCTGGGATCTCTTACGTCCACCTGAGAGGGCCAGACGGGGCCCTCGGTTTAACGTCGCACCCTAAAGTCGACGCCTCCGACAGTGCAGCGCTCCCTCAGTTCTGCACTGGAGTGTCGGCCTCGATTTTGTGCTCAAGTCCCTGTGGTGGGGACTTGCTGCCTCAGAGGCAGGAGTGCCACCCACTTATTGACAGTGGCTACTGAAGACTAGCAATCGGCCGTTCCTTCGTGCGCCCGTTCGTCTAAAATGGGCTAACGCCTCCACTGCCTACGATGAGGACAACAGCTTGCATTTATATAGCGCCTTTAACGTAGTAAAACGTCCCAAGGCGCTTCACAGGAGCGATTATCAAACTAAATATAACACCGAGCCACCTAAGCAGATATTAGCACAATGTGGAGCATCGCAGGCCATGTGTAGGCCCAGGCCCTCCAACTGAGGGACATCTTCAGTGGAGTGGGAATTCCACAGTGTTTCCTTTTCTTTTTTGTCCCCTTGTCCCTGGCCAACTTTCAGGCTGCGCTGTGCTCCCGGGCCACTGCGGGGAGGGAAGTCACTCCGAGCTGAGACCGGAAACTAACTGCAGCGGACCTCTGAGGGAAGAGGATGTCTCCCTCTGTGCCCTTTGAAAAATCTGCATGTTTTTTTCTTTGGACAATAAGGCTAATGGAATGCTGGCCTTCATATCTCGAGGACTGGAGTACAAGGGGGCAGAAGTTATGCTGCAGATATACAAAACCCTGGGTTAGACCGCACCTGGAGTACTGTGAGCAGTTCTGGGCACCGCACCTTCGGAAGGACATATTGGCCTTGGAGGGAGTGCAGCGTAGGTTTACTAGAATGATACCCGGACTTCAAGGGTTAAGTTACGAGGAGAGATTACACAAATTGGGGTTGTATTCTCTGGAGTTTCGAAGGTTAAGAGGTGATCTGATCGAAGTTTATAAGATATTAAGGGGAACGGATAGGGTGGATAGAGAGAAACTATTTCCGCTGGTTGGAGATTCTAGGAGTAGGGGGCACAGTCTAAAAATTAGAGCCAGACCTTTCAGGAGCGAGATTAGAAAACATTTCTACACACAAAGGGTGGTAGAAGTTTGGAACTCTCTTCCGCAAACGGCAATTGATACTAGCTCAATTGCTAAATTTAAATCTGAGATAGATAGCCTTTTGGCAACCAAAGGTATTAAGGGATATGGGCCAAAGGCAGGTATATGGAGTTAGATCACAGATCAGCCATGATCTTATCAAATGGCGGAGCAGGCACGAGGGGCTGAATGGCCGACTCCTGTTCCTATGTTTCCTAAAGGAACCCGTGCGATTTTCCGACATTTGCTGTGTCCGGGCGCCAGCCCACAGACCCAAGAAAATCTTCCCTATTAACTGATGATTGAATTTGTGGCTAGTCATTGGATCTTGCTGTGCACAAAATGGGTGGCGCATTTGTCTACGTAACAACGAGCATCATTTATTGTGCATGAAGCACTTTGAGAATCATGATGAGCTGTGCATTGTTTGCTGGAACAATGCAGATTAGGGAGCGATACGATAGAAGTTTTTAGATTAGATTTGAGGTTCGGATCAGATCAGCCATGATCTTATTGAATGGCGGAGCAGGCTCGAGGGGCCGATTGGCCTACTCCTGCTCCTATTTCTTATGTTCTTATAAGTGTTTACAATGATGAATGGACGGGACAGAGTAGATAGAAGCAGAGTGTCTCCATTAGTCGAGGGGCTCAAGAACGAGGGGCCAGAGGTAAGATATTTAGAACAGGAGAAACATCTTCACACAAAGAGTTGTGAGGCTGTGGGATTCACTCCAGGACTAGTGGTTGAGGCAGAAACTAGTGTCAATATTGAAGATTAGATCGGAGAGGGGGGACTGAAGGAAAAAGGGGGCTGGAAGGATATGGGAACGGGGCGGACAAATGTGATTGGAACGATTTGCTCCTGCGGAGGGTAAAAGCCGACACGAGCCGGATGGGCTGAACGGCCTGTTTCCCCTTTGTAGTCTCTATGTATAACTTATGTCGGACGAGTTTGACTTCCTCTCACTGCCCTAATCTTGGGGGTTGTACACAAGGGAAAGGATTATGAGGAGAACATAGGTTTCATGTAAGCAACTGAATGTTGTGTGCGCCCAGGTTTTAATCGACTGGATCAACGATGAGCTGGTTGAGGAGAGGATCATCGTGAAGGATTTGGCTGAAGACCTCTACGACGGACAAGTGCTGCAGAAACTCTTCGGTAAGACGTTCGAGCGTTGAATTGATAAGGTCGCCATTTTTTTTTTTGTCCTCAATCAAACACTGCAGGATTTAGCAAGCCGTGGCAAGGAACAGATACGGTCAAGGACTTTCCGCAGAAGAAAAGTGTTTCCTACATGGGCACCTTGTCTGTTTGCCCCCTCCTGCCAACATATATTGAATTGAAAACACAGTTCCTGTTTGTTATCTATTGTCGGAGATGTGCATTCCTTAAAGTACTCTGTTTGACCCGTTCTGTGCGTAATTTGTGAAGGACATTCTACTCTTTCACTTCAAAGGACGGCCTTTCAGATGCAACAGTTCTTATAACGCTGTCGATTTATTTTTTTTTAACCAGTTAATACAAAATCAGATACATACATAAAAATTTTTAGGGTTGCCGCACTTCAAAGTGTTGGAATCCTACAGCTCAAAACGAACCCATTCGGCCCATCGAGCCTGTGAACGCGCTTTGAAAGAGCTATCCAATTCGTCCCACTCCACCCCTTGCGCTTTCCCCACCGCCCTGGAAATTTTTGAAGGAGATATCCAATTCCCTCGAGGTCACCCTGCAGACCCCCTGAGGCCTGGGCTGGAGGAACTGCGCGCAGAACTATTGGCAATAAACTTGCATTTCTGTATTTATAGAGGGACAGTAAAGCGCAGGAATGAGAGCCCTCTCATATCATACCAATTAATACAAAAACCAGACCTTTTTTTTTTGGATTGTATGGTTCCAATTTAAGATATCTCTAATCAGGAGTACTGTTTTTTTCTCTGTTGAAATCTCAATGCAGCCAACACTTGGTCCCATGAGCGAGCAAACCTGGAACCCAACTGAATATAAAAATAATTAGAGACTGCTTCGAATGTCACATCTCTTCCTTGCGGAGAGGAAATGATGGCTCAGTCCTCTGTGCCGTGTTTTTGCAGGCGTTTTTTTTTCCAATAAAGTGAGTAAACAGCTGGAAGAGGGGAATAAATGGTCCTGCAGTTTTGACTGGCGTCTGAGCCACTTTTTATAATCCAACCAGTGTAAGGCTTCTCGAGATTGATGTGCTTTGCTGCGTCTGCCACCAGAGATAAAGGACTCGTTAATACGAGGCTTCATCGGGTGGAGATTCGGACGGTTTTATGACCCCGGTGCATGGACTGTACCGGCTGTTCAGTGCCATGCTCTGCTCTTTCCGTGCAAATGCCACACTCCAAACTAAAGTGAAGCTGAACGATTGACCGAAAGGAAAGAACTTGCATTTATATAGCGCCTTTCACAACCTCAGGGCGTCCCAAAGCGCTTTACAGCCAATGAGGTACGTTTGAAGTGTTAGTCACTGTTGTAATGTTGGAAACGTGGCAGCCAATTTGCGCACAGCAAGATCCCACAAACAGAAACGAGATGGTGACCGTAAAGTCAGTTTTCGTGATGTTGGTTGAGGGATAAATATCGGCCCCGGACACCGGGGAGAACTCCCCTGCTCTTCTTCAAAATAGTGCCATGGGATCTTTTACGTCCCCTTGAAGTACAGCGTCAAAGGCGCTATATAAATGCAAGTTCTGCGGCGAGTGACTCGCCTCCTGACTCCCCAAAGCCTTTCCACCATCTACAAGGCACAAGTCAGGAGTGTGATGGAATACTCTCCACTTGCCTGGATGAGTGCAGCTCCAACAACGCTCAAGAAGCTCGACACCATCCAGGACAAAGCAGCCCGCTTGATTGGCACCCCATCCACCACCCTAAACATTCACTCCCTTCACCACCGGCGCACAGTGGCTGCAGTGTGTACCATCCACAGGATGCACTGCAGCAACTCGCCAAGGCTTCTTCGACAGCACCTCTCAAACCCGCGACCTCTACCACCTAGAAGGACAAGAGCAGCAGGCACATGGGAACAACACCACCTGCACGTTCCCCTCCAAGTCACACACCATCCCGACTTGGAAATATATCGTCCGTTCCTTCATCGTCGCTGGGTCAAAATCCTGGAACTCCCTTCCTAACAGCACTGTGGGAGAACCTTCACCACACGGACTGCAGCGGTTCAAGAAGGCGGCTCACCACCACCTTCTCAAGGGGCAATTAGGGATGGGCAATAAATGCCGGCCTCGCCAGCGACGCCCACATCCCATGAACGAATAAAAAAAAAAGTTATTTTTTTTCCTGTTGTGCGTAGCATGATACAACACTGCTAATCTTGCATCGTCTGACTTAACATGAACAACGTGATGGGAGATCTGCTCGTCTGTGAGTCCAGCTCATCAAGGCCATCCCAATCCAGATGTTGCTCTTTAAAAAAGAGAGAGTGACAAAGAAAGGTGGTAATTTAATGCTGATTTTCCCTGACATGAAGATGAAATTTACAAACGTTGCCCACCTCCCTCACCAACATTGACCTCAAAATTTACAGCAACTAGACTTAAGGTGGAGCTGTGACCTAATCCTTTAACAGCAGAATAATACTCTTTTGCGTATAATACCTTATAAAGCATCATATCATCCGACTCCCCGTGAGCAATGCCATGAGAGGTCGGCGAGTTGTATAAAATGCCCTGTTTATAGGATACTGTAGCATGCATTCTGTACAGCTGGAAAGGAGCTAGTGTCCTTTATGGCACATGGAATATACAACAGACCCTGTCCGTCGGACGCCACAGAACTGGCTTCTGGATCGCACGTTGTCACCGAGGTCTGGTGTTGGGATTATTGATTTTTCAGGGACATGATCTGATTTTATGATCCCTAGTGAAGATTTATCTCCGATGATAACGAAAGCTTATACTACTTCCAGACTTGACTTATCCACTGCTCTCCTGGTCGGCCTCCCATCTTCCACTCTCCATAAATTTGAGCTCATCCAAAACTCTGCTGCCCCGTATCCTAACTCGCACCAAGTCCCGTTCTCCCAACGTCCCTGGCTCCCGGTCCGGGAACGCCTCGATTTTAAAATTCTCATCCTGGTTTTCAAATCCCTCCATGGCCCTCGCCCCCCCTCCCTATCTCTGCAACCTCCTCCGGCCCCTACAACCCTCCGAGAACTCTGCGCTCCCCCAATTCTGGCCTCTTGTGCATCCCCATTTTAATCGCTCCACCATTGGCGGCCGTGCCTTCAGCTGCCTGGGCCCTAAGCTCTGGAATTCCCTCCCTAAACCTCTCCGCCTCTCCCTCTCCCCCCTCCTTTAAGACGCTCCTTAAAACCTAGTTCTTTGACCGAGCCTTTGGTCACCTGTCCTCATATCCCCTCCTTTGGCTCGGTGTCATTCTTTGCCTGATTACGCTCCTGTGAAACGCCTTGGGAGGTATTACTACGTTAAAGGTGCTATATAAATGCAAGTTGCTGTTGTGGAAAGAGACAAGTTTAACTCTGCTTCCGTTTGCTCCCGTGCACAGAGAAACTTGAGGGCGAGAAACTGAATGTTGCTGAGGTGACGCAGTCGGAGATTGCCCAGAAGCAGAAACTGCAGACTGTCCTTGAGAAAATCAACGAAACGCTGAAACTCCCACCCAGGAACATCAAATGGACCGTTGACAGTAAGTCTGACTTGGACAGAGCAGAATTAGCATCGGTAGAATTGGAGGGAGAAAGGAATGGAAGGATATGGCGATCGGGTGAGATGAAGTAGGGTGGGAAGAGGCTCGTGTGGGCCGAATGGCCTGTTTCTGTGCTGCACATTCTATGTAATGGTCTGTCGGATGAGATGTTAAACCAAGGTCCTCTCAGGCGGACGCAAGAGATCGCAGGGCTCTGTTTCGAAGAAGAGCAGGGGACTTTCTCTCTGGTGTCCTGGACAATGTTTATCCCTCAACCAACACCATTAAAACAGATTCAGTGGTCATTGCTGCTTGTGGGACCTTCCCGCGTGTAAATTGACTGCCGTGTTTCCTACGTTACAACAGTGACTGCACCTCAAAAAAGAGAGATGGACAGACTAAGTGAGTGGGCAAACTAGCGGCAGATGAAGTCCAATCTGGGCAAGTGTGAGCTCGTCCACTTTGGATCCCACATAGTCTGGGAGCTCTGGAGGAACAAAGGGTTTTCGGTTCCCGGGTACACACGTCACCTAAAAGCTCGTGCACGAGACGGACGCGCGGGGCAAACAGTAGAATCGCCGAATCGTACAGCACAGAGGGGGTGGCTTAACGTGCGAGGTCACGGACCAAGAGCTGGAAAGTGGGATGGCTTTTTCTCAGCCGGCACCGACACGATGGGCCGAACGGCCTCCTTAACTTTCTGTGATACGCGCCTGTGCCCGCTCTTTGAAGGAGCTGTCCAATTAGTCCCACACCCCCCCCCCCCCCGTTGGCCTGAAAAATTTTTTCCCTTCAAGTATTTATCCAATTCCCTTTCGAAGGTTACCATTGAATCTGCTTCCACCGCCCTTTCAGGCAGCGAGTTCCAGATCATCGTAACTCGTTGCGTAAAAAGAATTTCTCCTCATAGAGTCATAGAGTTATACAGCACGGATAGAGGCCCTTCGGCCCGTCGTGTCCGCGCCGGCCATCAAGCCCAGTCTAATCTAATCCCATATTCCAGCATTTGGTCCAGCATTTCATCTCCTCCCCCCCCACCCACCCCGGTTCTTTTGCCAATTACCTAAATAGAATGACAATGTCAGGAGAGTTGGAGGCGGGAGTTAATTGGATGTATTCCGAAAGTTTTCACCACATCAGAGTTGGCAACCTTAACGTGCGCGCGCCCACACCCTTGTAATGAATGAAGGACATGGGATACAAGTCTCCCCGAGAGAACTCTCTTGTGTTGTGTGTGCATTGCACTGGAAAGAACAAAATGCAAACTCTGGAAATCTGAAACGAAATGGAAAAAAAACAGGAAATGCTGGGGTCGGTCAGCTCTGGAAGAGACGAAACACAAGTTTAAAGGTCGGTTGTCAGAAGTCCAGTTGTCCGAACCAACGACAGACTCGACCCGGATTTTCACTCTTTGGATGCTGACGGATCTGCTTTGTACTTCCAGCATTTTCAAGTCTTTGTTTTCTCCTGAGACTGCCCCTTCAATATGCCCATTCCTCTCGGTGTATTTGTTGTGCGTTCCTTATTGACGTCATTTTTCTGTGCTCCTTTCTCTCTCAATCAAACTATCCGACTGCCGCTCTCACAAAACAATGATGTGGAGATGCCGGTGATGGACTGGGGTTGACAATTGTAAACGATTTTTACAACACCAAGTTACAGTCCAACAAATTTATTTTAAATTCCGCAAGCTTTCGGAGGCTTCCTCCTTCCTCGGGTGAACGGTGTGGAAATGACATTTTCGAATTTCAAACGCGAAGGATTCGAAAATGTCATTTTCCACACCGTTCACCCGAGGAAGGAGGAAGCCTCCGAAAGCTCGTGGAATTTAAAATAAATTTGTTGGACTATAACTCACAAACAATGGACTGGATTGTGTTTGTCCACAGAGTCGGTAACCGTGTTGGAGAAGGGTTGACCACATGTTAGCCACCATCTCTGCACAACACGGGGAGCAAGGATTTCTTCAGTCACACTCAATTCCTTGGTTTGCTAATCACCCGCTGATCTGCACTGAGGGAAACAAGTGGCTAACGTCCTGGAAAAGCTGACCGAGGAAGAATTCTCATTCTGGCTCTGCCGTACTCCTCGTCCGTTGCCAACTTTGGCCTTCCACAGAACCTCGTTCAGGGAACACCGCTTGGCGAGTTGAAGAGAAAATAACGCTCTTGGATTTTATTAGCGCTAAACGATCTCTTCCCCCTTTCAGCGTGGGCGCGGTGCAATTAAGTTCAGAGCCTTCCACAGCTGGAGTGGGGCTCGAGCCAGGCCCTCCGTGTTAATGCCAGGAACAGCAGCTGTCAAAGTTGGACCTCCACGTTTTCTGGCACTCCGGAGACGCCTGTGCCGAAAGCTAGGAGCGAAGCTTTACACGACCTGCCCTCCTGTCTGCAGCCACCTTCCCACGGACAGATTAATTCCCTGGGACTCTTCTCCTTGCGTGCAGAACTTTGATCGAGCAGCGAGTCGCTCACTGAAACAGTCGCGTACCGAACAATGGCGCAAACTTAAAATCGGAACTCGGCCGTTCGGGGGGCGATGTCAGGGAGCACTTCTTCACACAAAGGGGAGTGGAAATCTGGAACTCTCTTCCCCCCCCCCCCCCAAAAAAGCTGTTGAGGCTGGGGGTCAATTGAAAATTTCAAAACTGAGATCGATAGATTTTTGTTGGGCGAGGGTATTAAGGGTTACGGAACCAAGGCGGGGAGATGGAGTTAAGGTACAGATCGGCCACGATCTAATTGAATGGTGGAACAGGCTCGAGGGGCTGAATGGCCTCCTCCTGTTCCTGTGTCCCCTGCCTCGTTTCCCTCCACAGACTTTCATGCTCCTGGCAACTGTCGGGCAGGTTTGTTGAGTTGTCCTTGTTCCAGTCGCCTTCGAAGGCACAATCTGGTGCTGAAAAGATCAAACCAATAATTCGGAAATTTTGCAGGGCCATGGGGGGAAAGAGCAGCGGGGAGTGAGACTAATCGGATAGCTCTTTCAAAGAGCCGGCACGGGCACGATGGGCCGAATAGCCTCCTTCCGCATCGCACGATTCCATGGTTATTGTTATTTCATCGAGCGATACCAGCTCAATTGCTAAATTTAAATCTGAGATGGATAGCTTTTTGGCAACCAAAAGGTATTAAGGGATATGGGCCAAAGGCAGGTATATGGAGTTAGATCACAGATCAGCCATGATCTTATCAAATGGCGGAGCAGGCACGAGGGGCTGAATGGCCGACTCCTGTTCCTATGTTCCTATGAGTGGTTTTCAAAACTTCCATGTGGGGAACGCTTCTGGAAATATTGGCACACCCCTGAGGACCCCCTTGGAAATTCTGATTCACCCTCCGTTCTAACCTCAGCATCAGCTACGCAAAGGACAATTGTGTTATCATTGCTGTCGTTAAGATTCTATGAACTGTCAGGCCATTTCCCAAAATCGGCAGGAAAAAGCCCGGTCACCGACAAAGGTTACGAGGGAGTATGTTTATTCAGTCAATTGGACAGCGGTTATTGCAATGATTTTTTTTTATTGTAGTTGAAGAGACTTACATTTATAAAGCACCTTTCACGAGCTCAGGACGTCCCAAAGCTCTTTACATTTCAGAAGTACGTCATTGGCTGCGGTCGCTGTTGTAACGTAGGAAACGCAGCAGATAATTTGTGCACAGCAAGATCCCGCAAACAGCAATGTGATGATGACCAGGTCATCTGTGTTTAGTGATGTTGGTTGAGGGATAAATGTTGGGGGGGGGGACGAACTCCCCTGCTCTCGTTCGAAATATATCTTTCACATCAACCCGAGAGGGCAGACTTGCCTCATCCGAAAGACGGTACCTCCGACCGTGCAGCACTCCCTCAGTACTGCGCTGGGAGTGTCGGCCTGGATTATGTGCTCAGGTCTCTGGAGCGGGCCTCGAACCCACGACCTTCTGACTCCGAGATGAGAGAGTGCTGCCCTCTGAACCACAGCTGACACTGATAGCCTTTGTAACGAATGGGTGTGAAATTTCTCTGTTGTTTCCAAAAAGGAACTAACCATTCAATATAAATAAAAAACTGATTCCTGGGATGGCAGGACTGACATGTGAGGAGAGATTGGGTCGACTAAGCCTATGTTCACTAGAGTTTAGAAGAATGAGAGGTGATCTCATCGAAACATCTAAAATTCGAACAGGACTAGACAGACTAGATGCAGGGAGGATGTTCCCGATGACTGGGGAGTCCAGAACCAGGGGTCACAGTCTCAGGATACGGGGCGTGCCATTTAGAACCGAGATGAGGAGAAATTTCTTCACTCAGAGGGTGGTGAACCTGTGGAATTCTCTACCACAGAAGGCAGTGGAGGCCAAGTCATTAGAAGGAGATAGATATATTTCTTAATGCTAAAGGGATCAAGGGATATGGGGAAAAAGCGGGAACAGGGTACAGAGTTAGACGATCAGCCATGATCATTTTGAATGGCGGAGAAGGGCCAAAATGGCCTACTCTTGCCCCTATTTTCGATAAATATGTTTGCCTTTTTCACACTAATGGACAAAGGAATTTCACACAGACCCGTTACTGTATTTTGTTACTAAAATCACACAGCGTAATTTCAACCCATTCGTGTCACGACTGGGCAGTTCACTTCTCCTCTCCAAAATGGTGAGCTGATTTTTTTTTTTGGTCTGGTCCTCGGTCCGCGTGTCTTTTGATTCTGTTTTTATTTCACGTCTGACGCGCGTTGATGCCGTGCAGTTTTCTGACGTTATATTTCCCATCTTTCACCGGGAGGGGGGGTAACGAGCGAGAGGGCTGTTCTTACTGTTTGACGCACCGGTGTGTCGACCAGGTGAAGCCTCTTTTTTTAATGAGTCACGGAGTGGAGACGGTGCTGTTGACTGTCGTCCTTTATTACGGTCTTTAGATGTTCACGTGAAGAGCCTGGTGGCCATTCTGCACCTGTTGGTCGCTGTATCCCATTACTTCAGGGCACCGATTCGACTTCCAGATCACGTCTCTGTTCAGGTGGTGGTTGTCCAGGTAAATGACGACAAGAAAAGAAATCTCTCCGGAATTTCTCCCCTTCCCCGCGAAAGGTCGCTTCACAACTTTACTCGTGCGCAAGGTGGCTGCCTTGGCTCAGTGGTAACACTCTGGCCTCCGAGTCACGGGTTCAACAAAAGCCGAGGCACAATTCAACAAAAGAGGAGGCGAGTTCTCCCAGTGCCCTGGCCGACATTTATCCCATTGGGCCTTTTAACGTCTACCCGAGAGATTTGGCGTCTCGTCCGAAAGACGGCAATGCAGCACTCCCCTCTGCACCGCACTTGTGCTCAAGTCTCGGGAGTGGGACTCGAACTCACGACCTTCTGACTCGGAGGCGAGGACGCTACCCGCTGAGCCGCAGCCGACCCTCTCGGAGTCGATGCTCTTTGCCTGGAATTTTTTCGTGTGCTGTGGAGGAGGTTTTAAAAATATTGAGGAAATAAGTTTTAAGAAGAAAGAACTAAAAGTTGGGAGCCAAACCGGCAGATTAAGCTGGAGTGATAGGGCAGACAAGAGACGGGTGGAAGTCCCAGAGCAACGGGTAATGGTCTGAAAATTTGCAGGGCCCTAAATCTGTCTACTGGGTGGAAATAAATCTCGCTGGGGACCAGAGAGAATTTGAATAAATGGGAGGAATAAACAAAGGGACAAACGCAAGAGTTTGATCGGCAAATCCAGATTAAATAGTGAACTGGATCGCCAGGACGATCTATACTCGCAGCGGGATTTCTTTAAATGGTGTGCTGCCGTTCTGACCAGTCATGAATGATTTGAGCAAGATATCATTTAAAGGGCTGTCTTCCTCATGGACCGTTTCTTTTTAGGGAGGTGGAAGAGGGAGAAAGTCCCCTTTGTTATTTCCGTTAATTACAATCTATATTAACGATTTGGAGGAGGGGACCGAGTGTAACATATCAAAGTTTGCAGATGAGGGAAAGTAGAGAGTGAGGAGGACATAAAAAAAACCTACAAGGGGATACAGACAGGCTGGGTGAGTGGGCGGAGATTGGGCAGATGCAATACAATATTGGAAAATGTGAGGTTATGCACTTTGGCAGGAAAAATCAGAGAGCAAGTTATTATCTTAATGGCGAGAAACTGGAAAGTACTGCAGTACAAAGGGATCTGGGGGTCCGAGTGCAAGAAAATCAAAAAGTTAGTATGCAGGTGCAGCGGGTGATCAAGAAGGCCAACGGAATGTTGGTTTTTATTGCTAGGGGGATAGAATATAAAAACAGGGAGGTATTGCTGCAGTTATATAAGGTATTGGTGAGACCGCACCTGGAATACTGCATACAGTTTTGGTCTCCATACTTAAGAAAAGACACACTTGCTCTCGAGGCAGTACAAAGAAGGTTCACTCGGTTAATCCTGGGGATGAGGGGGTGGACATATGAGGAGAGGTTGAGTAGATTGGGACTCTACTCATTGGAGTTCAGAAGAATGAGAGGCGATCTTATTGAAACATATAAGATTGTGAAGGGGCTTGATCGGGTGGATGCGGTAAGGATGTTCCCAAGGATGGGTGAAACAAGAACTAGGGGGCATAATCTTAGAATAAGGGGCTGCTCTTTGAAAACTGAGATGAGGAGAAACTTCTTCACTCAGAGGGTAGTAGGTCTGTGGAATTTGCTGCCCCAGGAAGCTGTGGAAGCTACATCATTAAATAAATTTAAAACAGAAATAGACAGTTTCCTAGAAGTAAAGGGAATTAGGGGTTACGGGGAGCGGGCAGGAAATTGGACATGAATTTAGATTTGAGGTTCGGATCAGATCAGCCATGATCTTATTGAATGGCGGAGCAGGCTCGAGGGGCCGATTGGCCTCCTCCTGCTCCTATTTCTTATGTTAACACCACGCGCACAAAAGTTATGGAACACAAAGAGGTTAGGAACAAAGTCGGAAAAACAATTAGGAAAGCAAAGAGGAGCCACGAAATTAAATTATCAAGGAATGTAAAAAGAATCAGGATAGGGATAGGGTCAGTTAGGGACACACAAGATAAACTCTCAGGTAATATCAGCGAAATGGCAGAAATATTGAACAGTTACTTAGTCTCCCTGGTAAATAATGAGGCAAACATGGTGGGCATGACATTAGAAGAAGAGATCAAAAAACATTTAAAATAAAAAAGGGGGAGATAGTTGATAAACTGATCAAATTTAGAGAGGATAAAACCCCTGGTCCAGGTGGATTGGGATTGCATCCGTGCAAATCAAAAGAAGTTAGGGAAGAGGTAGCAGAGGCACTTATTTATATTATATATATATATATATTTAAAATTCATTAGAAAAGGGAATAGTGCCAGAGGACTGGCGGACAGTTAATGTGATTCCTATATTTAGAAAGGGAGATTGAACCAGTCCAGGGAACATAAGAACATAAGAACATAAGAAATTGGAGCAGGAGTAGGCCAATCGGCCCCTCGAGCCTGCTCCGCCATTCAATAAGATCATGGCTGATCTGATCCCAACCACAAATCTAAAGAACACAAGAAGTCGGAGCAGGACCCGGCCACACAGCCCCTGGGCCCTCTCCGCCACCCACAGGGCATTGACCGATCCGAACTCAGCTTCATGTCCAATTTCCTGCCCGCTCCCCATAACCCCTAATTCCCTTTACTTCTATAGACCAATTAGCTTAACGTCGGTGGTAGGAAAGATAATGGAATCTTTACTCAAAGATGGAATGGAAAAACATCCAGAAACCAAAAATACAATAATGAACAGTCAGCACGGATTTCAAAAGGGAAGGTCATGCCTGACCAACCTGATTGAATTTTTTGAAAAAGTAGCAGAAAGAGTAGACAAGGGTAATGTAGTAGATGTAATATATTTGGATTTTCAAAAGGCCTTCGATAAGGTACCGCATTGTAGACTCATGACTAAGGTCAGAGCGTGTGGAGTCAGGGGACAGGGAACAGAATGGATAACAAGCTGGCTACAAAACAGAAAACAGAGAGTAGGGGTTAAGGTTAGTTACTCAGACTGAGAAAAGGTGGGAAGTGGTGTTCCCCAGGGATCGGTGCTGGGACCACTGTTGTTCACCATTTGGAATCAGAAGTACAATTTCAAAATTTTTGGACGACACCAAATTGGGGAGTGTGGTAAATACTGAGGAGGACTGTGACAAAATGCAAGAAGAGATTAATAAACTTGCAGAATGGGCGTGTAATTGGCAAATGAATTTCAATATAGATAAGTGTGAGGTGGTGCATTTTGGTAGGAAGAATAAGGAGGCCACATACTGCTTGGATAATCAGAGTCTAAATGGGGTGGAGGAGCAGAGGGATCTGGGGGTACAGATACACAAATCACTGAAAGTAGCGACGCAGGTTAATAAGGCCATAAAAAAGGCAAATCAAGCACTGGGGTTCATTTCTAGAGAGAGAGAATAGAAAAGCAGAGAAGTTATGTTGAACTTGTATAGAACCTTGGTTAGACCACACTTGGAGCATTGTGCACAGATCTGGTCTCCATATTATAAAAAGGATATAGAAGCAATGGAGAAGGTGCAAAAAAGATTCACAAGGATGATACCAGAACCGAAAGGATAAACATAGCAAGAAAAGCTGAACAGGCCGGGACTCTCTTTTTTTTCTGTAGGAGGAGTGACCTGATTGAGGTCTTCAAGATAATGAAAGGTTTGATAGGATAGACATAGAGAAGATGTTTCCACTTGTGGGAGAGACCCGAACTAGAGGTCCTCATATATAAGATAGCGACTGATAAATCCAATAGGGAATTCAGGAGAAATCTTTTTACACAGAGAGTGGTGAGAATGTGGAACTCGCTCCCACAAGGAGTAGTTGAGGTGAATAGTGTAGATGGATTTAAGGGGAAGCCGGATAAACACATGAGGGAGAAAGGAATAGAAGGATATGGTGATAGGGTGAGATGAAGTAGGGAGGGAGGAGGCTCGTGTGGAGCATAAACACCAGCATGGACCAGTTGGGCCGAATGGCCTGTTGTCGTTTCGATGTGACTCGATGCACTTTTTAACGCAATGCAAACTCCTTGCCTTATGCTCGGCAGACAAATGGAAAACAGATTGTCTTTTTTTTTACGAAAACAGTGTCATCAATTTTAATATTGAAACCGTCATAATGTACGACCGACCTGGGAATTTTCTGGAAGAGAGAAAAATGAAATGGATATTAGACTCATAAGGGCTGATTTTAAGTTTGAGCACAAAAATTCAAAGGCGAAAGCTAAAATGGAAATAACTTATAGACGCACTGTTTATTTTTAATCCCAAAAACATATAAATAACAACAGTTTGTACAGTGCCTTTCATGTAGTAAAACTTCCCAGGGCGCTTTACAGGAGCGTGCAGAGAAAAAATTTTACACCGAGGCAAAGCGGGAGATATTAGGACAGGTGACCAAAAGCTTGGTCAAAGAGGTAGGTTTTAAGGAGCGTCTTAACGGAGGAGAGAGAGGGAGAGGCGGAGAGGTTTAGGGAGGGAATTCCAGAGCTTCGGGCCTGAGCAGCTGAAGGCACGGCCGCCAATGGTGGAGCGAAGGAAGTGGGAGGTGCCCATGGGGCCGGAATCGGAGGGGGCGCAGAGATCCCGGAGGGTTGTGGGGGTCCTGGAGGAGGTTGCAGCGATAGGGAGGGGGCGAGGGCCATGGAGGGATTTGAACACGAAGATGAGAATTTTAAAATCGAACCAGGAGCCAAAGTAGGTCAGCAAGCAAAGTGGGGGGTGGTGGGTGAACAGAACTTGGTGTGCATTAGGATACGGGGCAGCAGAGTTTTGGATGAGCTCGAGTTTAGGGAGGGTGGAAGATGGGCCAGCATTGGAATAGTCGAGGAGGTGACAAAAATATGGATGAGGGTTAACTCGGTACTTTACAGCATGACCGAGATTTTGGTTAACTTCCATGACTCTCTATATGGAACCAAATAAATAGAGCTGATTGCTTCAAGGATTCATTCTTTTTTGATTTTGTTTCTTTCCCACAGAAAAGAGAGGGAATTCTGCAGTCTCGGCATATCCAAGAGGAAATCACTGGCAACACAGAGTATGTAAACACAGTTTGTTCTTCAGCCTCTCTGTAACTGAATCCAGATGTAGGGGTTTTGAGACTCGATGGTTAATCCGTGTTTTGTCAACTGAGGTTCTGCGGCAGCCAAGGGAAATAGAGCTGCCGGTAAACGAATTCTCACAGTATGTCAAAAAAACATCTCCGAGAGGGAAAACCGCTGAGAGACTCACGAATGTAAAGCTTTCAAAACGTCCAATAATTCCAAGAAAGGTTGTCCCTGGGGCCTCTTGGCTGAGAGTTATTTCTAGGTTGCTTCCTCTCTTTAAGTTCCCCATCACCCCGTCCGATCGTAAAAAGCATTGTTTATTTCCCTCGCAAAAAAGTTGGTGGATTTTAGTCATGTTTCGTCAAAATGGGGTGGTCGCTCTCGATTTTTTTTTTGCTTTGACCAAGTGCAGGCAACTGGGACTAGCTTAGTGGTATAAACTGGGCGACATGGACATGTTGGGCCGAAGGGCCTGTTTCCATGTTGTAAACTTCCTATGATTCTATGACCAGTTTCACCCAACATAAACCCAACCTGGGGAAAGGAGGAGGCGGTGAGCCGCCTTCTTGAACCGCTGGAGTCCGTGGGGTGAAGGCTCTCCCACTGTGCTGTTGGGAAGGGAGTTCCAGGATTTTGTCCCAGTGAAGAAACAGCCGATATACGTCCAAGTCAGAAATCCAGTAAACAACGAGAAGGATAGTAACAGACTTCAGGCGGACACAGACAGCCTGGAGAAATGGGCAGACACACGGCAGACGAAATTTAACGCAGAGAACTGCAAAGTGATGCATTTTGATGGGAAGAATGAGGAGAGGCAATATAAACTAAATGGTACAGTTTTAAAGGGGGTGCAGGGACGGAGAGAGCTGGGGGTGTGTGTACACAAACCTTTTGAAGGTGGCAGGACAAGTTGAGAAGGCTGTTAAAAAAGCATATGGGATCCTGGGCTTTATTAATAGAGACGTAGAGTACAAAAGCAAGGAAGTTTTGCTAAACCTTTATAAAACACTGGTTAGGCCTTAGCTGGAGTATTGTGTCCAATCCTGGGCACCGCAGTTTAGGAAAGATGTCAAGGCCTTAGAGAGGGTGCAGAGGAGATTTACCAGAATGGTGCCAGGGATGAGGGACTCCAGTTATGTGGAGAGACCGGAGAAGCTGGGATTGTTCTCCTCAGAGCAGAGAAGGTTAAGAGGAGATTTGATAGAGGGGTTCAAAATCATGAGGGATTTTGACGGTGTAAATAAGGAGGAACTGTTTCCAGTGGCAGAACGGTCGGTGACCAGAGGACACAGATTTAAGGTAAATTGGCAAAAGAACCAGAGGGGAGATGAGGGGGAAAGAAATTACACGAGTTGTGATGATCTGGAACGCGCTGCCTGAAAGGGCGGTGGAAGCAGATTCAATAGTAACTTTCAAAAGGGGAATTGGATAAATACTTGAAGAGGAGATATTTGCAGGGTTACTCTGGGATTGCGGGACTAATTGGACAGCTCTTTCAAAGAGCCGGCACAGGCACGATGGGCCGAACGGCCACCTCCTGTGCTTCATTCTATGGTGTGCGACTTGGAGGAGAACCTGGAGGTGATGGTGTCTGTGTAATACCGTATTTGAACTGCACCAAAACGTCACTTAAAAAGTACGTGAGATAAATATTCTGTGCCTTATTGCTAATACCTGTCTTATGTTTTAATCACAGGGCTTTGTCAGGCAGGCATGGTAAGTGTTCAGTGAATTACTGGAAGGTCTCAGCATGCCAAATTCAGTCTCTCTTTTTTTGGGTGCGTTCCTTCGCTCTTCATCCCGATTTGTCTCTCTTCGAGTCGCTGTGCTACGGTGATGGGGCCGTCACAGAATTCCTGCCCCACCTCCTAAAGGAAAAAAAAAAATCGGAGGTCAGAAAATCCTGGCTCGCAAACTTAACGCTACACACGAGCAATGCCAGGGAAGGCGTGCTTGTCCTCTCGATAAAGATGAAAGCAATCCGATATCGGACTTTAAGACGGTTGAGGGGTGATGTGATCGAGGTGTTTGGGTGAAATGATTCGATGGTGCAGACAGGGAGAAACTCTTTCCTCTGGTGGGGGAAATCCAGAACAAGGGGACGCAACCTTAAAATTAGAGCTGGGCCGTTTCGGAGTGAAGTCAGGAAGCTCTTTTTCGCACAAAGGGCAGTGGAAACCTGGAATTCTGTCCCCCAAAAAGTTGTGGATTCCAGTACAGTTGGAGCTTTCAAGACTGAGATCGATAGATTTTTGTTGGGTTAAGGGGAAAGAAAGAACTTGCATTTATGCAGCATCTTTCATGACCTCAGGATGTCCCAAAAGTAATTTTTGAAGTGTTGTCACTGTTGTAATGCAGGAAACCCGGCAGCCAATTTGCACACAGCAAGATCCCACAGACAGCAATGTTTGTTTTTATTCGTTCATGGGGTGTGGGCGTCGCTGGCGAGGCCGGCATTTATTGCCCATCCCTAATTGCCCCTTGAGAAGGTGGTGGTGAGCCACCTTCTTGAACCGCTGCAGTCCGTGTGGTGAAGGTTCTCCCACAGTGCTGTTAGGAAGGGAGTTCCAGGATTTTGACCCAGCGACGATGAAGGAACGGCCGATATATTTCCAAGTCGGGATGGTGTGTGACTTGGAGGGGAACGTGCAGGTGGTGTTGTTCCCATGTGCCTGCTGCTCTTGTCCTTCTAGGTGGTAGAGGTCGCGGGTTTGGGAGGTGCTGTCGAAGAAGCCTTGGCGAGTTGCTGCAGTGCATCCTGTGGATGGTACACACTGCAGCCACTGTGCGCCGGTGGTGAAGGGAGTGAATGTTTAGGGTGGTGGATGGGGTGCCAATCAAGCGGGCTGCTTTGTCCTGGATGGTGTCGAGTTTCTTGAGTGTTGTTGGAGCTGCACTCATCCAGGCAAGTGGAGAGTATTCCATCACACTCCTGACTTGTGCCTTGTAGATGGTGGAAAGGCTTTGGGGAGTCAGGAGGTGATCATCTGATTTAGTGACGTTGGTTGAGGGGATAGAATATTGACCAGGACTCCCCTGCTCTTCAAAATGGTGTTGTGGGCTCATTTACGTTCATCTGAGAGGGTAGACAGGGCCTCGGTTTAACGTCTCATCCAAAACACGGCACCTCCGACAGTGCAGCACCCACTCAGTAGTGCTTCTGACTCAGAGGCGAGAGAGCTACCCGCTGAGCCACTGGAACAAGGGATATGGAGCAAAGACGGGCAAATGGAGTTGAGGTGCAGATCAGCCATGCTCTAACTGAATGGCAGAGCAGGCTCGAGGGGCTGAATGGCCTCCTCCTGTTCCTGTGTATTTCTGCTGAACTTACTGATGTAACTATCGTGAATGAATAGAAGATTGTGGCAAATGGAATTCAATGTAGACAAATGTGAGGTCATCCATTTTGGATCAAAAAAGGATAGAACAGGGTACTTTCTAAATGGTAAAAAGTTAAAAACAGTGGATGTCCAAAGGGACTTAGGGGTTCAGGTACATCGATCATTGAAGTGTCATGAACAGGTGCAGAAATTAATCAATAAGGCTAATGGAATGCTGGCCTTTATATCTAGAGGACTGGAGTACAAGGGGGCAGAAGTTATGCTGCAGCTATACAAAACCCTGGTTAGACCGCACCTGGAGTACTGTGAGCAGTTCTGGGCACCGCACCTTCGGAAGGACATATTGGCCTTGGAGGGAGTGCAGCGTAGGTTTACGAGAATGATACCCGGACTTCAAGGGTTAAGTTACGAGGAGAGATTACACAAATTGGGGTTGTATTCTCTGGAGTTTCGAAGGTTAAGGGGTGATCTGATCGAAGTTTATAAGATATTAAGGGGAACAGATAGGGTGGATAGAGAGAAACTATTTCTGCTGGTTGGGGATTCTAGGAGCAGGGGGCACAGTCTAAAAATTAGAGCCAGACCTTTCAGGAGCGAGATTAGAAAACATTTCTACACACAAAGGGTGGTAGAAGTTTGGAACTCTCTTCCGCAAACGGCAATTGATACGAGCTCAATTGCTAGATTTAAATGTGAGATAGATAGCTTTTTGGCAACCAAAGGATATTAAGGGATATGGGCCAAAGGCAGGTATATGGAGTTAGATCACAGATCAGCCATGATCTTATCAAATGGCGGAGCAGGCACGAGGGGCTGAATGGCCTACTCCTGCTCCCATGACAAACGGCAGCAATTAAATTGGGGCGACGATGCTGCGGGTATTTTATTGTTTATTAGTTTCTAGCTCGGGGCTGCTGCACGAACCAGATATTGCAATGCTGGTTCATTGATGAGCTGTGTTGGTGCGGTTTCGGAATGGATGTACGTTATTTGAGGGAGGTTTTGTTCATCGTGTGACTTTATAATCCTGTGTGCACTCTCCGTGTGTAACTCTGTTCGGTCTCTTTCAGAACGGGATGCGTTTGACACTCTGTTCGATCACGCTCCAGACAAACTCAATGTTGTCAAAAAGGTTTGAAATAATTTTGCTCACTGTTGTGTGAACTGACGGGAGTTTAGAACCCTGCTCATAATCGCCCAAAGGACTGACGCAGAGTCATGCCCAACCAAAATGCACCATTAAATGATGCGGTGAATCTGTGCAATGGATGCAGGTCTTTTACTTTCACAGAACTGGACAGCACAGAAGGAGGCCATTCGGCCCATCGTGCCTGTGCCGGCTCTTTGAAAGAGCCGTCCAATTAGTCCCACTCCCCCCCCCTGCTCTTTCCCCGTAGCCATGCAATTTTTTCCCCTTCGAGTATTTACCCAATTCCCTTTTGAAAGTTCCTATTGAATCTGCTTCCACCGCCCTTTCAGGCAGCGCATTCCAGATCATCACAACTCGCTGCGTAAAGAAAATTCTCCTCATCTCCCCCCTGGTTCTTTTGCCAATTATCTTTTAATCGTTATTTCGCCCTCATCTGCTCCAACCCTCCTCATTCTTGCTGGGTGACGGTCCACCTCAGAACCAGGGCCCCTCTGGTGTATCAGATAAGTGGTCTTTCTCTTTTTTTTTATTCGTTCGTGGGATGTGGGCGTCGCTGGCGAGGCCGGCATTTATTGCCCATCCCTAATTGCCCCTTGAGAAGGTGGTGGTGAGCCGCCTTGAACCGCTGCAGTCCGTGTGGTGAAGGTTCTCCCACAGTGCTGTTCGGAAGGGAGTTCCAGGATTTTGACCCAGCGACGATGAAGGAACGGCCGATATATTTCCAAGTCGGGATGGTGTGTGACTTGGAGGGGAACGTGCAGGTGGTGTTGTTCCCATGTGCCTGCTGCCCTTGTCCTTCTAGGTGGTAGAGATCGCGGGTTTGGGAGGTGCTGTCGAAGAAGCCTTGGCGAGTTGCTGCAGTGCATCCTGTGGATGGTACACACTGCAGCCACAGTGCGCCGGTGGTGAAGGGAGTGAATGTTTAGGGTGGTGGATGGGGTGCCAATCAAGCGGGCTGCTTTGTCCTGGATGGTGTCGAGCTTCTTGAGTGTTGTTGGAGCTGCACTCATCCAGGCAAGTGGAGAGTATTCCATCACACTCCTGACTTGTGCCTTGTAGATGGTGGAAAGGCTTTGGGGAGTCAGGAGGTGAGTCACTCGCCGCAGAATACCCAGCCTCTCACCTGCTCTTGTAGCCACAGTATTTATGTGGCTGGTCCAGTTAAATTTCTGGTCAATGGTGACCCCCAGGATGTTGATGGTGGGGGATTCGGTGATGGTAATGCCGTTGAATGTCAAGGGGAGGTGGTTAGACTCTCTCTTGTTGGAGATGGTCATTGCCTGGCACTTGTCTGGCGCGAATGTTACTTGCCACTTATGAGCCCAAGCCTGGATGTTGTCCAGGTCTTGCTGCATGCGGGCTCGGACTGCTTCATTATCTGAGGGGTTGCGAATGTTGTGTGGGTCTCGCCCGAGCTGTGGACTGGCAGGGTCGGGGGTGGGGGACAAATGTGGCAATCAGACCCTTGAAACTCGGGGAACTCAGTCCTATTTACGTTTGCATTTCTCACTCGCTGGTTTGTCCCGTTTGATTTTTGATTTTGGCGGTGGGGGCTAAACAGTGAATTTCGACAGGCTATTTAATCAAAACCGAGCTTGATCATACACCCACCTGATACGGGCAGACGCCCCCGGGGCCCGGGCAGACGCCCCCGGGGCCCGGGCAGACAGACACACACACACACTTTCGAGCAAGGATTATTAATTAGTGGATCCTCCTCCTCCCTAGCCTGAGACACTGTGCCCTCACCGAGACTAAGGATGTTGATTGAGTCGGTGATCCCCGGTTCAGGGTATACTAGGGGTACGGTAACCTAGTTGTTATGTCACTGGACTAGTAATCCAGAGAAGATGAGATGAAATCATACCGTGGGCTGTATCTGACAATAAAAACCTGGTCTTCGTAAAAATGACCGTGAAGCTTACGAATTGTCATAAAAACCCAACTGGTTCACTGACGTCCTTTGGGGAAGGAAACCGGCCGTCCTCGCCCGGTCTGGGCCTCCATGTGACTCCCGTCCCAACGCAACGTGATCGACTCTTGACTGTCTTCTGAAGTGGCCCAGCGAGACGCTGCGTCCTGTGTCAACTGGGGTTCCAGAAGAAGGCCCACCACCATCATCTCGGGGCAACTGTGGGGGTGGGGGGAACGGGCGATAAACGCCGGCCCTGCCAGCCACGCCCGCGTCCCGAAAATGAATTTTTAAAAGTTGCTGAGCTCTGCCACGGTGTCTGGGAGGCACTGGCTGGACGCCAGTCCCCAGTCCCCAGTCCCTCCCCGGTCCCGAGTGGCGTCAGCGGCCGGGGGCTCGTGTTCCTCGCCCCCGCCAAATCGTGCTTTTCTTGCAGACGCCTTAGTGTGGCGACGGGATTGCAACGCGTCGGGTGGAGCAGCCTGGTTTTTTGTTTCAGTGGACTGACCCTCGTTTTCTATCCGCAGACCCTGATCACGTTTGTGAATAAACACCTGAACAAATTAAATCTGGAAGTCACAGAACTGGAGACTCAGGTGAGTCGATGGTCGAACTCCGCGAAGCACAGCCTTGGGGTGGAGTGGGAGGAAAGGAGAGAGGTCGGACGGCGGAACGGGCTCGAGGGGCTGAACGGCCAACTCCCGTTCCTGCGTTGCCGGAAGCGATATCTTCTGGCAAAGTCCAGCACATCCTGAATGGGACATAAAGAGCGCAGTGTGGCGGCGCTGTTTGCTACCTCAGGATCTGCCGGTGTGGAAGTTCAATCCAGGGTGCGTTGTTTGGGAAGTCAGGCCTCAGTGTAAAGTTCCCCCGAGCCATGGTGATGCTGGCACTAAAGTCACAGCCGGCCAAGCGCCCTCTTTGAGCTCCAGCCAACGGGCTCAACAAAGGTGGACAGTTAGTTTTTTTACAACTATCTTTATTTTTCTCTGGTGCCAGCGCACAAATCAGCAGATTTATTAACAACTTGCCATGGTGGGATTTGAACTCATGATCTCTGGGTCGCTACCATAACCACGACGCTTATCGTGCTGGCAGCTGTAGCATTGATAACACTTCCATGCAGATGGCCTCTTTCAATGTAATCGGGCCTTGCACAGTGACCTTTTCGAAATCCCCGTTTTACATAGAACTACGAAGAATTTACAGCACAGAAGCAGGCCATTCGGCCCAACGGGTCCATGCTGGTGTTTATGCTCCACACGAGCCTCCTCCCTCCCCACTTCATCTCACCCTATCGACATATCCTTCTATTCCTTTCTCCCTCATGTGTTTATCCAGCTTCCTTTTAAATACATCTCTGCTATTCGCCTCAACTACTCCTTGTGGGAGCGAGTTCCACATTCTCACCACTCTCTGGGTAAAGAAGTTTCTCCTGAATTCCCGATTGGATTTATCAGTGACTATCTTATATTTATGGCTCCTGGTTTCGGTCTTCCCCACAAGTGGATGCATCTTCTCTACATAGGAACAGGAGGAGGCCATTCAGCCCCTCGTGCCTGCTCCGCCATTTGATAAGATCATGGCTGATCTGTGATCTAACTCCATATACCTGCCTTTGGCCCATGTCCCTTAATACCTTTGATTGCCAAAAAGCTATCTATCTCAGACTTAAATTTAGCAATTGAGCTAGTATCAATTGCCGTTTGCGGAAGAGAGTTCCAAACTTCTACCACCCTTTGTGTGTAGAAATGTTTTCTAATCTCGCTCCTGAAAGGTCTGGCTCTAATTTTTAGACTGTGCCCCCTACTCCTAGAATCCCCAACCAGCGGAAATAGTTTCTCTCTATCCACCCTATCCGTTCCCCTTAATATCTTATAAACTTCAATCAGATCACCCCTTGACCTTCGAAACTCCAGAGAATACAACCCCAATTTGTGTAATCTCTCCTCGTAACTTAACCCTTGAAGTCCGGGTATCATTCTAGTAAACCTACGCTGCACTCCCTCCAAGGCCAATATGTCCTTCCGAAGGTGCGGTGCCCAGAACTGCTCACAGTACTCCAGGTGCGGTCTAACCAGGGTTTTGTATCGCTGCAGCATAACTTCTGCCCCCTTGTACTCCAGTCCTCTAGATATAAAGGCCAGCATTCCAGTAGCCTTCTTGATTATTTTCTGCACCTGTTCATGACACTTCAATGATCGATGTCCCTGAACCCCTAAGTCCCTTTGGACATCCACTGTTTTTAACTTTTTACCATTTAGAAAGTACCCTGTTCTATCCTTTTTTGATCCAAAGTGGATGACCTCACATTTATCTACATTGAATTCCATTTGCCACAGTTTTGCCCATTCACCTAATCTATCAATATCCCTTTGTAATTTTATGTTTTCATCTACACTGCTTACAATGGCACCAATCTTTGTGTCATCGGCAAACTTAGATATGAGACTTTCTATGCCTTCATCTAAGTCGTTAATAAATATCCACCCTATCGAACCCCTTCATAATCTTAGAGTCTATCAGGTCACCCCTCAGTCTTCTCTTTTCTAGAGAAAAGAGCCCCGGCCTGTTCAAGCTTTGCTGATGGCTGTACCCTCTCAATCCTGGTGGTATCCTCGTAAAAACAAAATTCACTTTCTCCTGTGCCTCCACATTCTTTCTGCGATACGGAGACCAGAATTGTGCCCAGTACTGCAAGTGTGATCTCACCAAGGCTCTCTAAGGTTTTGGGATTCTTCTTTGTTCTCGGGATGTAGACAAATGTGAGGTCATCCACTTTGGATCAAAAAATGATAGAACAGGGTACTTTCTAAATGGTAAAAAGTTAAAAACAGTGGATGTCCAAAGGGACTTCGGGGTTCAGGTACATCGATCATTGAAGTGTCATGAACAGGTGCAGAAAATAATCAATAAGGCTAATGGAATGCTGGCCTTTATATCGAGAGGACTGGAGTACAAGGGGGCAGAAGTTATGCTGCAGCTATACAAAACCCTGGTTAGACCGCACCTGGAGTACTGTGAACAGTTCTGGGCACCGCACCTTCGGAAGGACATAATGGCCTTGGAGGGAGTGCAGCGTAGGTTTACTAGAATGATACCGGGACTTCAAGGGTTAAGTTACGAGGAGAGATTACACAAATTGGAGTTGTATTCTCTGGAGTTGCGAAGGTTAAGGGGTGATCTGATCGAAGTTTATAAGATATTAAGGGGAACGGATAGGGTGGATAGAGAGAAACTATTTCCACTGGTTGGGGATTCTAGGAGTAGGGGGCACAGTCTAAAAATTAGAGCCAGACCTTTCAGGAGCGAGATTAGAAAACATTTCTACACACAAAGGGTGGTAGAAGTTTGGAACTCTCTTCCGCAAACGGCAATTGATACTAGCTCAATTGCTAAATTTAAATCTGAGATAGATAGCTTTTTGGCAACCAAAGGTATTAAGGGATATGGGCCAAAGGCAGGTATATGGAGTTAGATCACAGATCAGCCATGATCTTATCAAATGGCGGAGCGGGCACGAGGGGCTGAATGGCCTGCTCCTGTTGCTATGCGGGCGTCGCTGGCACGGTTGGTGTTTATCGCCCGTTCCTAGTTGCCCCTTGAGATGGTGTTGGTGGTGAGCCTTTTCCTTGAAGTGCTGCGGTCCACGTGGTGAGGGTGCTCCCACCTTGGGATTGTGCGCCCGCTGTTCGATGTTCCCCTTGACCTGTCCGAGCGGTTAACGTCTGCACCAAACTCTTTCTTACAGTTTGCCGATGGCGTCTACCTGGTGCTGCTCATGGGACTGGTGGAGGATTATTTCATACCTCTGCACAACTTCTTCCTCACCCCAGACAGCTTTGAACACAAGGTAAATATCTGTTGGCTGTCTCGCCATAAAGTCGCATGGTATCTGGAAGAGACGCAACTTTTTGATTGAACGTGAAGCGCCAAGAGGATGTGGAGCGAGAGAAGGCCCATCAACCACTTCCTGTTCATCCTCCAGCTCCTTTTTAAATCCCCCGATCCAAATCGGGAGCAATCCTGGTCTCAGCAGCACCTGTTACGGGCATATTCTCCCATCCAGGCACTGAGAATAGAATTTAATATCTAATAATCATTTCCTGTCCGCCTTCATTTATAGCTAGCAGAAATAAATTTAAAGCAGAAATAGAGAGTTTCCTAGAAGTAAAGGGAATTAGGGGTTACGGGGAGCGGGCAGGAAATTGGACATGAATTTAGATTTGAGGTCAGGATCAGATCAGCCATGATCTTATTGAATGGCGGAGCAGGCTCGAGGGGCCTGCTCCTATTTCTTATGCAGAACATTCCGAATTGAAAACAATTCTGAGCAATTAATTCCTGATGGATACGGTGATACTATCAAAAAGTCATGCATTAAGGGACTTCGGGGTAGTGTCACACTTCCTGTGTCACACTTACTTTCCTGTCACACCCGTACGTCACACTTTTCCGTCACTGTTAGACTTACCTCCCGATCGAGTCCTCCAAGGTGGGGTCGTTGCATGTTCGCACCCGAGGTCGCAGAGCTCCATCCGTGGTGCCTCCTGTCCTGGAGGAGCTAAAACCAGGCCTTCTGTCCAACTGCCTGCTGGCAACGCTAAGATACGAGGCCCCCCCACCGCCCGACTCCAACTCCCGTAGTGTCAAATCAGCGATTGTAGCCAAATGCTCTGACTCCATAGGAGATGCACATGAAACATGTAATCTGTCACACTCCAAAAGTGTCACGGGTGCAAAAAAAACAACCAATGGCCAAGAAAGCCAGTCTCGATGGCTTCTTTTGACCTGGAGCCCGCTGCCTCCCTGAAGGACCTTGGGAGTTCACCAGCCGCGACGTGGGGCCGTGTCGTTACTTGTCCGCCGGACGCAAAAGCCTCGGCCCAGTACGCCCGTGTCCCCGCGGGGATTCCCGCCCGCAACGCGCAGCGGGCCGGGCTCCCTCGGAGGGAGCGGTGCTGAGGCGGGGGAAGGGGCCTGGTCCACGCTTGCCTTTCCTCAGCCGACGCCGACCGGTCTCACCGAAACGGCGGCCGTCGGCACGAAACCGCCAGCGGCCGACGTGAACGCCGGAGAGGGCCGGCGCCCCAACGAGTGCCTGCCGATCGGACGATTAAAACCCACACTGGGGCGCGTTGTGAAGAAAAAAATCGTTCCGCTTTCAAGAACGAGTCATCCCCGAACACGCAGATCGTCCGTTTGCATCCGACGCGCCCTAAAACAGACTAAAACAGGTAGGTCGAATCGGGCCAGGACCTACTCCGTTAATGGTAGGGCGTTGGGGAGAGTTAGAGAACAAAGAGATCCAGGAGTACAGGTTCATAGCTCCTTGAAAGTGGAGTCACAGGTGGATAGGGTGGTGAAGAAGGCATTCGGCATGCTTGGTTTCATTGGTCAGAACATTGAATACAGGAGTTGGGATGTCTTGTTGAAGTTGTACAAGACATTAGTAAGGCCACACTTGGAATACTGTGTACAGTTCTGGTCACCCTATTATAGAAAGGATATTATTAAACTAGAAAGAGTGCAGAAAAGATTTACTAGGATGCTACCGGGACTTGATGGTTTGACTTATAGGGAGAGGTTGGATAGACTGGGACTTTTTTCCCTGGAGAGTAGGAGGTTAAGGGGTGATCTTATAGAAGTCTATAAAATAATGAGGGGCATAGATAAGGTAGATAGTCAAAATATTTTCCCAAAGGTAGGGGAGTCTATAACGAGGGGGCATAGATTTAAGGTGAGAGGGGAGAGATACAAAAGGGTCCAGAGGGGCAATTTTTTCACTCAAAGGGTGGTGAGTGTCTGGAACGAGCTGCCAGAGGCAGTAGTAGAGGCGGGTACAATTTTGTCTTTTAAAAAGCATTTGGACAGTTACATGGGTAAGATGGGTACAGAGGGATATGGGCCAAGTGCAGGCAATTGGGACTAGCTTAGTGGTATAAACTGGGCGACATGGACATGTTGGGCCGAAGGGCCTGTTTCCATGTTGTAAACTTCTCTGATTCTATGAAGAGCCGAGATTAGCTGTGTTGACTGGATCGAGAATGAAAACCTACTGTGCACCAAAGCTTATTTATTTCTTTCAGTTACAATTTCCTAACTCTTTTCAACAGGTCCATAACGTGTCCTTGGCATTTGAACTGATGCAAGACGGAGGATTGGAGAAACCAAAACCTCGATCAGAAGGTAGGTAACTCATCCATTAATCGACGTGCGACGGAGCTGCGCTCTTGTTGGACCTTATTCACAACTACGATGTTCTGACCACCCAAACCGCCAAAGCAGTCCAACTGGTCACTGGCTGTTTGAGGGACCTTGCTTGGGGACGCAGAATGAAGCGGCTGAAAGGAGCTAAATTACGAGGGCAGGTTGCATGGGCTGTCAAGCAGGTATGGTGTCCTGTTGCATTCAAAGAACGGACAGCACAGAAACCGGCCATTCAGCCCAACAGGTCCATGTGAGCCTTCTCCCACCCTGCTTCGTTCAGCCCTGTGAGCATAACCTTCCCTCGTGCTTATCTCGTTTCCCCTTAAATCCATCTATGCTGTTCAACTCAACCACTCCATGTGGTGGCGAGATCCACATTCTCACCACTCTCTGGGTGAAGTAGTTTCTCCTGAATTCCCTATCAGTGATTATCTTATATTTATGGCCCCTAATTCTGGTCTCCCCCACAAGTGGAAACATCTTCTCCACATCGAGTTTGAATTCAGTTTAAAAAAAGAAAATCTGGACATAAACATCTGGCAAGAAAATCAAAAAGTTAGTATGCAGGTGCAGCAGGTGATCAAGAAGGCCAACGGAATGTTGGCTTTTATTGCTAGGGGGATAGAATATAAAAACAGGGAGGTATTGCTGCAGTTATATAAGGTATTGGTGAGACCGCACCTGGAATACTGCATACAGTTTTGGTCTCCATACTTAAGAAAGGACATACTTGCTCTCGAGGCAGTACAAAGAAGGTTCACTCGGTTAATCCCAGGGATGAGGGGGCGGACATATGAGGAGAGGTTGAGTAGATTGGGACTCTACTCATTGGAGTTCAGAAGAATGAGAGGTGATCTTATTGAAACATATAAGATTGTGAAGGGGGCTTGATCAGGTGGATGCGGTAAGGATGTTCCCAAGGATGGGTGAAACTAGAACTAGGGGGCATAATCTTAGAATAAGGGGCTGTTCTTTCAAAACTGAGATGAGGAGAAACTTCTTCACTCAGAGGGTAGTAGGTCCGTGGAATTTGCTGCCCCAGGAAGCTACATCATTAAATAAACTTAAAACAGAAATAGACAGTTTCCGAGAAGTAAAGGGAATTCGGGGTTACGGGGAGCGGGCAGGAAATTGGACATGAATTTAGATTTGAGGTTAGGATCAGATCAGCCACGATCTTATTGAATGGCGGAGCAGGCTCGAGGGGCCGATTGGCCTACTCCTGCTCCTGTTTCTTATGTTCTTATGGACCCTCTCAAACCCTTTCGTAATCTGAAAGGCCTCTATCAGGTCACCCCCTCGGCCTTCTCCTTCCAAGAAAAGCAGTCTTGGGAAGGGCTCAACCGACAATCGCAGAATGATCCTGCCGGGGAGGAACTGACAGCCGTGGAGAACATTTCAAACTTTCTCTCTTTCGGCCAGACGGTCGGATGCAGTTAACTCATTAACAACAGTTCGAAAGGTGCGGGGGAGTACCTTGGCGTTTCCTGACGTTGTGGCAAAGTGCTACATAAATCTCTACTTACCCCGATTCTTTCTCCACATCCGGGGCACTGCGTACGGTTCTGGGCACCCTCGCCTTGGAAAGGATATCCCGGCCTTGGAAGGAACGCAGCGCAGATTTGGATATGAATGTAGAAGGTATGATCAGTAAGTTCGCTGATGATACAAAGATTGGTAGGGTGGTAAATAGCGAGGAGGATAGCCTCAGTCTGCAGGACGATATAGATGGGTTGGTCAGATGGGCGGAACAGTGGCAAATGGAATTTAGAATCATAGAATCATAGAATCAAAGAAGTTTACAACATGGAAACAGGCCCTTCGGCCCAACATGTCCATGTCGCCCAGTTTATACCACTAAGCTAGTCCCAATTGCCTGCACTTGGCCCATATCCCTCCATACCCATCTTCCCCATGTAACTGTCCAAATGCTTTTTAAAAGACAAAATTGTACCCGCCTCTACTACTGCCTCTGGCAGCTCGTTCCAGACACTCACCACCCTTTGAGTGAAAAAATTGCCCCTCTGGATCCTTTTGTATCTCTCCCCTCTCACCTTAAATCTGTGCCCCCTCGTTATAGACTCCCCGGAAAAGTGCGAGGTGATGCACTTTGGAGGGACTAACAAGGCAAGGGAATACACAATGAATGGGAGGACCCTAGGCAAGACAGAGGGTCAGAGGGATCTTGGTGTGCAAGTTCACAGATCCCTGAAGGCGGCGGAACAGGTAGATAAGGTGGTAAAGAAGGCATATGGGATACTTGCCTTTATTAGCCGAGGCATAGAATATAAGAGCAAGGAGGTTATGATGGAGCTGTATAAAACACTGGTTAGGCCACAGCTGGAGTACTGTGTGCAGTTCTGGTCGCCACACTACAGGAAGGATGTGATCGCTTTGGAGAGGGTGCAGAGGAGATTCACCAGGATGTTACCAGGGCTGGAGCGCTTCAGCTATGAAGAGAGACTGGGAAGATTGGGTTTGTTTTCCTTGGAGCAGAGGAGGCTGAGGGGGGACATGATTGAGGTGTACAAAATTATGAGGGGCACAGATAGGATGGATACTAAGGAGCTTTTTCCCTTCGATGAGGGTTCTATAACAAGGGGACATAGATTCAAGGTAAAAGGCGGGAGGTTTAGAGGGGATTTGAGAAAGAACTTTTTCACCCAGAGGGTGGTTGGAGTCTGGAACTCACTGCCTGAAAGGGTTGTGGAGGCAGGAACCCTCACAACATTCAAGAAGCATTTGGATGAGCACTTGAAATGCCATAGCATACAAGGCTACGGACCAAATGCTGGAATATGGGATTAGAGTAGACAGGGCTGATGGCCAGCGCGGACACGATGGGCCGAAGGGCCTCTATCCGTGCTGTATAACTCTATGACTCTATGATTCACCAGAATGTTATCAGGGCTCCGGGGGATAAATTACGAGGAGAGACTCTTTAAAAACTAGGCTCGTATTCCCCGGAATATAGAAGGTTGAGGGGTGATTTGATTTGAGGATTTAAAGAATTGATAGAGCACATGGAGAGAAACTTTTTCCGCTGGTGGGCGAGTCTAGGACAAGGGGAACAGAACCTTAAAATCAGAACCAGGCCATTCAGGAGAGAAGTTTGGAAACACTTCTTCGTGCAAAGGGTGGTGGAAGTGTGGGACTCTCTCCCAATTAATAATTTTAAATCTGAGAGCGATCGAATTTCTGCTAGCCATGGGTATTAAGGGATATGGAGTTAAGATACAGATCAGCCACGATCTGATTAAATAGAGTCATAGAGTCATACAGCACGGATAGAGGCCCTTCGGCCCATCGTGTCCGCGCCGGCCATCAGCCCTGTCTACTCTAATCCCATATTCCAGCATTTGGTCCGTAGCCTTGTATGCTATGGCATTTCAAGTGCTCATCCAAATGCTTCTTGAATGTTGTGAGGGTTCCTGCCTCCACGACCCTTTCAGGCAGTGAGTTCCAGACTCCAACCACCCTCTGGGTGAAAAAGTTCTTTCTCAAATCCCCTCTAAACCTCCCGCCTTTTACCTTGAATCTATGTCCCCTTGTTATAGTAACCTCAACGAAGGGAAAAAGCTCCTTAGTATCCATCCTATCTGTGCCCCTCATAATTTTGTACACCTCAATCATGCCCCCCCTCAGCCTCCTCTGCTCCAAGGAAAACAAACCCAATCTTCCCAGTCTCTCTTCATAGCTGAAGCGCTCCAGCCCTGGTAACATCCTGGTGAATCTCCTCTGCACCCTCTCCAAAGCGATCACATCCTTCCTGTAGTGTGGCGACCAGAACTGCACACAGTACTCCAGCTGTGGCCTAACCAGTGTTTTATACAGCTCCATCATAACCTCCTTGCTCTTATATTCTATGCCTCGGCTAATAAAGGCAAGTATCCCATATGCCTTCTTTACCACCTTATCTACCTGTTCCGCCGCCTTCAGGGATCTGTGAACTTGCACACCAAGATCCCTCTGAACCTCTGTCTTGCCTAGGGTCCTCCCAATCATTGTGTATTCCCTTGCCTTGTTAGTCCCTCCAAAGTGCATCACCTCGCACTTTTCCGGGTTAAATTCCATTTGCCACTGTTCCGCCCATCTGACCAACCCATCTATATCGTCCTGCAGACTGAGGCTATCCTCCTCACTATTTACCACCCTACCAATCTTTGTATCATCAGCGAACTTACTGATCATACCTTTTACATTCATATCCAAGTCATTAATGTAGACCACAAACAGCAAGGGACCCAGCACCGATCCCTGTGGTACCCCACTGGCCACAGGCTTCCAGTCACAAAAACAACCTTCGACCATCACCCTCTGCCTTCTGCCACTAAGCCAGTTTTGTATCCAAAGTGCCAAGGCACCCTGGATTCCATGGGCTCGTACCTTCTTGACCAGTCTCCTGTGGGGGACTTTATCGAAGGCCTTACTGAAATCCATGTATACCACATCCACTGCGTTACCCTCATCCACACGCCTAGTCACCCCCTCAAAAAATTCAATCAAATGGCGGAAACAGGCTGGCGGGGGCTACTTCTGCTGTCAGGTTCCTTCCTACGTTCTTCTGCCGACGTAGCTCTGCCCCCAAGGTCTGTGTCAGTAAGAGAGTCGAACCTGTCTTTCTCTGTCGACCGTCCTGACCTTTCTTGATTGTTCCTCAGAAGTTGTCTCGCCTTGGGTTTGCACCTCCTTTCACAGTCCATTGGCGGTTTTGAGGGGTACGGTGGTGTAGTGGGTTATGGTACTGGGCTTGTGATCCAGACTAACAATCCAGAGAACGTGAGTTCAAATCCCACCATGGTCGTTTGAATTCAGTTTTTAAAAAAAAGAAAATCTGGACATAAAAATCTGGCAAGAAAATCAAAAAGTTAGTATTCAGGTGCAGCAGGTGATCAAGAAGGCCAACAGAATGTTGGCTTTTATTGCTAGGGGGATAGAATATAAAAACAGGGAGGTATTGCTGCAGTTATATAAGGTATTGGTGAGACCGCACCTGGAATACTGCATACAGTTTTGGTCTCCATACTTAAGAAAAGACATACTTGCTCTCGAGGCAGTACAAAGAAGGTTCACTCGGTTAATCCTGGGGATGAGGGGGCGGACATATGAGGAGAGGTTGAGTGGATTGAGACTCTACTCATTGGAGTTCAGAAGAATGAGAGGCGATCTTATTGAAACATATAAGATTGTGAAGGGGCTTGATCGGGTGGATGCGGTAAGGATGTTCCCAAGGATGGGTGAAACTAGAACGAGGGGGCATAATCTTAGAATAAGGGGCTGCTCTTTCAAAACTGAGATGAGGAGAAACTTCTTCACTCAGAGGGTAGTAGGTCTGTGGAATTTGCTGCCCCAGGAAGCTGTGGAAGCTACATCATTAAATAAATTTAAAACAGAAATCGACAGTTTCCTAGAAGTAAAGGGAATTAGGGGTTACGGGGAGCGGGCAGGAAATTGGACATGAATTTAGATTTGAGGTTAGGATCAGATCAGCCACGATCTTATTGAATGGCGGAGCAGGCCCGAGGGGCCGATTGGCCTACTCCTGCTCCTATTTCTCATGTTCTTATTAGTAAAAGTGACCGTGAAGCTGTCGTAAAAACCCAACTGGTTCACAAATGTCCTTTTCGGGAAGGACACCTTCTGCCCTTACCCGGTTTGGGCCCGTATGTGACTCCCGTCCCAAACCAACATGGTTGACTCTTAACTGCCCTCTGAAGTGGCCACTGCATTGTATCAAAACTGCCACTAGTTGTTCAAGAAGAAGGCTCAACGCCTACTCGAGGGGCAACTGAGGATGGGCAGTAAAAGCTGGCCTTGCCAGCGATGCCCGCGTCCTGTCAATTATTTTTTTTTTTGTATGCAAGAGCAGAGGTCAGTCTGCGGTGAATGCCTCCTCGTTCACCACATACTCCGCTGAAACCTTCTGAATGAAACCACTGCAAAAATTCCACTTGGAATCACACCAAAAGAGCAATTGAGTGAAGCCATCACATGGTCCTTGCAAAAAACCTCCACCAAAAGAACAGTGACCTGCTGGCGAGTGGCATGCGACCCAGATGAAGTGTTGTTTTTGTTCACCTGCTTTGCAACTCCAAGGCCAATCGCTTAACAGCCTCCAAGTGCTCCACGTGCAATGAACGACTGTTGAAATGTGAACTCCAGCGCAGTGCTGAGGGAGTGCTGCACTGTCAACGGCGCCGTCTTTTTTCCCGATTGCGCACTCCCGATCCTCAAAGCTCTGCATTGGGAGCCCGCAGCTGTAAAGTAGGGCCCTGTATTTCCTTTCCTTTCCTCTCCTCTCCTCTCCTCCCCTTCCTGACCCGAGGGCGCTGCCTTGTTGGGATCCGCTCCCACGGGGCTCCGGCAGCCAAGCCGGTACCTCGCGCCAACGACCGTCCTTCAGGCGCCAGGCCCGGACGGTGGCTGCTCGGCCGCAGAGGGCGTCATAGATTTGCCTGATCCTGTCTTCGCTCCCCGTCCTCTCACGCCCACCACCGTGACTTAGCGGGTTAGAAGCAGGTGGAGCGTGGGCGGGGGGAGAGAGGTCCCTGGTCTGAGGGCAGTGAAGCCAGCTGTAAACCTCTTTTTACCAGTATAGCCAAAGGTCAGCAAAGTCGGAACAGAACAGGGATGGAGCCTGAGGCCTCCTTGGCACCATTTGGCCCACCGGTTGGCGCGGTTACTCTCTCGGCCACTGGGGGAGACCCCTCAAAATTGATTGAATGTAAAAAAGTTATTTTGGCGCAGAAAATGTTCACGAGAAGGTCAAGGGGAGATTTAATAGAGGCGTTCAAAATTATGAGGGGTTTTAACAGAGTAAATAAGGAGAAACTGTTTCCATTGGCAGGAGGGTAAGTAACCAGAGGGCACAGATTTACGGTAATTGGCAAAAGAACCAGGGGGGAGATGAGGAGAATGTTTCCAGTGGTTGGGGATTCTAGGAGTAGGGGGCACAGTCTAAAAATTAGAGCCAGACCTTTCAGGAGCGAGATTAGAAAACATTTCTACACACAAAGGGTGGTAGAAGTTTGGAACTCTCTTCCGCAAACGGCAATTGATACTAGCTCAATTGTTAAATTTAAGTCTGAGATAGATAGCTTTTTGGCAACCAAAGGTATTAAGGGATATGGGCCAAAGGCAGGTATATGGAGTTAGATCACAGATCAGCCATGATCTTATCAAATCCACTGCCCTAAACATTCTCTCCCTTCACCACCGGCGCACAGTGGCTGCAGTGTGTACCATCCACAGGATGCACTGCAGCAACTCGCCAAGGCTTCTTGACAGCACCTCCCAAACCCGCGACCTCTCCCACCTAGAAGGACAAGAGCAGCAGGCACATGGGAACAACACCACCTGCACGTTCCCCTCCAAGTCACACACCATCCCGACTTGGAAATATATCGGCCGTTCCTTCATCGTTGCTGGGTCAAAATCCTGGAACTCCCTTCCTAACAGCACTGTGGGAGAACCTTCACCACACGGACTGCAGCGGTTGAAGAAGGCGGCTCACCACCACCTTCTCAAGGGGCAATCAGGGGTGGGCAATAAATGCCGGCCTCGCCAGCGACGCCCACATCCCATGAACGAATAAAAGAAAATCTTATCAAATGGCGCAGCAGGCACGAGGGGCTGAATGGCCTACGTCCCCATGTACTGCTTGAAAGGGCGGTTCAGTAGTAACTTTCCAAAGGGAATCGGATAAATACTTGAAAAGGAAATATTTGCAGGACTATGGGGAAAGAGCAGGGGGAGTGGGACTAATCGGACAGGTCTTTCAAAGAGCCAGCACAGGCGCAATGGGCCAAGTGGCCTCCTTCAGTGCTGTCAGATTCTACGCTTCTAACTGCAACCATGAACACACGTCAAAAGCGATGCATTGTCTCTTGCAGATATTGTAAACTGTGACCTGAAGTCGACCCTACGAGTGCTCTACAACCTGTTTACCAAATACAGGAACGTAGAGTGACCGTAAGCCGGACAGCGCCCTCCAGGAACCGAACTGCAAAGCATCTACGACGACACCAACGGCATCTACAGGAGCTCTGCGCCAAGCAACAAGCTCGACTGCCAATCACTGTCTTTTTGTAACGTTGAAACAATGGTATTTCAAGATTTTTGTTGGTTACAAGATTATCGTAAGTTCTTGTCTATCTTAGGAGAAAAAAAAAAGCACTTGAATTACAAAGACCAGAAACAAGTTGGACTCGGTGATTGCCAGTCCTTGAAAATTAAACTGTTTGGGTTGGATGTTGAGTGGAATTCGGTTCGTCTGGAATCTCTGTCCTGGAAGTAGCAATGGAGCATTCCAAAGATGCCTGTGTCACAAATACCAAAGAAGAAATGAAGAGTTTCCTAGATGCAGTTTCAGAGCTGAAACTCCAAAATTGCCATTATTCAGTGGAAGTAAAGTTGCATTTTATGTTTAAATAATGTATAAAAGACCGGGGACCAGGTGGGGCAGAATTCTAGGGCAGCATCTTACATGGGATGGACCAAAAACATCTGGAATCGTCGTCACAGTGTCCTCACACTTGATGTTCAGGCACTAGTCAGACCCTCGCATCCCAGTGTGACGTCATTGAAGCTTTACGTGTGAGAATTTACAATGAACACGTGGCTAGTTTGAACATGCATTGACGTTTCAACTCTGTAATTGTCAGTGCATGTGAGGATGTGGGGTTTGTCACTAATTCCAATCCCACCGATTATAAATTGTGAAATTGGATTCAATAAATCTGGTTATTTGAGGGCCAGTACCAGAGAGAAAGAAAAATGGCCATTGGATTGTCATAAAAAACCCAACTGGTTGACTAATGTCCTTCAGGGAGGGAAACTTGCCGTCCTATCCCAGTCTGACCTATATGTGACTCCAGTCCCATGTTGTGAGTTGATACCTCTGAACTGGCCTAGCGACCCACTTAGATGTTTGAGCAACCAGAGGTGGGGCAATAAATGCAACCTTGCCAGTGTTGCCCACATCCCGAGAACAATTTTTACTCTTTTATCTTTTACCCCCCACCCCCGACCCCCCCTTTCCTGGAAGTATTCTTTCAAACAAAAATATCTTCATTTGAATTGAGCGTTATCAGATTTTAATTTTGATGAGTTCTATATCTGGTGTTGTTTGGCTCGATTTCTCTCTATAGCTGTGGCTTTCAAACTTTTCCACATGGGGGACCCCCTTGTAAAAATTGACACTGCCCAGACCCCACCCTGCAAATATTGGTGCATTCTTGGGGATTCCCTTCAAATACCGACACGCTCTCGGGGATTCCCTTCAGATACTGACGCCCTCTCGGGGATTCCCTTCAGATACCGACGCGCTCTCGGGGATTCCCTTCAGATGTTGACGCGCTCTCGGGGATTCCCTTCAGATGTTGACGCCCTCTCGGGGATTCCCTTCAGATGTTGACGCCCTCTCGGGGATTCCCTTCAGATAGTGACACCCTCTCGGGGATTCCCTTCAGATAGTGACACCCTCTCGGGGATTCCCTTCAGATACCCGACGGGCTCTCGGGGATTCCCTTCAGATACCCGACGCGCTCTCGGGGATTCCCTTCAGATACTGACGCGCTCTCGGGGATTCCCTTCAGATACTGACACGCTCTCGGGGATTCCCTTCAGCTACCCGACGCACTCTCGGGGATTCCCTTCAGATACTGACACGCTCTCGGGGATTCCCTTCAGATACTGACACGCTCTCGGGGATTCCCTTCAGATACCCGACGCGCTCTCGGGGATTCCCTTCAGATGTTGACACCCTCTCGGGGATTCCCTTCAGATACTGACGCGCTCTCGGGGATTCCCTTCAGATACTGACACGCTCTCGGGGATTCCCTTCAAATACTGACGCACTCTCGGGGATTCCCTTCAGATACTGACACCCTCTCGGGGATTCCCTTCAAATACTGACACCCTCTTGGGGATTCCCTTCAAATACTGACACCCTCTCGGGGATTCCCTTCATATACTGACACACTCTCGGGGATTCCCTTCAGATACTGACACGCTCTCGGGGATTCCCTTCAAATAGTGACGCCCTCTCGGGGATTCCCTTCAAATACTGACGCCCTCTCGGGGATTCCCTTCAGATATTGACACGCTCTCGGGGATTCCCTTCAGATACCCGACGCGCTCTCGGGGATTCCCTTCAGATGTTGACACGCTCGGGGATTCCCTTCAAATACTGACACCCTCTCGGGGATTCCCTTCAAATACTGACGCGCTCTCGGGGATTCCCTTCAGATACTGACACCCTCTCGGGGATTCCCTTCAAATATTGACACCCTCTCGGGGATTCCCTTCAAATATTGACGCCCTCTCGGGGATTCCCTTCAGATACTGACACGCTCTCGGGGATTCCCTTCAGATAGTGACACACTCTCGGGGATTCCCTTCAGATAGTGACACAGTCTCGGGGATTCCCTCCAGATACTGACACCCTCTCGGGGACCCCTTCACATACTGACACCCTCTCGGGGATTCCCTTAAGATAGTGACACCCTCTCGGGGATTCCCTTCAGATACTGACGCGCTCTCGGGGATTCCCTTCAGATACTGACGCGCTCTCGGGGATTCCCTTCAGATACTGACGCGCTCTCGGGGATTCCTTTCAGATAGTGACACACTCTCGGGGATTCCCTCCAGATACTGACACCCTCTCGGGGACACCTTCAGATAGTGACACCCTCTCGGGGATTCCCTTCAGATACCGACACCCTCTCGGGGATTCCCTTCAGATAGTGACACCCTCTCGGGGATTCCCTTCAGATACCGACGCGCTCTCGGGGATTCCCTTCAGATACCGACACCCTCTCGGGGACCCCTTCACATACCGACACCCTCTCGGGGATTCCCTTCAGATACCGACACGCTCTCGGGGATTCCCTTCAGATACCGACACGCTCTCGGGGATTCCCTCCAGATACTGACACCCTCTCGGGGATTCCCTTCACATACTGACACCCTCTCGGGGATTCCCTTCAGATAGTGACACCCTCTCGGGGATTCCCTTCAGATAGTGACACCCTCTCGGGGATTCCCTTCACATACTGACACCCTCTCGGGGATTCCCTTCAGATAGTGACACCCTCTCGGGGATTCCCTTCAGATAGTGACACCCTCTCGGGGATTCCCTTCAGATACTGACACAACACTGGGATCTTGGGGATATGAGCTACACTTCTGATACTGCAGAAAACTTTTTTTTTTCATTCAGATGGAACTGCAGGCGTAACATGCAAGTAAATCAACCAGTACAGAAATATGATCAGACAAATATATAAAAAAAAATCTGATGACCTCCGTGACCTCCTCCCAAGTCCTTCCTGTGTAGGGCATTGTTTTGAAAAGTATTGCAAACATTCACAATGAGACGAAGCTTCCCTGTTTTCTTAAATCTTTACGGAATTTGAATTATTTTTGTCATTAGCAAGTGTGGGGTAATAATCTCAAAATGTCATATGATTCACCTCATTCTATCCTACTTCATACCTCACATGGATTTAAGATCCAAAAGAACCGGGGGGGGGGTGTGGAGATGGGGAGAATTTTTCTTACGCAGCGAGTTGTTATGATCTGAACTTGTGGGAGGGGGTGGAAGCAGATTCAATAATAACTTTCAAAGGGTGCAGTGGATTAATACTTGAAAGGGAAAAATTTCCAGGGCGGTGTGTGGGGGGGGAGTGGGACTAATTGGACAGCTCTTTCAAAGAGCTGGCACAGGAACGATGGGCTGAATGGCCTCCTATGCTATGCGATTCTAGATTAAACTAGTTCCGATTCAGATTTGTCCAAGATCGCGCCTCCCTCCGCCCTAATTGTAGAAGTGCGAAATGAGCAGGTCTCTCTCTCTCGAGGCTGTCGCCCTCCACCTTCGCTGATTTTCACCGAGTTCTATCCCGGGGATTGAGTGTTCACACGGCTCCGTCCCATGGATTGAGTGTTCACACGGCCCCATCCCGGGCATTGAGTGTTCACACGGCCCCGTCCCGGGGATTACTGGTACAGAGAGTTCACACAGTGACCCTGGGATTACTGGTACAGAGAGTTCACACAGTGACCCTGGGATTACTGGTACAGAGAGATCACACAGTGACCCTGAGATTACTGGTACAGAGAGTTCACACAGTGACCCTGGGATTACTGGTACAGAGAGATCACACAGTGACCCTTGGATCACTGGTACAGAGAGATCACACAGTGACCCTGGGATTACTGGTACAGAGAGATCACACAGTGACCCTGGGATTACTGGTACAGAGAGATCACACAGTGACCCTGGGATTACTGGTACAGAGAGATCACACAGTGACCCTGGGATTACTGGTACAGAGAGATCACACAGTGACCCTGGGATTACTGGTACAGAGAGATCACACAGTGACCCTGAGATTACTGGTACAGAGAGATCACACAGTGACCCTGGGATCACTGGTACAGAGAGATCACACAGTGACCCCGGGATTACTGGTACAGAGAGATCACACAGTGACCCTGGGATTACTGGTTCAGAGAGATCACACAGTGACCCTGAGATTACTGGTACAGAGAGATCACACAGTGACCCTGAGATTACTGGTACAGAGAGATCACACAGTGACCCTGAGATTACTGGTACAGAGAGATCACACAGTGACCCTGAGATCACTGGTACAGAGAGATCACACAGTGACCCTGAGATCACTGGTACAGAGAGATCACACAGTGACCCTGAGATCACTGGTACAGAGAGATCCCACAGTGACTCTGAGATCACTGGTACAGAGAGATCACACAGTGACCCTGAGATTACTGGTACAGAGAGATCACACAGTGACCCTGGGATTACTGGTACAGAGAGATCACACAGTGACCCTGAGATTACTGGTACAGAGTGATCACACAGTGACTCTGAGACCACTGGTACAGAGAGATCACACAGTGACCCTGGGATTACTGGTACAGAGAGATTACACAGTGACCCTGAGACCACTGGTACAGAGAGATCTCACAGTGACCCTGAGATTACTGGTACAGAGAGATCACAGTGACCCTGGGATTACTGGTACAGAGAGATCACACAGTGACCCTGAGATTACTGGTGCAGAGAGATCACACAGTGACCCTGAGATTACTGGTGCAGAGAGATCACACAGTGACCCTGAGACCACTGGTACAGAGAGATCACACAGTGACCCTGAGACCACTGGTACAGAGAGATCACACAGTGACCCTGAGATTACTGGTACAGAGAGATCACACAGTGACCCTGGGATTACTGGTACAGAGAGATCACACAGTGACCCTGAGATTACTGATACAGAGAGATCACACAGTGACCCTGGGATCACTGGTACAGAGAGATCACACAGTGACCCTGAGACCACAGGTACAGAGAGATCACACAGTGACCCCGGGATTACTGGTACAGAGAGATCACACAGTGACCCTGAGATTACAGGTACAGAGAGATCACACAGTGACCCTGAGACCACTGATACAGAGAGATCACAGTGACCCTGAGATTACTGGTACAGAGAGATCACACAGTGACCCTGGGATCACTGGTACAGAGAGATCACACAGTGACCCTGGGATTACTGGTACAGAGAGATCACACAGTGACCCTGAGATTACTGGTACAGAGAGATCACACAGTGACCCTGAGATCACTGGTACAGAGAGATCACACAGTGACCCTGGGATCACTGGTACAGAGAGATCACACAGTGACCCTGGGATTACTGGTACAGAGAGATCACACAGTGACCCTGAGATTACTGGTACAGAGAGATCACACAGTGACCCTGAGATCACTGGTACAGAGAGATCACACAGTGACTCTGGGATCACTGGTACAGAGAGATCACACAGTGACCCTGGGATCACTGGTACAGAGAGATCACACAGTGACCCTGAGATTACTGGTACAGAGAGATCACACAGTGACCCTGAGATCACTGGAACAGAGAGATCACACAGTGACCCTGAGATCACTGGTACAGAGAGATCACACAGTGACCCTGAGACCACTGGTACAGAGAGATCACACAGTGACCCTGAGACCACTGGTACAGAGAGATCACACAGTGACCCTGGGATTACTGGTACAGAGAGATCACACAGTGACCCTGGGATTACTGGTACAGAGCGATCACACAGTGACCCTGAGATCACTGGTACAGAGAGATCACACAGTGACCCTGAGATCACTGGTACAGAGAGATCACACAGTGACCCTGAGATCACTGGTACAGAGAGATCACACAGTGACCCTGAGACCACTGGTACAGAGAGATCACACAGTGACCCTGAGACCACTGGTACAGAGAGATCACACAGTGACCCTGGGATTACTGGTACAGAGAGATCACACAGTGACCCTGGGATTACTGGTACAGAGCGATCACACAGTGACCCTGAGATCACTGGTACAGAGAGATCACACAGTGACCCTGAGATCACTGGTACAGAGTGATCACACAGTGACCCTGAGATCACTGGTACAGAGAGATCACACAGTGACCCTGAGATCACTGGAACAGAGAGATCACACAGTGACCCTGAGATTACTGGTACAGAGAGATCACACAGTGACCCTGGGATCACTGGTACAGAGAGATCACACAGTGACCCTGAGATCACTGGTACAGAGAGATCACACAGTGACCCTGAGATTACTGGTACAGAGAGATCACACAGTGACCCTGAGATTACTGATACAGAGAGATCACACACTGACCGTGGGATTACTGGTACAGAGAGATCACACAGTGACCCTGAGATTACTGGTGCAGAGAGGTCACACAGTGACCCTGAGACCACTGGTACAGAGAGATCACACTGTGACCCTGAGACCACTGGTACAGAGAGATCTCACTGATCTGCCACCCACATCGAGCAGGTTAAAAGCTCTTCCAAGTGCCTCAATATTTGACATTTAGCAGCAAACCTGCGCTTTACAATGACGCGAGCTTGAAATTGCTGCGTAATTGGCCATAAAAGTTAGAAAATACAATCTGCGCGACTGCTTGGGGCCGAGGAGAGGGTTAATGGGGGATGCTTGAAGGCCATTATGCCTGTTGAAAAACGATGGGCTTTTTTAAAGAGGGCTCAATCTGTTTTTATTTGCAGGACAACACGCTGTTCCTTTTTGTGGTAGATTTATGAGAGGGGCAGATCCAGAGCAGAAGTGGCCGATTTTAATCCTGCCCAGATATTACGACCACACAATATAATAAATGGCAGCTGTGCTGGAAACCCAGTTAAAACTTCACCTTAATGATTCTAGCAAGTCAATCGTACGTGTCCAGAAAGAAAAGAAAAACTCGGGGAATCTTACTGGGCTCCTCGGTCCTATCTTGTCACCGCAACCCCTTCTCACCCAAGCTCGGCACAGGCGGCGATCTCTCGCTCTCTCTCTCCCTCTCTCGGGGTTCCGCTAAATATATTTCAAAGAAATTTTTCAAACCCGTTTTAATAACGCACAAGTGGTATTCTAACTGCGTTCGATTCGATAATTACGGCGTTATAGGGCTTAATACAGGACATTATTCAGCACTTATGAGAAAGCAGGGCCATTGACAATAATATGGAATAATGAATGGCTCGGAGGGAGCTGTAACGTAATTGAGAGGTTGAGATGACATTGTGAACCATGAGAGCGTAGCATGGGTGGTTTATATGAGGCGTCTGATCTGGAGATTATGTTCGTGCTGTCAGCACCTGTGGGAGGGAGGGAGGAGGTGGAATGGGAGTAGACGGGATGCAGGATGATCTGTGTGTGTGTGTGTGTGTCTCCCCTGTCTCTCTCCCTCTTCATCTGTCTCTCTTTCTCTTAAGCGCTCTCTCTTTCTGTGTTTCTCTGTCTCTCTCTGTTATTCTGTCTCTATTTCTCTCTCTCTATCCATCTCTCTATTTCTGCCTCTCATTCTGTCTCTTTTTCTCTCTCGATCTCCTTCTCTCTCTCGATCTACGTCTCCATCTCTCTATCTCTATCTATCTATCTATCTATCTATCTATCTATCTATCTATCTATCTATCTATCTATCTCTCTCTCGATCTACGTCTCCATCTCTATCTATCTATCTATCTCTCTCTCTCTCGATCTACGTCTCCATCTCTCTCTCTATCTCTCTCTCTCTCTCTCTATCTCTATCTCTCTATCTCTCTATCTATCTATCTCTCTCTCTCTATCGCTATCTCTCTCTCTCTCTATCGCTATCTCTCTCTCTCTCTCTCTATCGCTATCTCTCTCTCGATCTACGTCTCCATCTCTATCTATCTATCTATCTCTCTCTCTCTCGATCTACGTCTCCATCTCTCTCTCTATCTCTCTCTCTCTCTCTCTATCTCTATCTCTCTATCTCTCTCTCTATCTATCTATCTCTCTCTCTCTATCGCTATCTCTCTCTCTCTCTATCGCTATCTCTCTCTCTCTCTATCGCCATCTCTCTCTCGATCTACGTCTCCATCTCTCTATCGATCTCTCTCTCTCTATCTCTCGCTCTCTATCTCTCTCTATCGCTTTCTCTCTCTCTCTCTCTATCGCTATCTCTCTCTCTCTATCGCTATCTCTCTCTCTATATATATATCTCTCTCTATCTATCTCTCTCTCTCTCTCTCTCTATCGCTATCTCTCTCTCGATCTACGTCTCTATCTCTCTCTCTCTCTCTATCGATCTCTCTCTCTCTATCTCTCGCTCTCTCTCTCTCTCTCTCTCTATCTATCTCTCTCTATCTCTCGCTCTCTCTATCTCTCTCTCTATCTATCTCTCTCTCTCTCTCTCTCTCTATACTGAGATTTCAGCACTCTGGTTTGATGACGACTTCCAGTACCCTCTTTATTAATAAAATGTAAACATTGTATGTTGGCCCCATTGATCCTGGGTTCGGTTCTGAGTTGCAGAAAATGAGATGGGACAGAAGGGGAAATGATGCCCCCCCTCCCCCAAACAATACCTCTCCAGTCTGCATTTGGACTTACGAGGAAGGGGCTTAACTTTACTGCCTTGAAGTGTCTGCTCTCGATCGCAGCCTGAAATTCCCTCCTACCAACTAGGTATAATATTGAGTTTCCTTTTTAATTGTTCAAGAATGTTGAAAAATCCGTGTCTCAGGAATATGCAAACAGACTCGTATCCTGTGCAGTTCCAAAACTCAGTGACATCAGCAAGTCTATATTACAAGCCTCGATACGTAAGCAAATGCATGATTCCAGATCAGTGGGCCAGCAGTAGACTGGGTCGCTCGGCTACTTCCTGTAGTGAGATATCAGCCTTGTATTTTTTTTTAAATATTATTATAATAATCTTGTTAACATAACTGTTTTTACAATGCACACAACCTGAATTAAATTAAATTTAGATCAAAGGAGTTTTTAATGCATTAAATCTTATTACAAAATGTGCTGTTGCTTTATTGTCCGTTTTGACTGTGCACATAGCTCGGCTTCTTTCATCAGCGAGCTGAGTGAAGCTGCAGATTAGCGGCCTTTCATGTTGCGGTATTAATATTGAAGCATTTACTGTATATTCCTAGGCAGGCAGCAGAAATTTTGTTTGCATTATGACAATGTGAAAAAGGAGTTTTAAAAACATAAGTTGCATATTTATTGTCTGGGACCGTTGGGGATACTGAAGGAAACACTTGAAACACTGCGGAGCAGAGCAGCAGGGCACACCAAATCTTTTGGGCAGGCGCTGTTAAATTTGATGCACATCTGTGCATAAGTATTTAGCCTCTCTGGGAAGTTTGGGGGGCTGGGGGGAGTTGGTGGGGGGGTTGGGAAGGAACTGCAGGCCAGCTGTTTGCAGCTGCGACTGTTTCCAAATTTCCTGCGTCCACCGACGAGTCCCCTTTGCTCCTTCCCTGATGTACTGTTTCTTTTGAGGCTCCTGGTGTTCAAGGTTACACGTTGTAATTGTGTCACTATTGATTTGCTCTTCGATTTTGTCTGTTGTGCGGTGGCTGCCTGGGCCCTAAGCTCTGGAATTCCCTCCCTGAACCTCTCCGCCTCTCTCTCTCTCTCTCTATCCTCCTTTTAAGACGTTGCTTCAAACCCGACTTTATGGCCAAGCTTTTTGGTCACCTGTCCTGTTATCTCCTTCTTTGGCTCGGTGTCAGTCTTTTTTTTTTGTCTGGTTGGCGCTCCTGTGAAGGGCTTCGGGACGTTAAGGGCGCTATATAAATGCAAGTTGCTGTTGTTGAAATACTTAGGACATCTTATCAATGTCGTCAGAATGGGCTCCCCAAAACCGTTCCGTCATTCGGTTGGATCATGGCTGATCTATTGACCCCGTCTTTGGTCCATTTCCCTCGATACCCTTAACTAACAGAAAAAAATCTACCGATCTCAGTCTCGAAAGTTCTGGGTACGGTAGCGTAATGGTTATGTTACTGGGCTAGTAATCCAGAGGCCTGGACTAAAATCCAGAGTCACAAGTTCAAATCCCGCCACGGCGGCTGGCGAATTTAAATTCAATTAATTAAATAAAAATCTGGAATTAAAATACTAGTATCAGTAATGATAGCCATGAAACTACCGGATTGTCGTAAAAACCCATCTGGTTCACTAATGTCCTTTAGGGAAGGAAACCTGCCGTCCTTACCCGGTCTGGCCTATATGTGACTCCAGACCCACAGCAATGTGGTTGATTCTTAATTGCCCTCTTAGGGATGGGCAATAAATGCCGGCCTTGCCAGCGACGCCCACATCCCGTGAACGAATAAAAAAAATTTTAAAAAATTGACCCCCAACAACCACAGCCTTTTTGGGGGAAAGGGAGGTCCAGATTCCCACTCCCCTTTGTGTGAAGAAGTGCTTCCTGATTTCACTCCTGAACGGCCCGGCTCTAATTTTAAGGTCTCGATTTCCCCCCACCAGAGGAAATAGTTTTTCTCTATCTGCCCTATCGAATCCCTTAATCTTTTTGAACACCTCGATTAGGTCACCCTGCGACCTTCCAATCGCGAGGGAATGCAACCTGTCCTCGTAATTTAACCCTCTCAGCCCCGGTATCATTCTGGTGAATCTGCGCTGCATCCCCCTCTCCAAGGCCAATATATCCTTCCTTCGAAAGTGCTTCATTGGCTTTTGGGGACGTCCTGAGGTCGTGAAAGGCGCTATATAAATGCAAATTCTTTCTTTATATCTGTAACCAGCCTATAATAGAAAGCCCATTGCCCCTCCCCTCAGTAAGGGAGGTTCTCCTGGGTCCATCAATGAAGGAAAGTCGGGCGGGTTCCTTCAAAGGCATGGGCTCCAACTCATTCGCTGGCCCCCGACAATCCAAGGCACCTCGGCTCAGACCAATGACGACCCCACACCTCCCACCCACTATTGACCAGTCAGAGGTAACCCTAACATCGGAACAGGAGTAGGCCATTCAGCCCCTCGTGCCTGCTCCGCCATTTGATAAGATCATGGCTGATCTGTGATCTAACTCCATATACCTGCCTTTGGCCCATATCCCTTAATACCTTTGGTTGCCAAAAAGCTATCTATCTCAGATTTAAATTTAGCAATTGAGCTAGCGTCAATTGCCGTTTGCGGAAGAGAGTTCCAAACTTCTACCACCCTTTTTGTGTGTAGAAATGTTTTGTAATCCCACTCCTGAAAGGTCTGGCTCTAATTTTTAGACTGTGCCCCCTACTCCTAGAATCCCCAACCAGCGGAAATAGTTTCTCTCTATCCACCCTATCCGTTCCCCTTAATATCTTATAAAAGTACTTAATTGGCTGTAAAGCGTTTTGGGACGTCCTGAGGTCATGAAAGGTGCTATATAAATGCAAGTTCTTTCTTTATATCTGCAACAAGCCTATAATAGAAAGCCCATTGCCCCTCCCCTCAGTAAGGGAGGTTCTCCTGTGTCCATCAATGAAGGAATGTCGGGCGGGTTCCTTCAAAGGCATGGGCTCCAACTCATTCGCTGGCCCCCGACAATCCAAGGCACCTTGGCTCAGACCAATGACTACCCCCCACCCCACACCTCCCACATCCCACCCACTATTGACCAGTCAGAGGCAACCCTAACCAGGCACCGATCAATCCCGAGCATCACGCACCATACCAACCCATCCAGAGAGCGTTGTCTTGCTCTCTGACCTGCGTGCCGTGACCCGGTGAAGGAAGTCGATTTGTCTGTTACAGATTGTGTTCTGTTTTCTCCCCTCCCTTTTAATGAGGAGTCACCATATGGTCGACGCCAGTACAGCCCTGTGGCAGTCACTGTTATAACACCAGCTGCACTAACTCTGGCACTGGCTGCAAGCAGGCATGGCTGTCTCACTCCCTCAGGTCGGTGCTGCTCAGAGGGCTGAGTGTTCCAGCGAAGAAACAAGAGCATTGTTTCAAAATAAGTGGACAATTAACAGTCCGTTGTGGAGCGATTGCATTTCATGAGCTGCTTGCACAGGCTTAGTCAAGATGTTGAATGGGGAACGCTGTAAAAGCTTTACAAAAAATACTGCAGATGCATAAACTTGGCTTGAGTATCCCCTTGAGTTCTCAGAAGGTTGACCCCATCTGGAGAGACTGCGTTCAATTCTGGGCACTGCACCTCAGGAAGGATATATTGGCCTTGGAGAGGGCGATGCAGCGCAGATTCACCAGAATGATACCGGGGCTGAGAGGGTTAAATTACGAGGACAGGTTGCATTCCCTCGCGATTGGAAGGTCGCAGGGTGACCTAATCGAGGTGTTCAAAAAGATTAAGGGATTCGATAGGGCAGATAGAGAAAAACTATTTCCTCTGGTGGGGGGAAATCGAGACCTTAAAATTAGAGCCGGGCCGTTCAGGAGTGAAATCAGGAAGCACTTCTTCACACAAAGGGGAGTGGAAATCTGGAACTCCCTTTCCCCCAAAAAGGCTGTGGATGTTGGGGGTCAATTGGAACTTTCAAGACTGAGATTTTTTTGTTCGTTAAGGGTGTCGAGGGAAATGGACCAAAGACGGGGTCAATGGATCAGCCATGATCCAACCGAATGGCAGAACGGTTTTGGGGAGCCCATTCTGACGAAGGGTTTGTGTCTGGAACGTCAATGGTTCCCTTTCTTTACAGATACCCCCCGATCTGCTGAATATTTCCAGCCCCTTTGAAATTGATGGCTCCTTTTGCCTCTCTCTCTCTCTCTCTCTCTCTCGCCTTCCCTCCCCCCTTTAACCCCTACCCCTTCCACGATTAGCACCAATGGCGGTCACTCTCCATCGTCACACCCAAGTTGCGTTTGGTCCAACATGAGCCTCGACGGTTAATGTTTGAGGGGGGTGATATCCCACTACGGAAGGCCAATCCATTCCTCTCCTGACCCATGCCCTTTTATCCGGGGTAGTGGGGGGGGGGGGGAAATGTTGGATATCAGGAATCCTGGCCCATTATGCCCCTTCCCTAGCCCAGCGGAGCAGCAGTAACTGGGCTGGAGATGATGCCTGGGGTCTCCGTGGCCTGAGATGGCTGAGAGATGGCTTCTCTGCTCCTGAACCATTACAGCTTACGGTTCTAATACCACTTAACATTGTGACTCTCCATGTTGATGCCTGTTCAAAGGTTTCTAAAATACAACCCACTGGGGTCATTCTCCTTGGAGCCAGAGAAGGTTAAGGAGAGATTTAATTGAGGTGTTCAAAATTATGAGGGGTTTTGATAGAGTAGATGGGGAGAAGCTGTTTCCAGTGGCACTAGGGTCGGTGACCAGAGGGACACAGATTTAAGATAATCGGCAAAAGAACCAGAGGGGGAGATGAGGAGAATTTTTTTTAACGCAGCGAGTTGTTCTGATCTGGAACGCGCTGCCTGAAAGGGCGGTGGAAGCAGATTCAATAATAACTTTCAAAAGGGGAATTGGATAAATACTTGAAAAGGAAAAATTTGCAGGGCTACGGGGAAAGGGCAGGGGGGAGTGGGTCCAATTGGATAGCTCTTTCAAAGAGCCAGCAGAGGCACGACGGGCCGAATGGCCTCCATCTGTGCTGTATGTAAGCCCATTGTGTACGTACCCTGGAACAACATTCTGGTTATTGTACTGCAGTACCAGTATTACGCAGCTGCCCAGTTTAATTGTGGCTTCGAGTGCTTCTGCTATCTGCGTCATAACTTTAATCATTAAAAATGTAGATACAAATCAGACGTAAAATACTGGAGCTGGCTACTAAGGAAGAGTGCGAAGAGATTGTACAAATTCTTCGGTTTTTTTTTTGCTAAGCTGTATCCAAAACAGCTCAGATCAAATCGAGGTGTTCAAAATGTTCAAAGGACTCGATAGGGTAGACACAAAAAATTTCTTTCCTCTGGTGCTGGAATCCGGGTTGAGGAGGCATCATCTTAAAATTAGAGCCAGGTCGTTCAGGGGTGAAATTAGGAAGCACTTTTTCACGCAAAGGGTGGTGGAAATCTGGAACTTGCTCCCCCAAAAGGCAATGGATGATGGGGGACAATTGGAGCTTTCGAGACCGGGATGAAAAGATTTTTGTTGGGTAAGGGATATGGAGCAAAGGCGGGTAAATGCAGTTGATCAGCCGTCGTAGGCTCGAGGGGCTGAATGGCCTCCTCCTGTTCCTAAACACATTTTGCTCTCGAGGCAGTACAAAGAAGGTTCACTCGGTTAATCCCGGGGATGAGGGGGCGGACATATGAGGAGAGGTTGAGTAGATTGGGACTCGACTCATTGGAGTTCAGAAGAATGAGAGGCGATCTTATTGAAACATTTAAGATTGTGAAGGGGCTTGATCGGGTGGATGCAGTAAGGATGTTCGCAAGGATGGGTGAAACTAGAACGAGGGGGCATAATCTTAGAATAAGGGGCTGCTCTTTCAAAACTGAGATGAGGAGAAACTTCTTCACTCAGAGGGTAGTCGGTCTGTGGAATTTGCTGCCCCAGGAAGCTACATCATTAAATAAATTTAAAACAGAAATAGACAGTTTCCGAGAAATAAAGGGAATTCGGGGTTACGGGGAGCGGGCAGGAAATTGGACATGAATTTAGATTTGAGGTTCGGATCAGATCAGCCATGATCTTATTGAATGGCGGAGCAGGCTCGAGGGGCCGATTGGCCGACTCCTGCTCCTATTCCTTCTGTTCTTACGTACAATGTGCACTGCATGAATTTAGACTAACTTTGACTGCCACCATCACCATTATGGTTATTTGTCCATGTCGTAAATGTGAGAAGGTTGCCCTCCATGTTGCTCAAACTCCGTTAGGATAGTCAGTAGATGGCGAATCTTTCAGACCTATCCTTTTGCGATATATTACACAGTGAATTATTGAGTGAAATGAATGGCAGGGGAAGGAAGAAAGGAGAGACGCCAAAAGGGAAATGTTGGAAACAGGTTTGGAGACAGTCCACGTGAAATAAATCAGGAGTCTATGGGAATCTTGGAATTAATGGGAACCAACGAAAATGAGATATTCCCCAGTTTATTCCCAACACTGCTTTAGAGCACAGCCTCTGGATTATTGACTTTCTCCAAACTCGACATCTTCTGTTTGATTCAAAACTCTGAATCGGATCTGCTTCAGATGAAATAGATTTTTTTAATTCAAAGTGCTACTTTTTCAGCTTGAATACACAGATCCTGGCAGGTACAATTTGTGGAGAGTCATTTTTTTTTTGTAGAGAAATTATCTACCTTTCCAAAAAAACGTTTATTAAAAGTTTTTGTACTTTTGCACATATCCAGCATTTATAAACATGTTGCTACTTGCTACAGTCACAGTATATTGACACAATTTGTCACTTAATATTTCTTCTTTAAATAAAGATATTTCTATTAAACCGATCCACTGTAGGATACTTTTTGTGTGTGAATTGCAAGATTAATTCATGGGGGGGGGTGGGATTTCATCCTCATTAACATGAGGGTGAAACTTTATTTGTTCTAACACAGGAACGATGATTCGAATGGCCCGTGCCTCACTGATGGGCCGAATAGCCTCTTTAATCTCTTTTGAGGGATATTGGTGCTTGTACTAAACCAACATGTTATGCTGCGGCTATACAAAACCCTGGTTAGCCCGCACCTGGAGTACTGTGAGCAGTTCTGGGCACCGCACCTTCGGAAGGACATGTTGGCCTTGGAGGGAGTGCAGCGTAGGTTTACTAGAATGACACCCGGACTTCAAGGGTTAAGTTACGAGGAGAGATTACACAAATTGGGGTTGTATTCTCTGGAGTTTCGAAGGTTAAGGGGTGATCTGATCGAAGTTTATAAGATATTAAGGGGAACGGATAGGGTGGATAGAGAGAGACTATTTCCGCTGGTTGGGGATTCTAGGAGTAGGGGGCACAGTCTAAAAATTAGAGCCAGACCTTTCAGGAGCGAGATTAGAAAACATTTCTACACACAAAGGGTGGTAGAAGTTTGGAACTCTCTTCCGCAAACGGCAATTGATACTAGCTCAATTGCTAAATTTAAATCTGAGATAGATAGCTTTTTGACAACCAAAGGTATTAAGGGATATGGGCCAAAGGGAGTTAGATCACAGATCAGCCATGATCTTATCAAATGGCGGAGCAGGCACGAGGGGCTGAATGGCCTTACTCCTGTTCCTATGTCCCTATCACTTTTTTTTTTAAAAACAGATTATCTGGTCATTATTGCACGGCTGTTTGTGGGACTTAGCTCTGCTCTATTTGGCTGCTGAGTTTCCTCGAGTCGGCCGTGGCTCAGTGAGTCGCACTCTCTCGCCTCTGAGTCAGAAGGTCGTGGGTTCAAGTCCCACTCTCGAGACTCGAGTGCATAATCCAGGCTGACGCTCCGGTGCCGCGCTGTTGGGGATGCCGCACTGTCGCGAGTGCTGGTTTTTTTGCCCACGAAAGCTGCAGCTGACTGCATCACTCTGAGCAGCATGCAGAGGGGGAGGCACGAATTGAGAACGGACCTGGTCTGCGTGCCTCGAGCACCAGACCTCAAAGCACAACGAGGGCCATTAGAGTCATAGAGTTATACAGCACGGATAGAGGCCCTTCGGCCCATCGTGTCCGCGCCGGCCGTCAAGCCCTGTCTCCTCGAATCCCATATTCCAGCATTTGGTCCGTAGCCTTGTATGCTATGGCATTTCAAGTGCTCATCCAAATGCTTCTTGAATGTTGTGAGGGTTCCTGCCTCCACAACCCTTTCAGGCAGTGAGTTCCAGACTCCAACCACCCTCTGGGTGAAAAAGTTCTTTCTCAAATCCCCTCTAAACCTCCCGCCTTTTACCTTGAATCTATGTCCCCTTGTTGTCGAACCCTCAACGAAGGGAAAAAGCTCCTTAGTATCCATCCTATCTGTGCCCCTCATAATTTTGTACACCTCAATCATGTCCCCCCTCAGCCTCCTCTGCTCCAAGGAAAACAAACCCAATCTTCCCAGTCTCTCTTCATAGCTGAAGCGCTCCAGCCCTGGTAACATCCTGGTGAATCTCCTCTGCACCCTCTCCAAAGCGATCACATCCTTCCTGTAGTGTGGCGATTAGTGGAAGCAATTCTTGCCAACTACGTCGTTACTGGGCATTTGTTGATGCGGATTTAATGGCATATCTGGTAGCAAAAGATATAACAATGGTCTCATAACGCAAGCTTAACAGATATGAACCATCGTAGAAAGACGCCAGGTTGATAACGCGTGACGTGTTCCAGATGGAGTGCAGTCGGTGTGTTTGTTTGTTTAACAAAAGGGCAACATCCTTCACGCCCATTTGAAAATGGTTGAGGAGACCTTAACTCCAGCACCGTATCAAAAGCCACATTTCCTCAAACTATACCGCGTTCGTAAGAGACAGTGAATGGTTCTGAATTAAGCCCACTGGCACTGCAGGATAATGTTCTTTTGTGACTGATTCGACCCTCTTAGCAATAAAACGGATAATCTAGGCGTGAATAGATTCTGTCTCAGAGTAATCACGGTATGTGTATGGATTCAGTCTCTGTTAACAGCGAGGTTTTGAAGAGGAAAAACTCACTCTGTATTGGATATCTGCGGAAATGAAGTCCAAAAAAAGTGGTGTGTTTTCAGCGCGTGGTCTGAAGGCTTTTAAAATTATCTTTATGATTACATATAGAATAAACACTACTTGTGATGAGAAGACGATGATCTCATAAAGCTAAAATAAATGCTAAACCTTTACAAAATCACTGGTTAGGCCTCAGCTGGAGTATTGTGTCCAACTCTGGGCACCGCACTTTCAGAAGGATGTCAAGACCTTGGAGAGGGTGCTGGGGAGATTTACTGGAATGGTACCAGGGATGAGGGACTTCGGTTAATGTGGAGAGACTGGAGAAGCTGCGATTGTTCGCCTCAGAGCAGAGAAGGTTAAGAGGAGATTTGATAGAGGTGTTCAAAATCATGAGGGTTTTGATAGAGTAAATAAGGAGAAACTGTTTCCATTGGCAGAAGGGTCAATAAGCAGAGGACACAGTTTTAAGATAATTGGTAAAAGAGCCAGAGGGGAGATGAGGACAATTTTTTTTTTACGCAGCGAGTTGTGATGATCTGGAACGCGCTGCCTGAAAGGGCGGTGGAAGCAGATTCAATCGTAACTTTCAAAAGGGAATTGGAAAAATACTTGAAACGGAAAAATTTGCAGAGGTACGGGGAAAGGGCAGTGGGGGAGTGGGACTAATTGGACAGCTCTTTCAAAGAGCCGGCACAGGCACGATGGGCCCAATGGCCTCCTTCTGTGCTGTAAGATTCTACAATATGATACTGTAAGCAAGTTATAGCCTGTATTAACCATTCCTCAGGATGAACACAGGATTCAAACAGCTCTTCCACAAGATGAGATCATCGAATTCAACACATAGGAGCAGGAGGAGGCCATTCAGCCCCTCATGCCTGCTCTGCCATTTGATAAGACCATGGCTGATCTGTGATCTAGCTCCATATACCTGCCTTTGGCCCATATCCCTTAATACCTTTGGTTGCCAAAAAGCTATCTATCTCAGATTTAAATTTAGCAATTGAGCTAGTATCAATTGCCGTTTGCGGAAGAGAGTTCCAAACTTCTACCATCCTTTGTGTGTAGAAATGTTTTCTAATCTCGCTCCTGAAAGGTCTGGCTCTAATTTTTAGACTGTGCCCCCTACTCCTAGAATCCCAAACCAGCGGAAATAGTTTCTCTCTATCCACCCTATCCGTTCCCCTTAATATCTTATAAACTTCGAGCAGATCACCCCTTAACCTTCGAAACTCCAGAGAATACAACCCCAATTTGTGTAATCTCTCCTCGTAACTTAACCCTTGAAGTCCGGGTATCATTCTAGTAAACCTACGCTGCACTCCCTCCAAGGCCAATATGTCCTTCCGAAGGTGCGGTGCCCAGAACTGCTCAACAGTACTCCAGATGCGGTCTAACCAGGGTTTTGTATAGCTGCAGCATAACTTCTGCCCCCTTGTACTCTAGTCCTCTAGATATAAAGGCCAACATTCCATTTGCCTTCTTGATTATTTTCTGCACCTGTTCATGACACTTCAATGATCGATGTACCTGAACCCCCTAAGTCCCTTTGGACATCCACTGTTTTTAACTTTTTACCATTTAGAAAGTACCCTGTTCTATCCTTTTTTGATCCAAAGTGGATGACCTCACATTTGTCTACATTGAATTCCATTTGCCACAGTTTTGCCCATTCACCTAATCTATCAATATCCCTTTGTAATTTTATGTTTTCATCTACACTGCTTACAATGCCACCAATCTTTGTGCCACTGACCAAGGATTGAACCAGAACCTTCCTGGGAGATGGGACACACTATCACACCATGTGGGGTATTTGCCCAGTGAGCCATTTATACATTGATAAATCATTTTCATCTGATTAATGGGAGGTTCAATGCCCATCATAAGGCATAACATTGACGCCTATGCCTGAATTGTGACTGTCTCATCAGACCGTCAGTAGAAGTTCTTTAATCTGTATTTTTAAAATTAATTCCCGGGATGCAGGCGTCGCTGGCAAGGCCGGCATTTATTGCCCATCCCCTAGATGCCCCTTGAGAAGGTGGTGGTGAGCCGCCTTCTTGAGCCGCTGCAGTCCGTGTGGTGACGGTTCTCCCACAGTGCTGTTCGGAAGGGAGTTCCAGGATTTTGACCCAGCGACGATGAAGGAACGGCCGATACGTGCCCAAGTCGGGATGGTGCGCGTGTGAGAGACTCGGAGGGGAACGTGGTAGGTGAAACCTTACTGTGTTTTAATTGCCACAGTGAGGAAACGTCTCACACGGTGAGCCTCACTTCCAGCGAAAACAGATCAATGTCTCAACGAACAGCAATTCCTGCAAACAGAAGTTGTGAACTCTGTTTACACAATCCGATTGGTAATGAACGGAAAACCGTATTCAAGAAAGAATAATTTGACCCAACTCTATTTCCTCTTGTGAGATAAAGTGCATCTGATGGGACCTTGAGGCACTGGTACAAGACGTCACTGTGATAAATGTATGTCAAATCCCTTCTGGTTCTTCTTCACCATCCCCTTACCCCTTCCAAAAAAAAGTTTGACTAGCACTTACATAAGAAATAGGAGCAGGAGTAGGCCAATCGGCCCCTCGAGCCTGCTCCGCCATTCAATAAGATCATGGCTGATCTGATCCTAACCTCAAATCTAAATTCATGTCCAATTTCCTGCCCGCTCCCCGTAACCCCTAATTCCCTTTACTTCTAGGAAACTGTCTATTTCTGTTTTAAATTTATTTAATGATGGAGCTTCCTGGGGCAGCAAATTCCACAGACCTACCACCCTCCGAGTGAAGAAGTTTCTCCTCATCTCAGTTTTGAAAGAGCAGCCCCTTATTCTAAGATTATGCCCCCTCGTTCTTGTTTCACCCATCCTTGGGAACATCCTTACCGCATCCACCCGATCAAGCCCCTTCACAATCTTATATGTTTCAATAAGATCGCCTCTCATTCTTCTGAACTCCAATGAGTAGAGTCCCAATCTACTCAACCTCTCCTCATATGTCCGCCCCCTCATCCCCGGGATTAACCGAGTGAACCTTCTTTGTGCTGCCTCGAGAGCAAGTATGTCTTTTCTTAAGTATGGACACCAAAACTGTATGCGGTATTCCAGGTGCGGTCTCACCAATACCTTATATAACTGCAGCAATCCCTCCCTGTTTTTATATTCTATCCCCCTCGCAATAAAAGCCAACATTCCGTTGGCGCTAATGCACATAGAGTCGTTAACCTGTTCTCTCCACTATCAACCACCTCTTTGCACCCAACTTCCCACCCCTTCCACCCTCACCTCCGACAAGTGCGAGGTGCTCGTGGACTTCTTTGTCACTAAGACTGATGCTCAGATGCCTCAGCCCATCTGCTGCTGAAACTCTCATCCATGCCTGAGACGTATCTCCAAACCAATCTGCCTCTGCACCTCTTTTAAGACCTTCTTAAAACCCAACCCTTTGTCCAAGCTTTTGGTCACCCCTCCTAATATCTCCTTCTTTGGCTCAACATTCGATTTTTGTACAATTACGCTCCTGTGAAGCACTTTGTGACCTTTTTCCATGTCAAAGGTGCTATATAAACACAAGTTGTTGTCGTAAACACCAGCTCGGACGTGTGAGAGATCCCAGCATAGAAATAGAATGGTCACAGCACAGAAGGAGGCCTTTCGGCCCTTCGAGCCCGTGCTGGCTCTCTGCAAGAGCAATCCAGCTAGTCCCACTCTCCCGTCCCATCCCCGTAGCCCTGCAATTTATTTTTTCCTTCAAGTAATTATCCAGTTCCCTTTCCAAAGCCATGATTGAATCTGCCTCCACCACCCCCTCGGGCAGCGCATTCCAGATCCCGACCGCTCGCTGTGTAAAAGAGTTTTTCCTCGTGTCGCCTTTGGTTCTTTTGCCAATCACCTTAAATCTATGCCCTCTGGTTCTTGACCCTTCTGCCAATGGGAACAGTTTCTCTCTATCTACTCTGTCTAGACCCTTCATGATTTTGAGCACCTCTATCAAATCTCCTCTCAACTTCTCTGCTCTAAAGAGAACAACCCCAGCTTCTCCAGTCTCTCCACGACAGGGGCGGAGAAGGGCGAAGAAACGCAGATGGAATTAGGCCGACTTGGTGTTGGGGCGGATAGGAGAAACATAGGAACAGGAGCAGGCCATTCAGCCCCTCGTGCCTGCTCCGCCATTTGATAAGATCATGGCTGATCTGTGATCTAACTCCATATACCTGCCTTTGGCCCATATCCCTTAATACCTTTGGTTGCCAAAAAGCTATCTATCTCAGACTTAAATTCAGCAATTGAGCTAGTATCAATTGCCGTTTGCGGAAGAGAGTTCCAAACTTCTACCACCCTTTGTGTGTAGAAATGTTTTCTAATCTCGCTCCTGAAAGGTCTGGCTCTAATTTTTAGACTGTGCCCCCCAACTCCTAGAATCCCCAACCAGCGGAAATAGTTTCTCTCTATCCATCCTATCCGTTCCCTTAATATCTTATAAACTTCGATCAGATCACCCCTTAACCTTCGAAACTCCGGAGAATACAACCCCAATTTGTGTAATCTCTCCTCGTAACTTAACCCTTGAAGTCCGGGTATCATTCTAATAAATATGTGATCTGTCTTTCTGTCTCTCTCTCTCTCTCTCTCTCTGTCTCTCTTTCTTTCGCTGTCTCTCTCTGTCTCCATCTCTCTATCTCTCTCCCTGTCTCTCTATGCCTGTGTCTCGGTCTCTCACTGTGTCGCTCTCTGTCTCTCTCTCTCTCTCTCTTTCTGTCTATCACTTTGTCTCACCCGCTCTCTCTCTCTTTATCTCTCTCTCATTTTCCACACCGTTCACCTGAGGAAGGAGGAAGCCTCCGAAAGCTTGTGGAATTTAAAATAAATTTGTTGGACTCTAACTTGGTGTTGTAAAATTGTTTACAATTTATCTCTCTCTGTTTGATTAAAATACCAAATTCACATCTGTTCACTCCAGACCTTCCCCATGGGAACATAGGAACAGGATATTTAATGTGTGATATTTTTCTGACTGCTATTTTAGTGGAGGTGTTGACATAAACAAAAAGAAATGAGTCTATCTCTGTTAAACCAATAGGCAGAGGAATGTCATACCACTATACTGAGTGTGCTTTTTGGCAACCAAAGCTTTTTGGCTTCCAAGAAATTTCCAGGTCCTTACGTCTACTGCAAACACCTAACGCTCATCTTTAACCTCACCGGCATCCCGTGATCAACAACTTGCATTTATATAGCACCTTTAAGATCGAAAAATGTCCTAAATTGCTTTACAGAGGCGTGATCGAAGAAACACCATCCTATGTAAACCTCTACCGTCCGTATCCTATCCCACTCTCTTCCTATCCCACTCCCCTATTAGTCCTGTCCCCGCCAGACTTTGCTGGCTCCCACCCCCCCCAACGCAATGACACCTTGTCCTTACTTAACAGTCTCCTCCATGATCTAGTCCCTCCCCTCCTCTCCTCTCCAACCTCCTCCGGCCCCATGTTCCAGTCTACCTCATCTGCTCTTCCAACTCTGGCCTCCATGTCTCTCTTTCTCTCTCCCTTCCCTCGAAAACCTTTTTTTTTTCACCATGGCTTCAGTCACCGTTCCTAACTCCGCTCCCCACCAATTCCCCATGTCCCTTTGCCTCTGTGAAGTGCCTTGGGATGTTTTACAGCGTTGAGGTGTTAGAGTCGACCTTGGCTTAATGGCAGCACCTCTGAATCAGACGGTTGTGGGTTCAAGTCCCACTCCCCCAAGGCCTGAGCACATAATCTAGGCCGTCATGTCAGTGCAGTACCGATTGTGTGCTGTCCTTCAGTTGAGATGTTAAACTGAAGCCTTGTATGTGCTCCTAGGTGGTCGTAGAAGATCCCACGGTAATATTAGAACAGGAGGGGCGTTCTCCTGGTGTCCTGGCCAACATTTATCCCTCAACCAGAAAATATAGGAGGCAGAATATGAGTGATTTGAGTCATAGGAACAGGAGTAGGCCATTCAGCCCCTCGTGCCTGCTCCGCCATTTGATAAGATCATGGCTGATCTGTGATCTAACTCCATATACCTGCCTTTGGACCATATCCCTTAATACCCTTGGTTGCCAAAAAGCTATCTATCTCAGATTTAAATTTAGCAATTGAGCTAGTATCAATTGCCGTTTGCGGAAGAGAGTTCCAAACTTCTACCACCCTTTGTGTGCAGAAATGTTTTCTAATCTCGCTCCTGAAAGGTCTGGCTCTAATTTTTAGACTGTGCCCCCTGCTCCTAGAATCCCCAACCAGCGGAAATAGTTTCTCTCTATCCACCCTATCCGTTCCCCTTAATATCTTATAAACTTCGATCAGATCACCCCTTAACCTTCGAAACTCCAGAGAATACAACCCCAATTTGTGTAATCTCTCCTCGTAACTTAACCCTTGAAGTCCGGGTGAGATCCTGAATGAATATTTCACATCGGTATTTACGGTTGAGAAAGGCATGGATGTTAGGGAACTTGGGGAAATAAATAGTGATGTCTTGAGGAGTGTACATATTACAGAGAGGGAGGTGCTGGAAGTCTTAACGCGCATCAAGGTAGATAAATCTCCGGGACCTGATGAAATGTATCCCAGGACGTTATGGGAGGTTAGGGAGGAAATTGCGGGTCCCCTAGCAGAGATATTTGAATCATCCACCGCTACAGGTGAGGTGCCTGAAGATTGGAGGGTAGCAAATGTTGTGCCTTTGTTTAAGAAGGGCGGCAGGGAAAAGCCTGGGAACTACAGACCAGTGAGCCTGACATCTGTAGTGGGTAAGTTGTTAGAGGGTATTCTGAGGGACAGAATCTACAGGCATTTGGAGAGGCAGGGACTAATTAGGAACAGTCAGCATGGTTTTGTGAGAGGAAAATCATGTCTCACGAATTTGATTGAGTTTTTTGAAGGGGTAACCAAGAAGATAGATGAGGGCTGTGCAGTAGACGTGGTCTACATGGACTTCAGCCAAGCATTTGACAAGGTACCGCATGGTAGGTTGTTACATAAGGTTAAATCTCATGGGATCCAAGGTGAGGTAGCCAATTGGATACAAAATTGGCTTGACGACAGAAGACAGAGGGTGGTTGTCGAGGGTTGTTTTTCAAACTGGATGCCTGTGTCCAGCGGTGTGCCTCAGGGATCGGTGCTGGGTTCGCTGTTATTTGTTATTTATATTAATGATTTGGATGAGAATTTAGGAGGCATGGTTAGTAAGTTTGCAGATGACACCAAGATTGGTGGCATTGTGGACAGTGAAGAAGGTTATCTAGGATTGCAACGGGATCTTGATAAATTGGGCCAGTGGGCCGATGAATGGCAGATGGAGTTTAATTTAGATAAATGTGAGGTGATGCATTTTGGTAGATCGAATCGGGCCAGGACCTACTCCGTTAATGGTAGGGCGTTGGGGAGAGTTATAGAACAAAGAGATCTAGGAGTACAGATTCATAGCTCCTTGAAAGTGGAGTCACAGGTGGATAGGGTGGTGAAGAAGGCATTCAGCATGCTTGGTTTCATTGGTCAGAACATTGAATGCAGGAGTTGGGATGTCTTGTTGAAGTTGTACAGGGCATTGGTGAGGCCACACTTGGAGTACTGTGTACAGTTCTGGTCACCCTATTATAGAAAGGATATTATTAAACTAGAAAGAGTGCAGAAAAGATTTACTAGGATGCTACCGGGACTTGATGGTTTGACTTACAGGGAGAGGTTAGACAGACTGGGACTTTATTCCCTGGAGAGTAGGAGGTTAAGGGGTGATCTTATAGAAGTCTATAAAATAATGAGGGGCATAGATAAGGTCGATAGTCAAAATCTTTTCCCAAAGGTAGGGGAGTCTATAACGAGGGGGCACAGATTTAAGGTGAGAGGGGAGAGATACAAAAGGATCCAGAGGGGCAATTTTTTCACTCAAAGGGTGGTGAGTGTCTGGAACGAGCTGCCAGAGGCAGTAGTAGAGGCGGGTACAATTTTGTCTTTTAAAAAGCATTTGGACAGTTACATGGGGAAGATGGGTATCGAGGGATATGGGCCAAGTGCAGGCAATTGGGACTAGCTTAGTGGTATAAACTGGGCGACATGGACATGTTGGGCCGAAGGGCCTGTTTCCATGTTGTAACTTCTATGATTCTATAAACCTACGCTGCACTCCCTCCAAGGCCAATATGTCCTTCCGAAGGTGCGGTGCCCAGAACCGCTCACATGACATTTGAGACAGTGCAACATGCTCGGAAGGAAGAGGTGACTTTGGACCTCTGGTTCCCAAAGCTCTCCACCACTGGGGGCTTTCCTCGCCTCATGTCTGGGTCTGTTGTAAACCCATTGATGGAGATTGATTGCTATGATTAGTCGATAGCTCCTTTATCGTTTTATCATGTGACGACCGGGATGGGAGAAGGCAAACCTTGGACTTTATTCATCCGCAATTCCTACGTAACCAACACCATTAAAGCAGATCATTCATCTCATTGCTGTCTGTGGGATCTTGCTTTGTGCAAATTGGCCGCCATGTTTGCTTGCAAAAACAAAACACTTCAAAAGTAATTAATTGGCTGTGCCGTGTTGCCAACTCTGGTCGGGCGCATTCCAGAAGGTTCCGTCACAGGAAACCCCAAGATTCCACCATTAGTCACCGGACACACCAAAAACAACCTTTGTACCCAGCTCCAATATAGAATCGTAGAAAGGTTCCAGCACCGAAGCAGGCCATTCGGCCCATCGAGTCTGCGCCGGCTCAATGCAAGAGCAATTTATAATTTAATAAGGAAAGAAGAGGAAGAAAAGACATTTTGTTTAATGACCCCATGATTTTTTTTTCCTGGGTTTTTTTTGCTTGCAGCAGTGTCCTGGAAATTAATCTCTCGTTCCTGGAGACCCCAGGACAAACGTGGAGGGTCGCAACCCCCACGGCTTGATGGACTTTGGAAACACCCTGTGGAGGTGAACCTGTGGCTATAATGAAGGCCAGTTCTATCTTTTTATTGTGTGAAAGGCACATTGTGAATGCAAAGCAGGAAATTCAACAGAAAGAACATTACTTACGCGAGGAATAAGGCACGGTCATTAAGAGTGAAAGACAACAATTTAACTGCAATATTGACTCAACAAAATGCGTTGCATGAGTCGGTTCACTTGTGGGTTTCTGAGACTCCGCCAGATGGCGACCATACATGATGTATTGTTCGTTAATTTAACGCCGGAGTTGGGAGTCTTAAAATGTGCAAGTTGTTCTTTCAACTTTTCCGGAGTAACTAATTAACATGCCAACTTTTTATATAAACACACACACACACACACATATATATATATATGTAAAACTCACAAGAGGTGCAGTTGGGAGACAAGTAACTAAACAACATCCCTGAGATCAGTGGTTCCAACAGGGCAGCCCCTCTGAAACTAACACCAGATGAAATCCCAGCTGATCAGTCTGCAGTTGGCCCCAAGTCATTTTTTTAATGCAGCACTATCTCTCGCAATGTCCTGAGACAGAGGGAGGGAGGGGGGAGAAACGTAAGCCAGAAGACTAGTCGGGATATTGCAGAATTCCCAACATTAGCTCCCCCCCACTGAGTGCACTGACCTTCCAAGTCTGTCCCCATCACATTACCGCTGCCTGGGCCAAACTATCTCAATGCATTCTTTGTGCAAAAAATTGCCTTCGAAAAGAAGTGTGTGTGTGTGTGCTTTTTAAAAAAAAATTGCATTCCTCCAGAAGACGTGTTAAGATAAAGAAAATATAAAGGGTCAACCAGATAAGGAGTGTTTATACCGATCCAGCACTTTGGAAATCTGAAGTTCATTTCAGAGTTTTCTTGCCAATGAAGACACGAGATGGCTGAAGCGTGGAGTTCTGGGAGTTGTAGTTCCCAGGCGTGTTTTTAACTGGTATTTTACTTCACAGCATCACATTAGAATTCCAGATTTATTTGCTAAAGCAAGTGGTTGGCCCCTTTCACTAAACTCGCCCTGAAAAGAAAAGACTTGCATTTTACAGCATCTTTCGACAACCTCAGTAAGTCCCAAAGTGTTTTCCAGCCAACAAAGTACTCTTGAAGTGTCATCACTGTTGTAATGAACACGCACCAGCACAGCAAGATCCCACACCAGATAACCTGTTTAAGTGATGTTAGTTGGGGGATTAATATTGGCCGGAATACCGGGGAGGACGCCCCTGCTCTTTGAAATGTTGCCGGGGGGATCTTCTACGTCCCCCCCCCCCAAGAGGGCAGACGGGACCTCGGTTTAACGTCTCATCGGAAAGACGGCACCACTGACAGTGCAGCACTCCCTCAGTGCCGGGAGCGTCAGCCCTGGATTATGAGAGCAAGACGCTGGAGTGGGTCTTGAACCCATGACCTTCGGACTCAGAGGTGAGAGTGTCTAATTTGCTTCCAGTCTGAACTGCCTTGGCGATGGCAGTGATTTACGTGCTGGAGCCCACTTTCAGCACCGTGCCTTAATTTGTTTCAATTAGCTTTCTCCGTAAGAGATGCATTCAGTCCTGCTGCATTTAGATTTTTAATTTTATTGTGATTTTCAGTTTTAACCCGGGGTCCGAACGCAGCACAAAGTTCTCCAGCCGGGTGGCTGTTTGTGTACGAGAATAATATAACAACAGCAAACTCGCACTTGTTACTTTAAAACGTCCCAAGGCACTCCACAGGAGCGTCACCCAAACAAACAATATGGGGGGGAAAAAACTAAAGTACTGCAGATGCTGGCGATCCGAAATAAAAATTGAAAATTGATGGGGTGGTGAAGAAGGCATTCGGCATGCTTGGTTTCATTGGTCAGAACATTGAATACAGGAGTTGGGATGTCTTGTTGAAGTTGTACAAGACATTAGTAAGGCCACACTTGGAGTACTGTGTACAGTTCTGGTCACCCTATTACAGAAAGGATATTATTAAACTAGAAAGAGTGCAGAAAAGATTTACTAGGATGCTACCGGGACTTGATGGTTTGACTTATAGGGAGAGGTTGGATAGACTGAGACTTTTTTCCCTGGAGAGTAGGAGGTTTAGGGGTGATCTTATCGAAGTCTATAAAATAATGAGGGGCATAGATAAGGTAGATAGTCAAAATCTTTTCCCAAAGGTAGGGGAGTCTATAACGAGGGGGCATAGATTTAAGGTGAGAGGGGAGAGATACAAAAGGGTCCAGAGGGGCAATTTTTTCACTCAAAGGGTGGTGAGTATCTGGAACGAGCTGCCAGAGGCAGTAGTAGAGGTGGGTACAATTTTGTCTTTTAAAAAGCATTTGGACAGTTACATGGGTAAGATGGGTATAGAGGGATATGGGCCAAGTGCAGGCAATTGGGACTAGCTTAGTGGTATAAACTGGGCGACATGGACATGTTGGGCCGAAGGGCCTGTTTCCATGTTGTAAACTTCTATGATTCTATAAAATACTCAGCAAGTCAGGCAGAATCTGTGGAGAGAGAAACACACCTTTCACCAGGGTGATTTTAGTGAAAACACATTGTGCTGCATAACTCAATGCCAAGTGAATCTGAGCGTAACTTGGTACGACCTTCAGAGGTCGTAAAATGTGATGCATTCTTAAGGTCAGTTGGAGGCTAATTGCTCTACGCAGATCCTCAAATTAGTTACAAGTCAAATGCTTTGCTATTATACTTGGTTTTGAGTGTAGCTCGTGAAGAAATCAACTAGAAGCTATTTTCACAGGAGCAGGAGGAGGCCATTCAGCCCCTCAAGCCTGTTCGAGCATTCAGTTAGATCATGGCTGATCTGCACCTCAACTCCATTGAACCGGCTTTGCTCCATTTCTCTTGATACCCGACCCCAACAAAAATCTATCGCTCTCGGTCTTGAAAGCTCCCAATGACCCCCCAGCGCCCACAGGCTCTTGGGGGAGGGGGTTCCAGATTTCCGCTATCTTTTGTGTGAAGAAGGGCTTCCTGATTTCAACCCTTAATGGACCAGCTCTAAATTTAAGGTTGTGCCCCCTTGTTCTGGATTCCCCCGCCAGAGGAAATAGTCTCTCTGTATCTACCCTATCATAGAAACATCGAAAATAGGAGCAGGGGTAGGCCATTCGGCCCTTCGAGCCGTTCAATATGATCATGGCTGATCCTCTATCTCAATACCATAGTCCTGCTCTCTTCCCCATATCCCTTGATGCCTTTTGTGTCTAGAAATCTATCTAATCCCTTTATCATTTTAAACACCTCAGTTAGATCATCCCTCAACCATCTAAACTCAAGGGGATACAAGCCAAGTCTATGCAACCTGGTCCTCATAATTTAACCTTTTTAGTCCTGGTATCATTCTGGTGAATCTGCCAGGCCGATATATCCTTCCTGAGGTGCGGTGCCCAGAACTGAACACAGTATCTCCAGAAGGGGTCTGACCAAGGCTCCGTACAACTGAAGCATCACTCTTGAATCCCAACCCTCTTGAGCTAAAGACCAACATGCCATTAATGTTTTGATTGCGGAAATAGTCTCTCTCTATCCACCCTATCCGTTCCCCTTGATATCTTATAAACTTCGATCAGATCACCCCTTAACCTTCAAAACTCCAGAGAATACAACCCCAATTTGTGTAATCTCTCCTCGTAACTTAACCCTTGAAGTCCGGGTATCATTCTAGTAAACCGACGCTGCACTCCCTCCAAGGCCAATATGTCCTTCCGAAGGTACCTAAAATAGGAACATAGGAACAGGAGTAGGCCATTCAGCCCCTCGTGCCTGCTCCGCCATTTGATAAGATTATGACTGATCTGTGATCTAACTCCATATACCTGCCTTTGGCCCATATCCCTTAATACCTTTGGTTGCCAAAAAGCTATCTATCTCAGACTTAAATTTAGCAATTGAGCCAGTATCAATTGCCGTTTGCGGAAGAGAGTTCCAAACTTCTACCACCCTTTGTGTGTAGAAATGTTTTCTAATCTCGCTCCTGAAAGGTCTGGCTCTAATTTTTAGACTGCGCCCCCTACTCCTAGAATCCCCAACCAGCGGAAATAGTTTCTCTCTATCCACCCTATCCGTTCCCCTTAATATCGTATAAACTTCGATCAGATCACCCCTTAACCTTCGAAACTCCAGAGAATACAACCCCAATTTGTGTCATCTCTCCTCGCAACTTAACCCTTGAAGTCCGGGTATCATTCTAGTAAACCTACGCTGCACTCCCTCCAAGGCCAATATGTCCTTCCGAAGGTGCGGTGCCCAGAACTGCTCACAGTACTCCAGGTGCGGTCTAACCAGGGTTTTGTATAGCTGCAGCAAATACCTGGACCCCTAAATCCCTTTTGCTCCTCCACACCTCATAGTCTGTCACCATTTTAAAAAAAATATTCTGATTTGTCTTTCTCCGATCCAAAATGGATGACTTCACACTTCCCCTACGTTGAACCCCATTTGCGTCAGATTTTGCCTCTCGATTAGCCTGTCGATGTCTCTTTGTAACTTCCCGCTCCCATCTACACAACTTATTGTGCCTCCTAACAGTTGGGAAGTTGGAAGTTCCTTAATACTTTGGAAACGGTTGGCTTTCTTTCTCTTTTTTTTCCCCCAGTAAGGTCAGTCAGAGTTTACAGACACTCTGGCTCCTGTGTGAAAAGTATTTTCTTTATATATTTTTTTTGACACGGAGATTTGAGTGTGACACTTGAAGTGTCACACTCAAATCTCCGTGTCAAAAGTGTCATGGACAGGAAAAATGAAGCATGACGTGCAGAGAACGCAGATTTCTTGCACTGTTTCTGGAATATTTTAAATATGTGCGCACTAATGGACGCCCCGTGGCATTGCTCAATCTTGGGACCTCACGGTCGTGAGGTTATCCTGAGGTCGATCATATGGGCATTTGAAACTGATTGTAAATTTCAGGCTGCGGCTCCATTTTTTTCATCTGTAACAAGGTGTGATGTCTGACGTGTGATATCCAGAATGTGCCTGATGCATGGTTGAAGCAAAATCTGAGGCTTCAAGTTTTGTTGCCAGTAGAAAATTTCTTTCTGTTTTTGAAGTGCTCGGAACAATTGTCAGTGAGAGAGATTTCTGGTAACAGAAAACGTTGTGCTCATCAATGTTTGCCATTTTGTACATTTGCAAATTTCAACTGTTTTGTATTAACAACGGCAACTTGCATTTATATAGCGCCTTTTGGCGCTTCACAGGAGCGATTATCAAACAAAATTTGACACCGAGCCACGTACGGAGATATTAGGACAGGTGACCAAAAGCTTGGTCAAAGAGGGAGGTTTTAAGGAGCGTCTTAAAGGAGGAGAGAGAGAGGCGGAGAGGTTTAGGGAGGGAATTCCAGAGCTCAGGGCCCAGGCAGCTGAAGGCACGGCCGCCAATGGTGGGAGCGATGGAAATCGGGGGATGCGCAAGAGGCCAGAATTGGAGGAGCGCAGAGATCTCGGAGGGTTGTACGGCTGGAGAGATTACAGAGATAGGGAGGGGCGAAGGCCATGGAGGGATTTGAAAACAAGGATGAGAATTTTAAAATCGAGGCGTTCCCGGACCGGGAGCCAATGTAGCTCAGCGAGCACAGGGGGGGTGATGGGAAAACGGGACTCGGTGCGAGTTAGGATCCGGGCAGCAGAGTTTTGGATGAGCTCAAGTTTATGGAGGGTGGAAGATGGGAGGCCGGCCAGGAGAGCATTGGAATAGTCCAGTCCGGAGGTAACAAAGGCACGGATGAGGGTTTCAGCAGCAGATGAGCTGAGGCAGAGGCGGAGACGGGCGATGTTACGGAGGTGGAAGTAGGCGGTCTCGGCGATGGAGCGGATATGGGGTCGGAAGCTCATCTCAGGGTCAAATGGGACGCCGAGGTTGAGAACGGCCTGGTTCAGCCTCAGACAGCGGCCGGGGCGAGGGATGGAGTCGGGAGCCGAGGGAACGGAGTTTGCGACGGGGACCGAAGACAATGGCTTCAGTCTTCCCAATATTTAGTTGGGGAAAATATTTTGCTTATCCAGTACTGGATGTCAGATAAGCAATGTGACAAATGAGAGACAGTGGAGAGGTCAAGGGAGGTGGCTGTGAGGCAGAGCTGGGTGTCGTCAGTGTACAGGCGGAGCCTGGCGTCGTGTTTTCGGATGATGTCGCCGGGGCACGAGAGATAGGAGGGGGCCAAGGATCGATCCTCGAACCACAATTATCCTTCTAAATGTCACAATTCCGTGTGCAGATTTGTTAAGCATTTTGCACAGTCATATTTAGTGCATACCTAAACTGTGCGCAGGACCAGCACGGTTATAATTCCTGTGTCATTCTGGGTCTTCTGAGTGTTGTACATTAATATCACCCCTTGTAATGGGATGCACTTTAATGCTGGTGTTGGAACAGTTATTTAATCAAATCAGTCCTGATGGTACTCAATGCAATTGTATGATTGCCAAAAAGACATTTGAATAATTAGCAACATGTTGCAAAGGGCCAATTATTTAAATAGATTTTTTTTCTTCATTTTCCCCTGCAGGGCTTTATTTATTTATTTATTTATTTTAAAAATGGCAACAATCAAAGTTGTATTAAAGATCATTTTGTATTTGTACCTCATTATTCAATCATCGAAACAGATTTTTTTTTTCTGATTTGCTTTCGCTGTATCCTTGAAATGTATGTAAATTCTGTTCCATTTAGTTCTGGGCCGGTTTCACAGGTTCGAAGGAATAAAGAGTTTCCTTCAAAGAATTCAGCTTGTTTTGGGTGTTCCTGCGTCCCACAGTTTCAATTTTTTTTTTTGTTCATTGCTATGGAAATAAATGGCCATTTTTGGTCCAAAAGTATTTTCAATAAGTCAACTATCCATTTAAAAAAATTGTCCTGAGCAAAAAGCAATGTCTTAAAAACCCTGCAGGTGCAGCAGGTGATCAAGAAGGCCAACGGAATGTTGGCTTTTATTGCTAGGGGGATAGAATATAAAAACAGGGAGGTATTGCTGCAGTTATATAAGGTATTGGTGAGACCGCACCTGGAATACTGCATACAGTTTTGGTGTCCATACTTAAGAAAAGACATACTTGCTCTCGAGGCAGTACAAAGAAGGTTCACTCGGTTAATCCCGGGGATGAGGGGGCGGACATATGAGGAGAGGTTGAGTAGATTGGGACTCTACTCATTGGAGTTCAGAAGAATGAGAGGCGATCTTATTGAAACATGTAAGATTGTGAAGGGGCTTGATCGGGTGGATGCGGTAAGGATGTTCCCAAGGATGGGTGAAACTAGAACTAGGGGGCATAATCTTAGAATAAGGGGCTGCTCTTTCAAAACTGAGATGAGGAGAAACTTCTTCACTCAAGAGGGTAGTAGGTCTGTGGAATTTGCTGCCCCAGGAAGCTGTGGAAGCTACATCATTAAATAAATTTAGAACAGAAATAGACAGTTTCCTAGAAGTAAAGGGAATTAGGGGTTACGGGGAGCGGGCAGGAAATTGGACATGAATTTAGATTTGAGGTTAGGATCAGATCAGCCATGATCATATTGAATGGCGGAGCAGGCTCGAGGGGCCGATTGGCCTACTCCTGCTCCTATTTCTTATGTTCTTATCCCAAAGATTTTATTGTTTAAACAGTTAACACTGCCAGCAGTTTTACACGATCCGTGTTGAGATTATTCACTGGGAATATAGCGAAACTTTTAAATCTTTGCCATGGATTCAAAAACAATTTTGATGCATTTTCACGCTCGATCCCTCATCTATCCCACCAGTCTTTCTTTTAAAAAAACCACAAAAGATACATAAATGTACAAAAACTTAGAGAGAGAAAATATTTTTGTCTTAGAGCTTCACTGGGTATGGTAGCATTGCGGTTATGTTACTGGACTAGTGATCCAGAGAATGTGAGTTTAAATTGCAGTTTGAGAATTTCAATTTAATTTTTTTTAAAAATCCGGAAATAAAAAGCCAGCGTCAGTAAAAGTGACCATGAAGCTGTCGGAGTGTCGTAAAAACCCAACTGGTTCACTAATGCCGACGACACAAAGATTGGTGGCATTGTAAGCAGTGTAGATGGAAACATAAAATTACAAAGCGATATTGATAGATTAGGTGAATGGGCAAAACTGAGGCAAATGGAATTCAATGCAGACAAATGTGGGGTCATCCACTTTGGATCAAAAAAGGATAGAACAGGGTACTTTCTAAATGGTAAAAAGTTAAAAACAGTGGCTGTCCAAAGGGACTTAGGGGTTCAGGTACATCGATCATTGAAGTGTCATGAACGGATGCAGAAAATAATCAATAAGGCTAATGGAATGCTGGCCTTTATATCTTGAGGACTAGAGTACAAGGGGGCAGAAGTTATGCTGCAGCTATACAAAACCCTGGTTAGACCGCACCTGGAGTACTGTGAGCAGTTCTGGGCACCGCACCTTCGGAAGGACATATCGGCCTTGGAGGGAGTGCAGCGTAGGTTTACTAGAATGATACCCGGACTTCAAGGGTTAAGTTACGAGGAGAGATTACACAAATTGGGGTTGTATTCTCTGGAGTTTCGAAGGTTAAGGGGTGATCTGATCGAAGTTTATAAGATATTAAGGGGAACAGATAGGGTGGATAGAGAGAAACTATTTCCGCTGGTTGGGGATTCTAGGAGTAGGGGGCACAGTCTAAAAATTAGAGCCAGACCTTTCAGGAGCGAGATTAGAAAACATTTCTACACACAAAGGGTGGTAGAAGTTTGGAACTCTCTTCCGCAAATGGCAATTGATACTAGCTCAATTGTTAAATTTAAATCTGAGATAGATAGCTTTTTGGCAACCAAAGGTATTAAGGGATATGGGCAAAGGCAGGTATATGGAGTTAGATCACAGATCAGCCATGATCTTATCAAATGGCGGAGCAGGCACGAGGGGCTGAATGGCCTGCTCCTGCTCCTATGTTTTCGGGAAGGAAACCGGCCGTCCTTACCCGGTCTGGGCCTATATGTGACTCCAGTTCCCACACCAACAAGTAGCAATGTGCAAGTGGAATGGGCAATAAATGCCAGCCTGGCCAGCGACACACACACACGTCAACGTGAATACATTTTTTAAAAAAATGTTCAAATTAGTCCTTCATTTGGGGCCTTGCGTTTATCTGGCTGTTGGTTTTCTAGATTTGTTTTGTTCCCTTTGAGTGTTACTGTGAACCTCTGAATATTTGTTACCATCTGTCACTAGGCTTTAATGGCATGTATGTTCCTTCAAAAGTACCGGGAAGGATTTCTTTGTTCTGTACCCTGGTTGAGCACATTCATTAACGATACATTGTCAGCTTGGCTCAGTTCCTTGCACTCTTTCGTTGTTGGGTTGTGAGTTCGAGCCCCACACGGACTGCAGCGGTTCAAGAAGGCGGCTCACCACCACCTTCTCAAGGGCGATTAGGGATGGGCGATAAATGCCGGCCTCGCCAGCGACGCCCACATCCCACGAACGAATAAATGAAAAAAAAGGACCTCGGCCGACACTCCCAGTGCAGCACTGAGGGAGCGCCGCACTGTCGGAGGTGCCGTCTTTCGGATGAGACATTAAACACATGGGAACAACACCACCTGCACGTTCCCCTCCGAGTCACACACCATCCCGACTTGGAAATATATCGGCCGTTCCTTCATCGTCGCTGGGTCAAAATCCTGGAACTCCCTTCCTAACAGCACTGTGGGAGAACCTTCACCACACGGACTGCAGCGGTTCAAGAAGGCGGCTCACCACCACCTTCTCGAGGGCAATTAGGGATGGGCAATAAATGCCGGCCTCGCCAGCGACGCCCACATCCAATGAACGAATAAAAAAAAAACGAGGCCCCGTCTGCCCTCTCGAGGTGGATGTAAAGGGGTCCCATGGTATGATTTCGAAGATGAGTTCTCCCTCGTGTCTCCGGCACCCGATATTTATCTCTCAACCAATGTCGTTTAAAAAAAAAACCCAGATTACCTGATCGTCACCGCATTGCTGCTTGTGGGATCTTGCTGTGCGCAAATCCGCCGCTGCTACATAACCCTCCGTCACCACTACAATAGCAGGTCAGAGGCTGGGTATTCTGCGGCGAGTGACTCACCTCCTGACTCCCCAAAGCCTTTCCACCATCTACAAGGCACAAGTCAGGAGTGTGATCGAACACTCTCCACTTGCCTGGATGAGTGCAGCTCCAACAACACTCAAGAAGCTCGACACCATCCAGGACAAAGCAGCCCGCTTGATTGGCACCCCATCCACCACCCTAAACATTCACTCCCTTCACCACCGGCGCACTGTGGCTGCAGTGTGTACCGTCCACAGGATGCACTGCAGCAACTCGCCAAGGCTTCTTCGACAGCACCTCCCAAACCCGCGACCTCCACCACCTAGAAGGACAAGGGCAGCAGGCACATGGGAACAACACCACCTGCACGTTCCCCTCCAAGTCACACACCATCCCGACTTGGAAATATATCGGCCGTTCCTTCATCGTCGCTGGGTCAAAATCCTGGAACTCCCTTCCTAACAGCACTGTGGGAGAACCGTCACCACACGGACTGCAGCGGTTCAAGAAGGCGGCTCACCACCGCCTTCTCGAGGGTGCAACGAGGGACGGGCGATAAATGCCGGCCTCGCCAGCGACGCCCACCTCCCACGAACGAATAAATAAAAAATAAAGGACCTCGGCCGACACTCCCAGCGCAGCACTGAGGGAACGCCGCACTGTCGGAGGTGCCGTCTTTCGGACGAGACGTTAAACGCATGGGAACAGCACCGCCCGCACGTTCCCCCTCCGAGTCGCACACCGTCCCGACTTGGAAATATATCGGCCGTCGCTGCGTCGAAATCCCGGAAACTCCCTTCCTCGCGGCGCTGCGGGAGAACCTTCACCACACGGACTGCAACGGTGGTGAAGGTGGTAGGGGGGGCGGTGCGATTCGGGACGAGCGAACGAACGGAGGGGCAATTCGGGAACGGTAGCCGTCCTCCCGGGGCGGGCGGGGCGGGGGCGGGGGACGGGGACGAACGGGACGCGCCCGGGCGCCAGAGCAAGGCAAGAGAGGAACACATGCCTTTGAGACTACAAGTCCCAGCAGGCATTTCAGAACACATGAGTCCTCGCACATTGGATGGGATGGGATGGATGACGTATGGCAGAGAGAGGAGGGGGGAGGGGGGGGGGGGCTCCACCCCCCACCCACCCACCCACCCCTCCCCCTTTCTGGGGCCAGCAGTGCGCAGACTCCGGGTCGCGTTCATTTCATTCCAGTTCTCATTCCTGGAATTCTTGCGAGCGCCCGTGTCCTTCCACCGGGCTCCACAACTCACTTCAATAACCGAGAGCAAAAAAAAAATAACACACCCAACCCCCCCCCCTTCCCCCTTCCCCTTCCCCTCAAGCAACAAGTTCCAAACTTTTTTTATTTAATGCATTTATCAGAGATTTAAAAAAAAAATCCTGAGGTAAGTTTGTATCTATTTTTTGTTTCCCTGTCTGAGACAATGTGTCTATTTATTTTAACAATGTGTCGAATTAATTGTAACAATGTATCTAATTTATTTGGGCAACCCCCCAAAAAAAAAAATGTGCAACTTCGGATTCTGTGTGGGAAAAGGCATGTTTTTTTTTAAAAATTGATTTTAAAATAAGAATAAGTGTGTGTGTGGGGGGATTTTGCTGTCCGTTCCCCGCGCCCCGCGCCCAGGGAAGTCTGGCGCAAAAAATCTTTGACATTTTTAACATTTTTTTCCCCCCCCCCCCCTCCCTCCCTCTCCCTTCTTGTCTAAAGCAGAACTTCCGGACGCAAGTCTTAAGAGAGGAGGGGGGGAGAGGGAATAAAAAAAAAATATATATTTACTTCAGTTTTTTTTTTAATGTGTGTTTTAAGGCTTTTTTCCCCCCCTCCCCTCCCCAGTGCTGTATAATGAAAGGGCGGAATTTCGTGTCTTATATTTCTGTTTTCCTGCTGCAGGAGTGGGGAGAAAATAAAGAAAAGAAGCCTCCTTGGAGCGGCGGAGAAATTTCTTCTTGTGTGTTGTGTTGGGGGAGAGAGAGAGAGAGAGAAAGAATCACGGTGAACGCCGCCGGCTGCTGACTTGTTGCAATCCCCAGGAAAAAAAAAAATCCGAGTGCTTTCTCCCCCCTCTCTCTCTCTGAGTAAGTAATTCAATTCCTCTATCCATTTATATATATTTTTTTAAACACACCACACACACACACACAGAGTAAATATTTGCTTAGATTCTGACGTAAGGGTGCAGTGATTTTCACACACATCAAATCTTAACCCTGCACTTTTTTACATTTTGCCTTTTTTAAAAAATAAATGTCATCTCTCCACTTGCATAGTTTTGGAAGTGTTATTGTGTGGTAAGGGGGAGATTGTGCAGTTTGTAGCTATGCAAAGTAGGAGATATTTATTACATGTGGTTTTTTAAAACATTATTTGACAGGAATCTTTTTTGTAAAAAGTTAAATTGCATGCCTGATTTGACTCTTGTGTGTTTTTTTTAATGTATGGGCTTGTAATCACTCATTTACCCTCTGGAGAATTGGTTAAATAATTTAGTGCTGTAGATGAATGGTTGATAGTGTAAGGTTTTTTTTAAAATTGAAATTGATTGCTTTGGAAAAAAAACAGCATTTTTATTTTTGGATTCTGGTGTGAGGGAAGCCTGGAGTGGTGAATTTAAATGTGCCAGGCATGGTTTAAGGGTCTGTGCTGTCTGTGGGGAATTGGTGGCGAGCACATTTCTCAGATCCCAGCTCGTTTTCAGAAATTGTGAACTTTGGTGTGATAAAGTGCAGAGCTGGATTGCACACAGGCTTTTTAAATTTATTCAGAGAATCTGCCTGAAACTCTGTCCGCATTATTGAAGCAGTTTATTTTTTTTTAAAAAAAACAAAAGCAATGTGTTTGTGTATATATTGTGTCTAATTCATGGGGGAAATTTATGGTGAAGCTGAATTCTGATGCAGTTTGATATCGAGAAAAACTGATATTTTCGAGATTGTTAAATCTTTTCAATATTTTCCGAAAATTGATGCATTGTAGCTGTTAGTTGCCAGGATAAATTCTGTAATGCTCACAGGTAATTCTACATCATCATAAAACTTTGTAGGACCTGTCTTTTAATTTTTCTCTCCTTTTTCTCTTTCCTTCTCTCTTTTTCTCTCTTCCTTCTTTTTCCTCTTTTCCTTCTCTCTTTTTCCTCTTTTCCTTCTCTCTTTTTCCTCTTTTCCTTCTCTCTTTTTCCTCTTTTCCTTCTCTCTTTTTCCTCTTTTCCTTCTCTCTTTTTCCTCTTTTCCTTCTCTCTTTTTCCTCTTTTCCTTCTCTCTTTTTCCTCTTTTCCTTCTCTCCTTTTTTCTCTTTTCCTTCTCTCTCTTTCTCTTTTCCTTCTCTCTCTTTCTCTTTTCCTTCTCTCTCTCTTTCTTTCTCTTTTCCTTCTCTCTCTCTCTCTTTCTCTTTTCCTTCTCTCTCTCTCTCTTTCTCTTTTCCTTCTCTCTCTCTCTCTTTCTCTTTTCCTTCTCTCTCTCTCTCTTTCTCTTTTCCTTCTCTCTCTCTCTCTTTCTCTTTTCCTTCTCTCTCTCTCTTTCTCTTTTCCTTCTCTCTCTCTCTTTCTCTTTTCCTTCTCTCTCTCTCTTTCTCTTTTCCTTCTCTCTCTCTCTTTCTTTCTCTTTTCCTTCTCTCTCTCTCTTTCTTTCTCTTTTCCTTCTCTCTTTTTCTTTTTCTCTTTCTCTCTTTCCATTTTTTTTCTCTCTCTTTATTCTGGTCGATATTTTGTTCAGATTATAAATTTGATTTCCCCTCATCTGGAGGGAAAAAAAGGGTGTGAGGAGGCCCTGTGAATGAACTTTAAAATGGAACTCGAGCATCGGGCCTTCCCAGTGCCAACAGTTACTATAACGCTCGTTTTGTGTCTGGTTTTTTGAATGGTTGTGGAATAGTTTCATGTTTTATATAAACGACTGAATTTCTTGCAGACATCAGGTTGAAGGAAACAGATCTTGCGTCGTGGGTTGGCTGGTGATTTCAGCCAAAATAAATATGTTAGAGCAGCAGAATAAGCATCGGAATTATTGCTTATCGGAGAAAATAATTTTTCTGATTTCGTAAACATGTCGATTTTAGTTAAGTCACAAATGTAGGGGGTTGGGGTTTTGGAAATCAGTTTGAAATACCTCCTTCCTGAGTGCACAAAGTTTATTTTGACAGGTTTAATTATACTCAGTGACACTTTTAAAAGTTACAGATGCTAAGTAATTCTCATGACCATTTTAGTAGTTTTAAATTTGTTTTTTTTTAAAAATCACCTGTCGTACGCAAACTTGCAGTTTATTTTTTTTAAACGGTAATTTTATTGGATTCTGTGGATAATGTTTTTTTTTTGCATCGTGACTGTAAATTGGTTCCTTCATTTTTTAAGTGCATTTGCTAACTGTTAAAATGTCCGATTTCTAAACGTGTCTTCTCGTCCCGTACTCCTGCTGTTCGGTCGTTCCAGAGAAGCGCGGTTTCTTCGTGTCCAATGAACGCAAACTTACCCACGCGCGCAAGTAATTATAACGCGGATTATTCGCGACAGGGTGTCGTAACCTCGAACTTGCTCGGAAAATCACTTTCAAAATGGACACCAGTTGCGATGTCCCTTTTGATCGTACCATCGGAACAGGAGGAGGCCATTCAGCCCCTCGAGCCTGTTCCGTCATTCAGTTCGATCATGGCTGAACTTTATCTTAATTCCATTTATCTGCCTCGGTTCCGTGTCCCTTTATAAATTTACCCAACAAAAAAATCTATCAATCTCAGCATTGAAATTTTCAATTGACCCCCCCCTCCCCAGCCTCAATAGGTTTTTGGGGGGAGGGAGTTCCAGATTTCCACTCCCCTTTGTGTGAAGAAGTGCTTCCTGACATCACCCCTGAACGGCCCGGCTCTAATTTTAAGGATATGCCCTCCCTTGTTTCCAGAGGAAATAGTTTCTCTCTCTCTCTCTCTATCTATCTATCTATCTATCTATCTATCTATCTATCTATCTATCTACCCTATCATGTCCTTTAATCATCTTAAACACCTCGATTAGATCACCCCTCGATCGTCTGTACTCGAGGGCCTGCAAACCTAGTCTATGCAACCCTTTCAGCCCCTGGTGAACCTGAGCTGCACCCCCTCTCCAAGGCCGACACATCTCCTGAGGTGCGGTGCCCAGAACTGAATGGGGTCTAACCAGAGCTTTTATATAATTGTGACATAACTTCCACTCCCTATGTATTGCAGCCCCCTTTGAGGTGAAGGCAACATTCCAATAGCCCCCCCAAACCAGAGTAAGGAATCTTACAACACCAGGTTATAGTCCAACAGTTTTATTTGAAAATCACAAACTTTCGGAGGCTTCCTCCTTCGTCAGGTCAGTCAATGGCCCCGCTGCTGGATTCACCGAGCCCTCAGTCCAATGTTTCAAACTCCTGGTTCACGGAGACAGGGACCCTCTGGCTTCTCACTGTGCGCTACCGAAACAAACAGACAAGACGACCTGGCTAAAAGGGGGTGTGTGTGTTTACAGTCCAATGCTCCCACGCGAAGTTAAAAATTTATTGCCATCTGGGGCTAAAAGGAAAAGCTCAAATCTGAGCAAGTCCCGATTCGCTGACTCTTTCTATTTAAGTTTATTATTTTTTTTTTAAAAAAAGGTTTTTTGGGACGTTTGAGTCGGAAAAGTTCATTACGATTTTGACATTACATAAGCTCACCTGACGAAGGAGAAAGCCTCCGAAAGCTTGTGATTTTCAAATAAAGCCGTTGGGCTATGACCTGGTGTTGTAAGATTCCTTACATTTGTCCACCCCAGTCCGTCACCGGCCTCTCCACCATCATCCCCAACCAGAGGGAATAGGAACTGTGAATTGATCAACTTCAGACTGCTTACATAAGAACATAAGGAATAGGAGCAGGAGTAGGCCAATCGGCCCCTCGAGCCTGCCCCGCCATTCAATAAGATCATTGGCTGATCTGATCCGAACCTCAAATCTAAATTCACGTCCAATTTCCTGCCCGCTCCCCGTAACCCCTAATTCCCCTTTACTTCTCGGAAACTGTCTATTTCTGTTTTAAATTTCAGTGCTGCTTGTGTAACGTCCGAATTGTAATGAACTTTTCTGACTCAAACGCCCTTTTTTTTTAGAATAATAAACTAAAATAGAAATAGCCAGCGAATCGTTACTTGGTCAGATTTGAGCTTTTCCTTTTAGCCCCAGACGGCAATAAATTTTTAACTTCGCGTGGGAGCACTGTACTGTAAACACACACACCCTTTTAGCCAGGTCGTCTTGTCTGTTTGGGTAGCGCACAGTGACAAGCCAGAGGGTCCCTGTCTCCGTGAACCAGGAGGTTGAAACGTCAGACTGAGGGCTCGGTGAATCTAGCAGCGGGGCCACCGACTGACCTGACGGACCAGTGAATTCATCGTGACAGCAACCCGTGCCCGCACACGCGTGGAGCGTCTCGCGTTGGCTTTTCTTTGCAAGCTGGCTTTAATATGTGAGAAGGATGACTCTATATAACACTGGTCCACTGTTCCTTGCTACGGACCAGTGCCCCTCTCTCAACTACTGGTCCTGGCAGCCTAATTTCAAGCCCTGGTGCACTCAAGTTTGGTTCCAAATATATACATATATAAAAAAAAAATCTGCTGTAAGCAGAAGGGTTGTAAAAGATGTACCGTAACCAAATGGTGTCATCGATGCCTCTTGTATATTGGAAAAAAAAACACGTTTCAAAGTAGTGTGAGTTGAAGAGGGGGGGGGTTTAAAAAAACAAACAAGACACGTTACTTTCTCGAAGAACTGGGCTGTAATTAATGTGTCCAAAATTGAATGCATGCCGTATCACATTTCATATTGACAGCGAGCTGCCTTATAAACTGCACCGTGAACTTGTTTTTGAGACTGGGAGCTGCGCTGTGAGCTGTTTATTGCCCATAATGCCTTGATTTATGAAAGCTGGAAGCAACTTAGCAGAAAAAACATTTGACATCTACACAGCGTTCTGCCGTAGAGAGCATCTGAAACAAGTTTATTAAAATTCAATATCTTAAAAAGATTTGCACCTAAAACGAGTGGCCTCTTGATATTTTATGGCCTTGTCAACGTAGCAGCGGAGAGGACGAGAGCTGAGAGATTATAAATCTTAAAGGGAAAAAAAACATGCGGACTTTGTTTTTTTTTTAAGAAAAGGGGCATGTTCCCTTTTAAGAACATCAAATTGTGTGGTCTGGGAATCTGGGTTTCGTGACGTATTTTTGCTAATTGAAAACTATCTGTTAATAGGCCGGGCCTTTTGTTTGGATGGATTTCCAGCAGACCTGGTTTTTAAAAAAAAAATGTGCAGTTTGTTAACGCTGCCCCCCCTTTTCTTGCTGCTCCGTCGTCATTTACCACAGTAAACAGATTTGCTTCTTAACCTCTGACATCGCAAGATGCTGAGGAGCAAATCCATTTGTTGAAGGGAAAGGGGGAGTAAATGGACTGGAGTCGAGGCCTTTTTTTTTTGCTGTCGATTTTCTAAGAGGTGAAACTAGCGGGCGTTTTGATTTGATGACAATTTGGGGGGAAAGCCGGAGCTGGTGTGAATCGTGCGCTGTCTCTCTTTATTTTTTGTCGGTGAACGATCGGTTGCTTGCACTGATAACCCAGAAGCCTTGCACTAATAATCCCGGAGAACTAGAGTTCAGATCCCACCCTGGCAGTTTGAGAATTTGAATTTATTTTTTAAAAAAAATAATAAATCTGGAAATAAAAAGCTGCAGTCAGTAAAAGTGACCATCGAGCTGTCGGATTGTCGTTTTTTTTTAAAAAAAAAACCCAACTCGAGCCAGACCTTTCAGGAGCGAGATTAGAAAACATTTCTACACACAAAGGGTGGTAGAAGTTTGGAACTCTCTTCCGCAAACGGCAATTGATGCTAGCTCAATTTGCTAAATTTTTAAATCCGAGACAGATAGCTTTTTGGCAACCAAAGGTATTAAGGGATATGGGCCAAAGGCAGGTATATGGAGTTAGATCACAGATCAGCCATGATCTTATCAAATGGCGGAGCAGGCACGAGGGGCTGAATGGCCTACTCCTGTTCCTGTGGTTCGCTGACTATGTCCTTTCAGGGAAGGAAACCTGCCGCCCTTACCCGCTCAGGGCCCAGATGTGACTCCAGTGCCCTTGTCAATATTCTTAACTCTTTAACTGCCCCCTGAAGTGGCCCCAGCGAGCCCCTCAGTTGTACGGTTCAAGAAGGCGGCTCACCACCACCTTCTCAGGGCGACAGTAAATGCCGGCTTTGCCAGTGACCTCTGCATCTTGAGAATTAATTTTTTTTTAAAAAAAAGATCATTAAATATTTATTTTATTGTGTCGAAATGATAGCCTCAAGCTTGCAGAAGTATTAGTTAAAGCTGCATGATTGTTCAATTCCTTGGGCCAACTTTTCTCCCCCCTTCCCTTTCAAGGAAAGAGTCAAACTTTGGACCAATGGAAAAGAAAATGTGTCTCAAATTCGTAGAATGTTTAGAAGAAGTTAATGTACAAGATTGTGTGAGTGGCTTCTCCCAGTGGCACTGTGGGTCATTTTACTATGTTAAAGATGCATACTTAAGAAAAGACATACTTGCTCTCGAGGCAGTACAAAGAAGGTTCACTCGGTTAATCCCGGGGATGAGGGGGCGGACATATGAGGAGAGGTTGAGTAGATTGGGACTCTACTCATTGGAGTTCAGAAGAATGAGAGGCGATCTTATTGAAACATATAAGATTGTGACGGGGCTTGATCGGGTGGATGCGGTAAGGATGTTCCCAAGGATGGGTGAAACTAGAACTAGGGGGCATAATCTTAGAATAAGGGGCTGCTCTTTCAAAACTGAGATGAGGAGAAACTTCTTCACTCAGAGGGCGGTAGGTCTGTGGAATTTGCTGCCCCAGGAAGCTACATCATGAAATAAATTTAAAACAGAAATAGACAGTTTCCTCGAAGTAAAGGGAATTAGGGGTTACGGGGAGCGGGCAGGAAATTGGACATGAATTTAGATTTGAGGTTAGGATCAGATCAGCCATGATCTTATTGAATGGCGGAGCAGGCTCGAGGGGCCGATTGGCCTACTCCTGCTCCTATTTCTTATGTTTTTATGCAGGTATAAATGCGAGTTGTTGTTGCTGTTCAGAATAATGGTCAATGAAATCCGATAGTAGCAATAGACTCGTGTTGTCCAATAGAAATCGCTGACTAGCCACAGGTGAGGTTACAGTGACACTGTTTTAATCACAGGCACTAATTTTACTCAAACGGCTCACTCACAATCCGGGGTAAATGTACTTCACATGTGGCCATTCACTTACAAACATCAACATCAACTTGCATTTATAGAGTGGCTTTTAACGTAGTGACAAGTCCCAGGACTGGGGAGTCCAGAACCGGGGGGGGGGGGTCACAGTCTCGGGATACGGGGTATGCCGTTTAGAACCGAGATGAGGAGAAATTTCTTCACTCAGAGGGTGGTGAACCTGTGGAATTCTCTACCACAGAAGGCAGTGGAGGCCAAGTCATCAGATGTATTCAGATGTATAACTCTATGACTCTATGACTCTGAGATGGATATATTTCTTAATGCTAAAGGGGAGCGGATAGAGAGAAACTATTTCCGCTGGTTGGGGATTCTAGGAGTGGGGGGCGCAATCTAAAAAATTAGAGCCAGACCTTTCAGGAGCGAGATTAGAAAACATTTCTACACACAAAGGGTGGTAGAAGTTTGGAACTCTCTTCCGCAAACGGCAATTGATACTAGCTCAATTGCTAAATTTAAATCTGAGATAGACAGCTTTTTGGCAACCAAAGGGATATGGGCCAAAGGCAGGTATATGGAGTTGGATCACAGATCAGCCATGATCTCATCAAATGGCGGAGCAGGCACGAGGGGCTGAATGGCCTGCTCCTGCTCCGATGTTCCTAAGGGACATGGGGGAAAAAGCGGGAACAGGGCACTGAGTTCGACGATCAGCCGTGATGTTTTTGAACGGCGGTGCGGGCCCGAAGGTATTAAGGGATATGCTCCTATGTTTCTATCCTTCACAGGAGCGTAATCAAACAAAATTTGGCACTGAGCCACATACGAGATATTGGGCTGGGTGACCAGGCAGGTTTTAAGGAGCGTCTTAAAGGAGGAGAGAGATGCGGAGAGGTTTAGGAAGGTTTAGGGCCTAAGCAACTTTTTTTTTTATTCGTTCACGGGATGTGGGCGTCGCTGGCGAGGCCGGCATTTATTGCCCATCCCTAATTGCCCTCGAGAAGGTGGTGGTGAGCCGCCTTCTTGAACCACTGCAGTCCGTGTGGTGACGGTTCTCCCACAGTGCTGTTAGGAAGGGAGTTCCAGGATTTTGACCCAGCGACGATGAAGGAACGGCCGATATATTTCCAAGTCGGGATGGTGTGTGACTTGGAGGGGAACGTGCAAGTGGTGTTGTTCCCATGCGCCTGCTGCCCTTGTCCTTCTAGGTGGTAGAGGTCGCGGGTTTGGGAGGTGCTGTCGAAGAAGCCTTGGCGAGTTGCTGCAGTGCATCCTGTGAATGGTGCACACTGCAGCCACAGTGGGTGTTAGTAATCTGGAACTCTCGCGCGCTCTCTCTCTCTCTCTCTCTCTCTCTTCCCCCCCCCCCCCCAAAAAGAAAAGTTATTGTCGCTGGGAGTCAATTGAAAATTTCAAAACTGACATTGATAGATTTTTGTTCGCCAAGGGGTATTAAGTTTTACGGAAACAAGGTGAGCAGATGGAAAGTCACGACACAGAAGGAGGCCATTCAGCCCATCGAGTCCGTGCCGATGGCGTTAAGATGCAGATCAGCCATGATTTAATTGAGTGGCAGAACAGGCTCGAGGGATTGAATGGCCTTCTCCTTGTTTTTATGTTCTTGGTAATCGCTTGACATTAATGTCAGAAATTGTTCTGTTCAGATATGAATTTATGGATAATTGGTAATGATGAGAAATGTTAATGCATTCTGTACATATTGAGTTAATACATTATTTGGCGTGCTGGTAAAAGACTTTTGAGGTCACATTTAATATTTGTGTGTTCAGCTTTTATGTCCTAATTCAATGCAGTTCTACGTTTTGGAAAAAGTCCCCTGGAGTATTAACCCTTATACTAACTAGACAGTCACATCTAACATTGGTATTATGGTGGTTTTGGCTTTCGTAAATGCTGCAGTTAATTAAATACGAACCCATGATCATTTTTAGAAATATATCTTTGAAGGCAGTGACGTGGAGCCGTTTACAAAGAAAAAAAATACCCTTTATATTAGGAGTGAAGGAGATTAGAGCAGCACGTTAACCTCTTAAATCTGGATCCAAAATTAGCCCGGGCCGACGGGATGGGAATGTTATTGACGGCCGTGAGGAGGTCACAGCTGAGAGGAGATTGGATAGTCGGTAAGGGACCGCTGCAAAGATCGACCCGCAATTTGGCCCGAACTGGGCAGTTTTACCCGGCAGGAAAAGTTATCAGCGGATGCAGTCGGAACGGTTGTCCGGTCCCGAATGGCGGCGGGTTTCAGGTTGATCTCGTTCTGGTGGAGTCCGGATTTTTGAACGTCAATCCGCCGATCGTCGTGCTGTGGAGGTGCGAGAGAGGACAGAAAGGGGTTGGATTTACACAGCGCCTTGCGTGACCTCAGGACGTCCCAAAGCGCTTTACCGCCGACGAATTACCCTTTTTTTTTTGAAGAGTGGCCACTGTCGTAGTGCAGGGAGACGCAACGGCCAGTTGGTGCACAGCAAGATCCCACAAACAGCAATGAGATAAATGACCCGTTAGACTGTTGGACACCGGGGAAGAGCTCCCCTGCTCTTCTTTGAAACAGTGGCCACGGGATATCTTTTACTTCCACCTGAGAGAGGGCGGACGGTTTAACGTCTCACCCGAAAGACGGGGTGGGGGAGTTCTCCCCGGAGTCCCGGGCAATATTTATCCCTCGACCAACAGCACTAATTTTTTAAAAAAAATTATGAGGGGCAGTGTACAAAATTATGAGGGGCACAGATAGGATGGATACTAAGGAGCTTTTTCCCTTCGTTGAGGGTTCTATAACAAGGGGACATAGATTCAAGGTAAAAGGCGGGAGGTTTAGAGGGGATTTGAGAAAGAACTTTTTCACCCAGAGGGTGGTTGGAGTCTGGAACTCACTGCCTGAAAGGGTTGTGGAGGCAGGAACCCTCACAACATTCAAGAAGCATTTGGATGAGCACTTGAAATGCCATAGCATACAAGGCTACGGACCAAATGCTGGAATATGGGATTAGAGTAGACAGGGCTTGATGGCCGGCGCGGACACGATGGGCCGAAGGGCCTCTATCCGTGCCGTATGACTCTATGACTCTATCAGGTCGTTGATCTCGTCGCTGTTTGTGGGATCTTGCTGTGCGCAAATTGGCTGCCGCGTTTCCTAACATTACAACAGCGGCCACACTTGAGAAAGTGCTTAACTGGCTGTGGAGCGCTTTTGGGGGACGCCCTGAGGTTGTGAAAGGCGCTATATAAATGTAAGTTCGTTCGTTCGTTCGTTCAGCACTGGGAGCAATGCTGCTCCCGGTCAGGACAGCCGAACTCGTTATTGACCGAGTGTATCGGGAGCCTGGTCCCGTGCGTGTCGCTGACACGAGATGCAGCAACAGCCACGCCCCTCACGTTCAAAAGCCTAAATTAACCCAGAAGAATGTGCTACTTAAACACAGACTTTTAAAGTGAACACTGTGTTTGTTATAAATTGACCTGTCAGAATTAAAATGCTTAATTTCTAGCTGCATGTCGTTCAGCACACGTTTTGTCCAGATGTTATACTTTATTATAGATGCAACACTTTTAAAAAAAATTTTTTCCATAAAATTAAGAGAAGCAAAGACGATGGCTGAATGCTGGGGTACCAGTGACCTGGAGCTTGAAACGTCCTAAGGGGAGACTGGAGAAGCTGGGATTGTTCTCCTGAGAGCAGACAAGGTTAAGAGGAGATTTGATAGAGGTGTTCAAAATCCTGAAGGGGTTTTGACAGAGTAAATAAGGGAGAAACCGTTTCCAGTGGCAGAAGGGTCGGTGACCAGAGGACACAGATTTAAGGTAATTGGCAAAAGGGCCAGAGGGGGAGACGAGGAGAAGTTATTTTATTTTCAAACGCAGCGAGTTGCGATGGTCTGGAAGGGCGGTGGGAGCAGATTCAGTAGTGACTTTTAAAAGGGAATTGGATAAATACTTGAAGGGGGAAAATAAAATTTCAGGGCTTCTGGGGAAAAGAGCAGGGGGGGGGTGGGGTGCAGTGGGACCGATTTGGATAGCTCTCTCAAAGAGCCGGCACGGGCGCGATGGGCCGAGCGGCCTCCTGTGCCGTACCGTTCCACGATTCTACGCGTTTTCAGAGCCGAGCCGAGCCGCGCCGCTCTCTCGCCAAACGGCAACTGAACTCCGATTGCCCCGAGGCCGTGTTCGCTTGCCGGTCTGACTCCCTGCGGCCGCAAGAGGCTCACGAGTCCACCCGAGCGGCGGAATAATACACCGTGCGTTACCGCGGTCTGTTCTTAGAGAGAAAGAAAAAAACCCACACACACGACGCACGCCCCTGACTTCCCACGGGCCGTGCCAAGGGAAGAAC